>NW_005842316.1:1277223-1312862 GCF_000455745.1 Alligator sinensis
GGAATGAAAAGCTCAGTGCTGCTTGATGGGACTGGGACCTGTCCTCTCTGTTCCTAGGGGAAGTGCAGTTTGCTCAAAACCAATGGGTAAAAAAAAAAAAAAAAAATTGAGAGAGAACCTGATAAACCCTAGTGGTCTGGGGGTTTTCTGCAGGAGACGGAAGTGTTTGCAGAACTCTAAATCCTAGCTAGATATCCCCAATCGTATGGACCTGGGGCAACTTGTGGCCAGGTTGCATGGGAGTTGGAGTTAGGGCCTGAATACTAGAGAGCTGGGGTGGGGGGGTGTGTGTGTGTGTGTGTGTGTGTGTGTGTGTGTGTGCACGCGCGCGCATAAAATTTTACTTCTCTGTCAGACCTTGCCAACCCAGATGAGGGCTGCTCCTTTCTTGCAGTCTGCGGAGAGGAGAATATAGAGCTCAATAAGCAAAGCTTTTTCACTTCACAGGAACTGCAAACAGACTGTGAACATCGGGTTGTTTTTTTTAATCTGCCTGAGTTTGCTTTCAACTCTCCAGTCTGAATTTTACTCTGCTTCTCTTCAAGCAATAGGACTTATTTGCATCTCAGAGACTCCATTTGAAGCTGCCATGCTTAACATTGAAGTCATTTTTAAATGAGAATTTTGGTGCAGACCCATATTTTAATCACTTGTCCTCAAACCTGGGCCAGGGCCACGGCCACTCAGATCACCGCATGAAGCATTCAGTGAATTGGCCCTGACCTTTGGGGTTGTTGCTAAACCTTGACACCATGCTAAACCTTGACCCCACCTGCGAGGTTGTTTTCACTGTGGAAATATTCCCTTTTGTGTTTGTAATGGATCTTTTATTAATACAACAACATTATTTAGCACTTTTTCAGATTTTAGAAATCAGTCAGGCTTCTCACTAATTTTTGTACCAAAACGAGATTTCTGCCATCCTTAATGATGCCCCCTAAAACAAACCAGATGAGCATTATTTATAGATAAGCGTAGAAATCAGTCAGTCATCTGAACTTGTTTATTTTTGGACAGCCTGGTAAAACTGATGAAATTGCCAGTTGTCTGAAATGCTATTGCCATTTGTTTGAATGAACTGTATTGATTATAGTTACAGGACTATTCATCTCACACTGGCATGCATACAATACATGTATGATAAAAACGTTGCGTCTCTGACAGCCGGGATATGAAATGATACACTGATTTATACTTCCTTGTATGCTGTAAATTCAGAGGCTTCTCCTTAATACAGTTCTAGTGCAGGTTTCATTTTGAAAATCTCTTATAGTTTAAGAGAACTGAGGTTACTTACAAAAGGTATAATTGGGGATTGCTAAAGAGGGCTCAGAAGATTACTATAATGCCTTCAATAGTAGTGGTTAGTTAAGAAATGTATGCTGAAACAAGGTATGATATGATAAGACTGGGATGAGCTCTAACTGGTGTGAACAACTGTTGACTAAAGATGCTAAAGAAATTTGGTTTTATTAAATGATCTACTGTCAGGTAAAGGTGTAAGTGCCTTTTTCAACCCATATTCTGTACATTAAATGCAAGGAAAACCCAGAGACAGAATTTTCCAGGCTCATACCTCTTATTCCTGGTCTGATTTTCAGTAGAATCGGCTCTGGGTTGTGTGAGTCTACATGAGCCTCTCTCACTCATTCATTGCTGTGCTGATGGTGATACCCCAGTTACCTGAGTACTCCAGTCACCTTCCTCTTACCGTATTGGATTCACCAGAGAAGCTCAGCAGATGTCTTTTTGGTGGCTGCTTCTCTGCTCTTCTTAGAGCAATCTGTTATTCTCAATCAGGCCCTTAACCAAGAAAAAGAAAAGCCCATATCTGACTTGGATGTTGTGCCCTTTTATTGATGCATTACTGTATTTATGATTGATTGATATTTATATTGGATTCTGGACACTAACTTCAAGAGTTCATTTATATACATTTTTCTTTGTAGTTCCCATTTATAATTTCTATTGGTAATACAAGAGAGAGCCAAAAATAGATTCATGTGCTCTAGGGGTATTTTTCTTTTGCCATTGTTTTACTAATGGGATTTCTGGAATAACTCTAGTTGACTCTAAAATTAAGACTGGAGGAACAGAGAGAAGTGTTTCACTAGACACTTTAGACAATAAGCTTTCCGCTTGTCAAGAGTTGTTTGAAAGGTCTGGCATAGTTAGAATTAAATGCTCAGTTTTATGAAAGTTTACAACCATACTTTTAATTTTATGCAAAATTATATGACTGGATTCTCAGTTGCTATGAACTGATTTTGGACTACTGGTTTCATTGAGCCTAAACTGGTTTACATCAGTTGAAGATTTGACCCATAATTCTTAAAATATCACTTTTTTTAGAGCACTATGCTGATATAATACTTGATAATTCTCAACCGACGTATTATTCCTTTATCAGAAGGTTCATTTGATTTGCAATTTTGCATTCTGTTTCCACTATATTTTTACATGTAATATTTTTAATATTTAATATTTGAAATCTGTTCCCAAGTACCTTTCCTTTTTTCTTTTCTTTGAATATTAATAGCTTCAAATGAGGAAGTATTTCCTTACACCACTTTAAATATTGATTAAAACTTGGGTTGGGTTTTTTGTTTGACTGGTAATTCCAATCTTAGTGAACCATTGCTTTTCACCTGACTATTAATGTTCCAGATATTTGTTCTCTTTTCTTTGTACCAGTTTCTGGAATGAGTCTAGTGTACCTTGAACACTGCTGTATTAATTGATAGTCACTTTTCTGAGCAGATAATAGAATACCACTCTCTAAGGGTCTGTTCACCTATCAGGGTACAGGATATTTACATGTTCAACCTCCATAAAAGCTAATGGGAGTTAGCTGAATAAATCTCCTATGCCTCACTGAGAGAATAGACCCCCTATGTTTTCAGCATGAAATAAGTGTAAGATGGATTCTTTTGATGATTTGTGCAATGCAGCTTCTGACAGGATATGGCAAAAAAGATAAAACATTAGCTACTGTATTCTGCAAAATTTAGGGATCTCTTCAGCTGTGAATGTTGTTGCTTAATTGTTATCAAAGCCTTCTCTGCTGAAACTATATAGCAAAACAACACAAACTGAACATTTGTGTTGGGTGAACTTGCTCCTGCTGTTCACGAACCAGATATACTGTAAATGCAAACAGTAGGTGCTCATCTTACCTCTAATTAAAACATGTATGCAAAGTTTGACTGTTCAGCTACAGGATCAAGATATTCAAATAGCTAGCTTGGGAGTTGAAAAGCAGATATTTTTGCTTGGTAAACTATTATTAACAGCTTTGCTTTTCTCAGCAAAAAGGACAGTTTGGGGGAAAACAGCAGTCAAAGGAGTCTTGAATTTTTTGTATCATCAGAAATTGTGATTCTTTCCATAGATCACTACCGAGTAAAATACAAATCCCCTGAAGCTCTTGAGGACTGTTCTTTTTTTTTGTTTGTTTTTTTTTACCTGTTACCACTGTAGTGGTACAAGGGTGTGCTACAATACATCTGATTCTTTGCTCTAACATAATCACAATGTAAGATACAGTCCTATAAACACGCATGCACGTGACTGAGTTGGCACCCATGAGTATATTACATTGACCCTCAGTGGGACTGCTTGCACATGCAAAGTACATCCATACTATGATCCTACTCCTACAAACCCTGGTGCTTTCTGAGCTAAATGATCCTATTCATCCCAATAATGGGATTACTCCGGGACAGAAATTACACATAAACCAGTATAAGCCATCAGAAACCAACTCAAATCTGTAATACAACAGAAGTTCAGTGCACATAAACTGCTTCCAAAAAACTGGTTTAAGATGAACCTGGATGGATATAGTATCAGACTTAACTGGTTTAGATTAAATTGGTCTATTGAACTACTGTCCCAGATTCCCTCCAGATTCACATTAGCTCACAGTCCCCCTGCTTCCTACGATCCTTTGCACCTCCACAGCAAGCCTCCCCTCCTCACAAGGTGGGTGGCGTAGCCTTGGCCCAAGATGTCTGCTCTAGCCAAGCAGGGAGGTGTGCTCTAGTGCCCCCCAGCATCTAGACTGAGCCATTGTAGGCATGTGGCTACATTTCCAGAAGCAAAAGTGAATGTCTGTTCACTTGCTTATCAGTTCAGTCTATGTAGCTAAGACTAACCTGCAGAGACTGAATTATTTCAGCCTTGAGTTTTTTGACTGTCTGTACTTAGCCATAATGTAAAGCATTGTAAGTGATAGTTTGCAATACTGGACCCTTCTGCCAGAGGACAACATATTTCTATTGCTAAGCATGCAACTTGAAGGTAAAAATGCCCTTGTAGGCCTCTGAAGTTATTTAGAATCGTGCACGAGGGGAACACCCACCTCTGAAATACACGACAGCTTTCTCAAAGACCTAATTGTTAAACATAAGCACCCTAATACGTTAGCCAAACATGCAGTTGGAGAGAGCGTTTTGCAGCTTTGTAGATCTCTGATCCAAATACATGGTGGTCCTGAATTTCCTACAGTCTCTTAATAGAAGATTACATTGTGGGTGCTGACAGATGTGCAGCTCCCTGTTCTAACTCATGGCACTTCACAAAAAGCACTATTAGTGAGCCGCCCAACCCAACAGAAGTTTGCTGCTGGGTTGGGAGGGGGGAAGGTGGGGATTGAGCTCCACTTTGGAGCCAATCCAGCGGAGGAGCTGCCTACCCACAGCCATTCTCCTCTAGCCCCACCCCTCGTTCCCAGCTCCAGTGCTATCTGTAGGAAAGGAGGGAGGATGGGGGAGAGGGAGGGAGCTGCAGGGATTTGTTCAGCCTGAGCTGGAGCAGGATAGGACTGAGGAGGGGTCTGTAGGGGATGACTGTGAGGCGAGGGGCTCCAATCCATCTGCCTCCTTCCAGCATAGTCTGGGCAAACCCCAGCCCGCAGCTCCTTCTTCCCTTCTCTCCCCTCCCTTTTTGCAGATGGCACTGGAAAATGATGGGCTTCATCAGCCCAGCCCCATTGCACTCAGAGATTGACAGAGGTTACCTAAGGTACTCTGCTTTGGAGCACCTCCATCTGATCCCTCATTAAATGAGGGTTAATTTGTCGCATAATTGGCCACTTTTAAACACTGCAGCTGTGCACAAGTGTTGTGGCATGGTTGTAGAGCACTTCAGGGCGCCGGTCACGTAACAATGTCACTTCTGTCACTGCCCTCTGAAAGATGGTGGTGCAATTTCAGGTTCTAACAGAAGTTTCCTTCATATGAGATCTGCAACACAAGACATCACTTATCATCTTTTCATTTTGGTCTTGTCGAGGAGAGAGCCTGCTGCCTAGCCTTAATGGCTCTGATTTGTTGCTTTTTTGAGGGCCAAGCAGAACAACAAATATTATATTTAATAAAAAAGTTCAGTGTTTTCTGCATTAGCCAACTGCTCCTTGGAGTGTGATTTAAGTAGGGGGTTGGGTTTTTTTCTTATTCTAGACAATAATGTAATTTTTCAATCGGAAAAAGAGGTGGTATCTATGTTGTTTTGATGAAGTAAATGCATCTATTGAACTATATTTCTTCTTGTGAAGGATTCTCCTAATTTTAAAAAATGTTGTTTAATTATTTCATGGATATCAAAGTCCCTTTCTTTATTCTTCCTCCTCTTTGCAGTAGTTTCAGGAAAGAAATGTCCATCTCCTTTTTGTGCAGATGAGATCAACTCTTATTCCTGACAACTGCTTAAAAGTTTGAAATATAAACTACAGTGCCAAGTCAAATCAGTGCTGCTTCTTAACAATCCTATACTACAACCTGCTAGGTTGCTTTCTGAACATAATTTCCTAAAAAATATTAGTTTCAAAGCAGAAGAAGAATGAAGATCTCCTACTTGCTCCCCCCAAAACCTCCCATGAGCCACATTCTTTTTCAAAAGAATTCGTCTTGCATTTCCCACATCAGTAGATCTAATTAGTTAAGTAGGTTTGGGTCCTCTCCTTTATTCAGGAAGTTATAAAGTCCTTCCAGTTTAGGAATTGACTTCACAATGTGGCTTACTTTTCAGACAACTGCTGGACAGAGTGATTATTTTTACTTACTTGCTTGACCTGTCACATTTGCTCTCCTTCTTTCAAGTTATGAAAGCACTAGGTGGTACACTTATTTACTTTAGTTTGGATGTCCCCTTGGTTGAAGGAAATATTTCCAACTTGTCAGTTTGGTCTCTTTTGCCTTCTAAATATCCCATGATGGGATTTTATTTTACTAATAAGGACAAATTGCAGGGTGGCAGGATCTGCTTTACTTGGGATTAGTTTGATTTTTTTTTTCTTTAAAACTAATGTAAAAAAAAGGCATCACTTGAAGCAGGGGGTAGAACCAAAAGGATTGCATTGCTCTCATCTCTAGAAAACCTGATTGATTGATTGGGTTTTTTTGTTTTGTTTTGGTTTTTTTGGAGGGGGGGGGCGGGCCTTGGTAACCACTTCACACACAACTCCAAGGAGCACTCAAGAAGCATGATGCAATGAACAGATACAACATGTCAAATGTACGAGGGCTTGCAGGGACTGAAACTCTTACTGAACCCCCACACAGGGTCCAAATCTGGGCTGTATAGAAGATGTAGGAAAGTCTAGCTCATTTCACTGACAGAAGAAACAGCCTTCATTTTCCATTATACTTTAAGTTGTCTAATATTAAACAAAAGGAACAGAAATACAGGAAGAATAGTACTATAGCTGGGTAACAATATAAATAACATTCTGGATGTGAAAAACTATTTCCTTTTGTTGTAAAAGGTTCTCATGTTGTTTATAATCTCATAAAATTGTGAATTATCCTTGGATTCCAATCAGCCCTTGTTATTTGCAATGAGCTATTTTTAGAAGGTATTTAATACGTTAGCTGAACCAGATTTCAGTCCTGCTCCCACTGTTGTGACCCCTATGTGGATTTCCGCTTGATCATACTTTCTAGGGCACCTGTGATGTACTGTTGTTGAGAGATGATTTCTTTACATGCCAAGTGTTGTTGTTTTTATCAAGCGAGTATTTCCTCGGGATCAAAATGAAGTCACTATATTTCCTTTGTAAACTCCACCTTATTTATATCCATGTCTACACGGGCCAGTGAATTATTCCACTTCTCTCAGGGCGTGTCTACACAAGACACTTAATGTGCAGTAGACTAATTCTACTGTGAATTAACATGTGCATTAGCATGGTTTTTGCCATGACTAATACGCAGTAGAATTAATCTACTGCGCATTAAACGTCACGAAAAGACCGTGCGCCGCCAGTACTGTGCAGTAGCACCAGTTACTGTGGAATTAGTACCTTGTATTAGAGGTACTAAATTGAATGCGCTGTAACAACAGCATATTAATGCATGTATAGACATGCCCTCAGTCTCTCTTACTGTTCCTGTTGCTGCCATTAGTCCTCCAGTAATGTGAGTGCTCATCATCAGAGTAATCTGAATTCCTGTAGACTAGATCAGAAATGAAGTAATGGTTCAAAAGTTTTCCATCAGCTCATCCTATCTAGAATAGTGCTATAGCTAGGAAGAATTGAAGTACTTTAATACCCAAAACATAGATTTGAATGGAACAAAATTCTAAAGGGACTGTGATTTAAAGAGACATTCACTCTTTTGGTAGGGTTGGAATGATATTTATTGTAGCTGTGATGGTCAAGGAATTACGAAAGAGTAGGGTGACCACCTTTTTGAAATGTAAAGGCAGGACACGTGCCTGCCTCCCCCCTCACCTCCTCTCCCCGCCAGCAGCATGGCCGGAGCCAGGCCAAGCTGAGAGGAGCGGATATGAGCAACCCAGTGTGGGCTTGGGGCTCCCCACCCTGCTGCCCTTCCCCTGGGAGCCCCTTGCTGCCATGGTGATGTGCCCGCTGCCTACCCAGCAGCAGTGGGGAGCACAGCTCCATGCTTCTGCTACACTTGCTGATGCTGGGCAGGCAGGGGGTGCGTCATCATAGCGGCATGGGGTTCCCAGGGGGAGGGCAGCAGGGTGCAGAGCCCCAAGCCTGCAGCAGGCAGCCCACATCCTCTCCCACCCCACACAAATTTTGGGGAGCGTATGACCTCCATGCTTCCCCAAGGGGGTGCACACAGCAGTGGAGAGCTGCCCCTCCCATGCCCTGCACCCCCTGGATGAGCTGTCTGTGACTCTGTCCTGCTCCGCACCCCAGCTCCATGCACTGCCCTGGTTGGGCAGCGTCCCCAGCCCCACTCCCTCCCTGACCATGGGGGTCTCGATTTGTCCCCTCCCTCCCCCCCAAAACTCCTCCCCAACATAGACTTACCTGCAGGGAGCTGGTCTCCATGCTGCCTAGCTGTATTTCTCAGTCATGTACGTATGTGCAGACATGCGTGTGGTGCCCCCTGCATCCTGCTCCCAGCAGCCCCTTGCAGGCTGGAACACTACCAGCCTGCAAGGGAAACCTGCCACTTCCTGCAGATCCCTGCCCGATGCTTCCAGTCCAGAACAATTGTTGTCCCATAGTTGCATAGCCCGGGACTGGGATTTGAGGTTCCCATTCCAGGACTGTTCTGCCCAATCAGGGACGGCTGGTTACCCTATGCAAGAGGCAAGGATTTTATGGGTGGTATTTTTAATTGAACCAACAGCATGCTTTGAATAAAGTTAGACAAACTTTCAAATCCAAAACCTTCTCTTTGATTCATCACCCACACAAATCCTTGCCTCTCACATAAAAGAAATTTAGTTTTGTCTGACAATGGCTTTTACTATCTTTACAAGTAGCTCAAAGTCCAATGCAACTGAAAAGGATTAGAAGAGAAACAGCTTTTCTTCAGTCAGTGTATTTTGTGCACATCAGCAATTTCTGACTAGTTTAGAATCAGAACAAAAAAGGGGATGGAAGAATCCTCAGGAAATCAACTGGACAAATCCCCTGCTCAAGGCAGGATCAGCCCTGTGTGCACTGTCCAAGGCAAATGTTTGTTTAGGAAGTTGTGCCCTTTCCTTTTCTATGTTTGTTGGTTCTGCCACTGTTTTGTTCTGGCCTTTCTACAGTAGCAAGAGGCAGAGAGAAAAATGAAAACAAAGTATATCTTATAACTTCACTATAACAAAACCTGTTTATAACAATCCCAACAGGAGCTCATTTTTTTAATATGATAATGCAGCAAATTGACAAGCACGAGTATAGCAAAGAACCTTTTTAATGAACTCTTCTCCAAGTTTCAGGGAGGTGTGTTATTATGAGTTTATTCTGTATAAATAAATATGACTATAAAACCACAAGAATTGGACTGAATTCATTACCTGCAATTCCTTTTAAATTATGTTTTTTAACACTGACTCTCTGGCTGCATCTACACATGCTCTTAACTACTCAGTAGACTAATTTGTAGGGCTGTGTGAAACACCATCGTTTCATTTCACTGTTTCGAAGGGACAGTGTTTCGTTCCATTGTTTTTGTTCTGTTTTCAAAGCACTGTCCCGTTTTGTTTCGTCAAAACTGTTTTGTTGTTTCGACATTTCACCCATAGGCTATAATAGGGAACCATGAAAATACCTAAAAGTTTCAATTATATAGGTGTAGCAGCTTCTCAGAAACTGCACCTCAAATTGTAAAAAGCAAAACTCATTACACTTGCTGGCAGGGGCAGCCTCCTGTCATCCAACGCACAGATCTGAGGGCATGCACCCCCAGGAGGGCTGCAGGGCTGTGCCAGACTCCTCCTGGGTCCCTGGATCTGTGCCAGATGACAGGAGGTTGCTGTTGCCACCTGGGACGGGTGCAGCCTGCGCCCAGCACCGGGGAAGACTGATCATGCAACTGGCCCCAGGCAGCAGCGGCAGCCTCCTGTCATCTGGCATGCAGATCTGGGGGCCCACACCCCTGGGAGGTCTGCGGGGCTGTGCTGGACTCCTCCCGGGGTGCGGGCCCCCAAATCTGCACCACATGACAGGAGGCTGCCACTGCCACTGGGCTCTATGGAGCTTAGGTCAGTGGCAGGATGTGGAGTGCAGCCTTGGCGCTGTCCGCCTCCTGCTGCTGGGCTGTGCCCCATGGGGTTGGCAGAGCTGACTGGAGCATAGCCCTGGCTCTGCCTGCTTCCCACTGCCAGGCTGAACTCAATGGGGCTCCGCAGCTCCATGGAGTGCAGCCCAGTGGTGGGAGGTGGACAGAGCCAGGGCTGCACTCTGCCTCCCACCACTGGGCTGGGCTTCATGGGGTTGTGGAGCCACTTGGAGCACAGCCCTGGCTCTCCCCTGCCTCCCGCCACTGGGCTGCTTCGAAACTAGAAATGTTTTGAAATGTTTAGAGTGCCCTCATTTTGTTTTGAAGCTGTTTTGAAGCTTTTTGTTTTATTTTTATTTCACTGTTTTGGGCTCAAAACACATAGATACAGCTTTGAAACTAAACACTCAGTGAAATTTTGCATAGCCTTACTAATTTGCTGTGGAGTAAAGCATCACAGTCTACATGTGTAATGCTGTTAGACCACAGCAAATTAATTTTTGCCATCATAAGATAGTACTGATGATGACAGTATCAGTGGCAAAAATAACTGTGCCTAAATGCATATGTAAATGCTGACCCAGGTGTAACTTGCACCCAGTGAGCTCAGGTAGCAGGGGGCTAGACCCCTGTCTGCTGTCTAGCCACATGACTCTGCTCCTTGGGCACCCTTGTGCCCCAGCCAACCCCTGTGCTGCCTGATGCCATGATCCGGAGCCTGTGGCCAACCCCCAAAGCATGCTACCAAACGAGGGCTGCTCTGCCCTGGCTCAAACTGCTGTGGACCCAGGCACACTTGTAGATGCTGCATCCAGGAGCCATTAACTCCAGCGTAAAACTGCACTGGAATTTTTGTACCACACTAATTGAATGTGTAGATACATCTTCTATCCAGATGTTGGTAGAAACTTAAGAAAATCAAGAGGAATTTGAGTATCACTAATTTCCTGCTTGTTATGGTAGCCTCTTTTCCATTGTTCAAGACAGTGAACCAGTCCTGGTGGTCATAATAGGACCTAATTTTAGGATCACTTATATAAAACTAGACTGAAATTAGACCTGGATGAAAGTTTTTCAGGAAATGGTGAATTTTCCACAAAAAAAGGAAGTGGTTTGCTTGATTAGCTTCTGCTGGGGAAAAAAAAAAATGTGTAGCATCTCTTCCCTTCTGTTCATTATTGCAGTGGTTACAGCACTTGCTTGGGTGGGACAGTGGGATTCAGTTCTCTTGCTGTGTAAAGATGTTCCAGCCCATAGAGCTCAGCTCCTGAAGGCGCTAACCACCCCGTTCTGAAGAGTATTCCTGGGCAGAGGAACTCTAAATCCCTCTCCCACTAATGGTGTTCCACTTGGTATAAATAGTAAAGCAAGGAGTGGAGGCCAGTGGTCTGAGCCTCAAGCGAGTGCCCTAGCTACCTGGCTAAGGGGTCAATTCCTCCAGCTGTGTCTCCACCTGCAGCTAAAGTAGAACCATTTAATCTAGGTAACTTGAGTAAGTACCTGGGGTCCCCTTGATACTTATGCTGTTGTCTCTTCCCTGCTGTTGTGAACTGATCACAATTACCCCACCCCCACCCAATCCAGAGCTACCCACCCCACACAGAAACACATGCCTGAGTTGCAACAGGGTCTGTTATTCCCAGATCGGCCTCGTCTGCTATCCTTGAACTCACAGATAAAGCAATCATGGAAAACAATCATCTTCAACTGCAAGGGATTAGCAAGAATTATGAACTGAGACAAACATACCCAAGCTAGTTTAATCTAATTATTAGGACTGTGTGAAGCAGATAGCATTTGCTTTGGATTCAGATTCAGCCAATTTGGGGGACAGTGATTTGATTTGGTGATTTGAATCACTGTCCCAAATCGATTTGGCTGCAGCCAAATCTCTGAATCGGCCCCAACCCCCCACCCACTCTCAATGGCTGCCCTGCCCACTCACCCAGCTCCCGGCTCTTGAAAAAAAAAAACAAAAAACCTGCACTCACCAGCTGCTGCCAGCTGGGGGGAGGGGGTGGCGATCCCCGCTGCCCCACACCATGTGGGAGGCTCGCTAAATGAGGCTTCCAAACCCCACCTGCTCTCCCAGCCCTGCCTATGGCTGCTCTGCCCGTCCCAGCTCCCAGCCCTTTAAAAAAACAAACAACCCTGAGTCACCAGCTGCTACCAGGTGGGGGCGGGGTGGGGAGCAATCCCTGCTGCCTACCCACTGCCCTGTGCTGCATGGGGGACTCTGCCGTGAGCCTCCAGAAGCCCTGAGGCCACTGCAACAGCCGGTGAGAAGGGGCTTTTTTATTTTTTTTAAAGGGCCAGGAGCTGGGGTGGGCAGGGCAGCCATGGGAGGCACTGGGAGAGCAGGTGGAGGTCAGGGGGTGCTCAGAGGGGCTGAGAGAGCAGGTAGGGGATGGGACCTAGCAGGGGTCTCCCATGGTTCACTCCCTCCCCCCCCGCCCTCCTCCAGCCCTTTCCACCCCACCCCTACTTACCAGCACAGAGTCCAGGTCCAGCTGCAGCAAGCAGAGACTGCCTGAATCACCAAAGCTCTCCAAATCTTTTCTGAACCTTTTCAGAGAGCTTTGAATTGATTCAGATCTTTTTAACTGGTTTCCTGATTCGATTCAGATTTGGAGATTCGGCCACCGAATTGGGCCGAATCTCCTCCAAATTGAATCAGCACCCGAAGCTGCGCACAGCCCTACTAATTATCTAGGCTTCAATTGCACCTTGTGATTTACAGTGCAACAAAACAGCAAGCTCGGATTGCCTCTCTGCCTGGTTATAAAACACAGATTTGAACCAAGGCAGTGCATCCTTGTGCAGAATTCTTCAGCATGTCTTCTTCAGTCCCTCTCAATGGAGTTGTTCTACGTTCTGTAAAACACTTAACTAGTTATTGAGGGTGGTGTCACATGCTCATCTTATCACTCATCAAGTACAGTTAAAACATGAGCAAATGCACGTTCAAGCAGTTTAGTACATGTTAACTGCCGTTGAAGTTGCTTCCTTTCAGGTGTGGATTATCTATCCCAGTGGTTTTCAATCTGTGATCTGCAGACTGCTGGTGGCCCACAGACTATGTGGAAGGAGTCCGCAAAAGATGACTGTGATCCATCAAAGATATGTGAATACCCACACTTACAATTCAAAGTGGTATGTGCCTCCATTCAAAATTTTTTAGGGGTCCTCAGATGAAAAAGGTTGAAAACCACCAATTGAACATAATAACTTGAATACATACTGACTTCAATAGGTCATAGCATTCCAATAATTTGCAGCCATTGCAGGTGAATGTGCAACTACACTGGGATGGTTAGAACTGTCACTAGGGAGGTGGGCATCTGGATTTCTGTGCCAGTGGATCGGCAGGTAGAGCGTGGGTTCTTGTTCTCTACAGCCTGATAACTGGGAGCATCTTGGGGAAAATTGTGTTAAGGAGAGGGGGATATTAAAAATGCTGACTTTGTGCCTCCTGGGTGCTTGCTCTGGCTGCTGAGCTATAGAATAAAGGGGGAACACCTGCTCCCCTGTCAGTTTTGGCATGCAAACTCCTCATGTCCTTCGCTTCTCTTTCTAGGGCCTGAAAACTGAATAGCTAGTTGGGGGCTGAATGAAACATTTGGCGTAAAACAAAAGAGAATCTTTCAGTTTCTTGTTTTAGCAAGAAAAAAACAAGCAAACACATGTGCAGTTATTTCAATCTGAACCTTTTAATTTTTGGTGGAGCTGCCAACCCCTGTAATCAGTTATTCTCATGGCCCTAACTGAGGTGCTCATAATCCCACTCAGCAGCATTTAACTTCCCAGGTATGCCAGGTGATTCCGTTGGGATGAAATGTGAAGCAAGAAGCTGTTGAATTCAACACGAGTAAGGATTTTGCAATCAAGTACATGCCAAGCACAGCAGGATCCGGCCCGGGGTTCCATTGCAAACAGTTATCTCTTTTAGAGGTTTTTTTTTAAGTTATCAGTTTTGGTTTTTTCCTTTCCCTATGCTGGCATCCAGGCATCTTGAAATGTTGGACTGATTGCATTCTTGATTGGATTGATTGCATTCTGATTGCATGCATCCTGATTGCCTTTCTTGCCTCCTTTTGCAAACACATGGTATGGTATATTGTACCTGGTTCACATGGTCTGAAATCTTAACATTGGTTCACTTTTTATTAGATCCACAGAAAAATCAGGCATGTCAAAATCCTGCACTCATCCCTACATGATTACTTGCAAGTTCAGAAAAAAATCTTTTAATAGTATAGGGAGTCATAAGCCTCTTATTTCTCACCAGAAAGATTTGCAAGAAATTAGAGAAAAAAAATTAAAAGTTCTTTGTGTATTTTAGTGCAAAGTCAGTGGCTTCTTCAGTACAACCTATTCCCCTTTTATGGAATATATGGCCATAAGAAGGAATAAGGTGCACTGGATGGTGACTGTTTAAATACTTGAAGTGCTGCTTACTTTCCCTTTTCTGCAGCTCTACTAGAGAATTTTTTAATCTTTGTCCACATCTAGATTGCAAATTTACTGTGCTCTGCTGGTAATGCATCACATGGCTCCATCTCTGTAACTACTCAGTCTGGAAGGAATGTAGCTGTATCTGCACTGCTGAGAGTCCATGCCAATTAATTTATCCACAGCAATATGCAAATACAGCTTGCATAGAGCAAATACAGCTACACTGTTTCTGATCTAGGTGGTGGCCTGTTAGGATGCCACCAGACATGGTATGTTTGTGGCCTTTGTGCCTTTGAGTGTATTGAATCTGTGTGAACAAAGCAAGAATCAGTATACTTTATTCAGTTAGTTTGTTCTGTTGCATATTTCCATGCTATTGTTGTATAGAAAGATGTGTTCTGTGTTAGTATTCTGGTGGGAAGAAAGGCCTGGTTCTTTTCTAGTAATTAAGCATATGCAGGAGGCTACAGTAGCACAAAGTCCTCACTCCTATATCCAACACTTCTTGGAAAGTGAAACCTCTTGTCCTTATGTTATAGTCTGAAGAGACACTTCACTTAATCTGTTAATGTCTGAAAAGCTACACTACCCTAGTTCACCAAGCAGATCTATTTAAAAGACTGCAAAAAGTATGATATCTAAAAATGAAGGACGGACTGACTACTTTGGCCAGTAAATCTGGTGGGAAATTGACCTTCATCACCCTGGAAAGCTCAGGTGAAAGGTACAAAAATCCTATAGTACTCACCTACAGCATTTTACGTGGGACAAAGACATCTCTGGTCTATCACAATGTTGACTTCAGAGGGCATAATTACCATGGTGTGTGCCATGGACAGCAGTGGCAGCAGGGACTGGGCTAGCTGCAGGGGCGGGGGTGGCTAGGTCCACAGTTGCAGCAGCTGTCGTTCAGGCACCCCCTCAGAGTAGGTTCCTGCACCCCAAGCCCTATTCACCCACCCCTCATTACACTACTGGTTATGATACTTCCCCATGCTTAGAATCTAATGTTGTGATAGGCTGCTGTCAGTTCAGTGACACGCATACTTCCTCTTGAATAAAAATCACTTAATGACTACTATATTGGTTTTAATGCAGAGGACAAACATTTGTTCTGAATTTAAACTGGAATTGACCCTGACATTTGCAAGTTAAAAGTCAGAGTCATTAACTTGTAAAAACTGGAGATATTACAAATTAACCTATGATAAATTAGAATGCACAGACTTAACACATTTATATTTGGTGGGTCATGGGCAAGTTTAATTTAAAACAAGGTTTTATTTACAATATCTAATGGGAGGCGCATATTAAGTTCCACTGTGATGTGCATGGCAAGTTGATCTTTCAAAAGGTTATTAGAAAGGAAGTTAAAAAAGCTAATTATGATAGATTCTCCCTACATGTTAGGTTTATCCATGTTAAGTGACCTAGGACTGTTGCAGTAACATTGTATCTTCCTCTTTGCTAGTCCTGCTTCAACTGCTTCCCTTTAGGAGTGTTGTTAGGCAGCACAGCATTGTTTTGAAGTAAGTGCTCAACTCTCTAAGCAGATATCCCATGATGCATTGCTCTGCCACAAGGCTCTGTGCATTCTGGGATTTTTCTTATTGTGCATTTCAGAATATTGCCGGAAGCCCCCAGATTTCTGGAACTTGGTGTCAAACAAAATAATTCTCACGATTCCTTCCCTGCTGTCCAATGAGTCTTCTGGGTTTTGTGAGCTCATGCAATTTTCAAAGCACAGTTGGGTGGCACAGAGGAAGTACTGAGATCCCAACTGTCATTAAATTTAAACAGGCTTATGCACAGATGTCTCAAGTCATGCAGCAAGTTGAGAAACGGGGAGATAAAAGCAACTGAGGAGGAGGCAGGAATCGAGTAATCGCTTTAGCATGAACTTCTCTTGGAGTGGATTCACCCAGTGAGGCATCACTTTCTGGACTCTGCAAACAGGCATTAGACATCAGGACAGGATTGTGTTGCAGACCTGGGATGACCCACAGTGGCAACAGAACGGCCAGATTTCAGAGGACAGCTTTCTAGAAATGCAAGCTTACTCCTCAGCATGGAGAAGCACGTGGTCTTTGCTGTCTGAAAAGTCACCAACCCCAGTTGCAACAGGTGTGGGTAGATCAGCTGTTATGGATTCTCTGTGCTTTGAAGGAGGGGTGTCTTGTTGCATTGTAAGGCATGGAAGTGCACCATTTAGTCATGGATTTGGATGGTTGTATTGGGGTTGCCAGTGTGGTCCCCCTGCCTTTCCTTGACTCTTTCCACCCACCCCTGGGCCTCAGATTCCGTAATGGAAAGAGTTGTTCCAGAGCTACTTGCTAAGAGCACATTTTGGGATTATTCTGTGCCTTAAAGCTAGTGCTGCCTTATCCTGAAAAATAATAGGCTAATAAAAGGAAGGGGTTGATTTGAGGCTTTGTCCAAACCTCCTTTAGATTAAGATAATTTTTAAAAATAAATGTATACTTCCACTTTAACCTGACATTTTCTTTTTGTTTGAAAAAATGAGTGAATCTGTTAAAAATTAGGATCCCAAACACATAACAACACATGACTTCTCTGTTGCAATCAAGTGCTTTTTCGTATGATCTCCATCAAGTCTGGCCTGCATGTTATTCAGCTGTATACTAGACAACTCCTTTGTTATGTGCTAATTAACCCAGCGTGATGAATAGTGATTATGCATAATTTATAAAGAAGAATATTCTCATCTTACTTGTAAATAAAACACTAGCCTAGGTGGGGGGCATTCAATTCTATAAATTATGGACAAATATGATCTTTGATGTGCTTATACTGGTATCATAGATGAACTTTTGATTTTGTGTGTGAGGAATAATCGACACCAAAAAATAATGGCATGTGATTTTGTGTGTTTGCCTTTAGTGACGCCCCTAGCTTTCTCTGCTTTTGAATTAAGTAGTCATTTCAGGCCCAGTCAATGAGGCCAGTGAGAATATCCCCAATGACTTCAGGAGGGAATTGGATGGGATCCACAAACAGCATGTTGAAATTATTTAACTGGAAGCAGAATTGTGTATATGTTTAAACATTCCCTCAAAGTTTAGCTTAAAAGAACATAGAGCCTGTTGAATATTCTTCACAAATAGTTCTCTGAAACAGAAGTTAGCCCAAGGTAGGTAAACATGGATTTAAAAAATGGCAGAGGCACTGAAGTCTAAAATCCTGTTTTTACAGCAATTCTTTTCCCTTTGGCAGAAGCTGATCTGAAGCCTCACAGATCGATGTGCCGACAGCTGTGGGATATAAATTAGTGGGTGAAAGTTACTTGGCTCTGCGAAGCCTTGAGTAATCAAAGGGAGGGGACTTTGAGATGTGATGTCCAGCCTACCAATTTGGGAATGCAGTAGCAGCTCTTGTTAAAATAGCTACTGTAGAGACTCCAGCAATGTACTGCACTCTGTTGATTGAACAAGGACAGCCATTGACCGCTGCCATTCTCAGTTCTGGCCTATGTCGTCCTGAAAGAACAGGTGTAGAGGCCTCTTGCGCAGCTGCTGTGCTGTCAATCGCATTTTTCTTCCTTCCCTGGACAGCCCCCAGACTGGGGTTCATGTAGGCCTTGCACCAGCCTGTTGCATCGGGGTGGCTTCCATCCTGCTCAATCAGTATGGCTAGCAAAGAGCGCTTCTTATATCTCACCCTGTACAGCATATCTTGAAAGGCCTGCGGATGGCCACTTCCTCAACATACCTAGCGTACCTTTGCACACGCTTGCCTTGGCTTGTCATTTACCACCAGAACGTATGACAAAGTAAACCTGATAAATCAGCTGCTTTAAAACAAAAAAAACCATTGGTTAAGAATCAGTTAAATGATTAATTTGCCTAATGATTTCAGAAAACACAACCCCGCTTCAAACATCTTATGCATTCTTATTAGTCAAGTAATGGTTCCCTATGGAATTGGTGGACTGTTATAGATGTTCTGGAATTGATTGTGACACACAACATTGCATTTAACTATTATTTTTAATGGAATAAAGCTTACTATTATGTGTTAGATCCATAGTCTAGCAAATGTCTGTTTCCTGTAGGTGACAAAATGCTTCCTTAACTTTTTATTATTTATGGATCATATGATCAAACATGACATACATCGCAGTCATTGAAAAATAATAATTCAGTTATAAGATCTGTCAAACCTTGCCTAATTCATGTGTAATTTAATTTTTTTTAAGTGTCTGAATGTTCAGATGCAGTATATTTGGTGTTTTGTGAAACACTTAGCCTAAGTACAGACAGTCAAAAAGCCCAAAGCTGAATTGAGTCAAACTTCACAGGTTAGTTCAAGCTGTGTAGATTGAACTGAGAAGCAGGTGAACAGACATTCATTTTGATTTCAGAAAAGCAGCCACATGCCTGCAGTGGCCCAGATCAGAAGCTGGGGAACTCTAGAGCATGCTAGGGGACTGTGAGTTAACGGGAATCTGGAGGGGATCTGGGACAGAAGTTCAATAAATCAATTTAACCTAAATCAATGAAGTCTGATGCTACATTCATCCAGATTTATCTTACACTGCTTTCATCCATTTTGAAAGCAGTTTATGCGCACTGAACTTCTGTTGTGTTACAGACCTGAGCTGGTTTCCGATCACCTATACCGGTTTATGTGCAACCTCTGTCCGTAGCTATATTGCCTTCTATAATATAGAAACATTAATTATTTGTATATCTATTAAATGTGGCTACTTATTAGTATATGCATATTGGCAAAGTATTTCAGCTGCTAGTAAATTCATTATTGCTACATTCCCTTCTGTTTTGTTACTGTGATTATTTTTCAGAGAAATAGATGTTAAATTAATGGTACCATGAATGTGTGTTGGGAGATATCTAGTCTTGGTGGGTTTCTTTCATCCAAGATAGGGCATTAGAAAATATAAGAAATAGTTATAATCAGAGGCTATTATAACATTTTATTTTAACAGTATAAATAGTTTATATGCTAAAGAAATGAATTGTTGAGATGTTTTATGTGCCTCCCATTAAAACAGTGCACTATACATACCATGTTTTTTCTTCATAAATTGATTGTATCAAAATGCTTTGGACTCCAGAAAGAAATGCAGAACACATATAAAACTAATAAGTGTTCACCTGGGATGTCTGGCTTTGACCTGACTTGATCCTACTTTTGAACTTTAGGCTTGACTCATTTAAAACTTTGTTCTAAACTGATGGAAAAAAGATGTTATTGTACAGTGTATATAGTTCACGATCCCTGCTGTACTTTTGAATGTTATAATACACAATACAAATACTCTCCCATTCTGGGAAGGTATAGTCTTATGACAGTTCTTTCACTTTCTTTCACTGCTGTCATAGTATGACTTAAGTGGTATTAGGCAAGGGCATAATAATTAGCAAAATTTTCCTGAATTTTTTTTTTAGCAAAACTGCAGATTCAGTAACACTAAAACAGTTTGCTAATTCAGACTGGTTTTTCATGTTGAAAAATATTTTTAAATGCCAAAGTGATTCACCCATTACAATCATTTTTAATCAGAACTTTTTGCTGGCCCATTTTGACATGACTTCTAGTTTAGAAGTTCTCATGAGTTTTATATTTTTATTTTTAATTTGTTTAAAAATGTTCAGAATCAAAACCTTTTTCTCAGTAAAAAATCTTTCAGTCAACTGTACGCACAGTTATTCAGAGCTTTTTTAATAATATTTTAGCTGTTGGACTTAGTGGAGCCTATGGCATTAAAGTAGAAATGCATGTTAAAAAGTAATGCTTTGGACTAATGTTTCTGTGGTAAAACAAAAAACTCGGGCAATGTAATTGAACATTTTGACAAATAAGGTGGTATGATGTATACTGTGGGATACTAGAGCTGAGTAGAACTAACTTGTTAACTTTTAAATAATAAAAAGTAATCCCGCTGGGCAACGTCAAGTAATATTCTGAGCAGCATATATTAAAGTACAGCCCTCATATGTTTTATTCATTTTGAAATCCTCCAAGAAAATAATTAATTAATAAGCTGGCAAGTTCTCATTCCTCTCACCTTTAATCCATTTTAATCTTTAAACCTCCATTTTGGTTCTCTAGAACTCCAACAGATTACTTTTCTTATTCATCCATAATAATCAGTTTAATATCCTTCTACAAGGAATATTCTCGTAAAATACTGAATCTAAAATTATTATTTTTTTTAAATCAACAAGTAACAAGTTTCCGGGGATAAAAACATACACAATATGTTTTTTAATTTTTGAGACCTACCAAAAAAAGCCTTGATCCAACATCTTAAAAAAACAAAGTTTTACTAAAAAAATGTTTTGGGGACTCCTGGGTTTCCTAGGTATTGTAAGAATGGTTGAAATACAGAGAATTTCAAGGGTTTTTTGGAAAATGTAGCAGGTTGTAGGCCACAGTACTCATTTCATGCATGATTTTCTTCAAGTTTATACCTATTTTTTTAGCTTTTTGGGGTAATATGCTAGAAATAAAGACAGCATAATAACTCCAAGTCTACATAATTTTTAGCTTTCTAAGCAGCTAGTAAGCAACCAAGTAGATGTAAAAACATAACGCAGCATGTTACAAGCCATTCCAAACCCCATAGCCCTTCACAACATTTTCTATGACTCTGCATTTCAGCAAGTTGGAAACATTTGATGTATCTTTGTTTATGTGAAGAAAGTAAATGAAGGGGAATTTTGGTTTTTGCAAAATGCTTGAGATGCTGGTAACTTGAATATCTTTCACGTTACATAAGGTTTTTAAAGTGGGTTGGTTAAATTCCTAAATTACTAGAACTCATATAGTTTTACTACTGATATTGCTCTTACAAAAAGCTATGGGATATGTTGGGGTATATCACAGCACTGATGAAGTCCCTGCTGCTGGACACTCACCAGGTTTCTGGATTTAGGTCTGAGCTCCTCAGTGCAGGTCTGCACATGGGTTCTTCTCCAGAACATGGAGGTTGTCTCTCTGCTCTGCAGCCAGTTTCTTTCTGCACACTATTTAAAATGGCCAGTTTTATTTTATAACAGACTGTTTCTTTTTATTACTTCAAGTCCCCTTTTTGCAGATGACACCCTTAGCAGCGTGGTGAGGTGATCAAAGTCCCTTACCATGTGATAATTGCTTAGTTATCAGTCCCTTGAAGTTCAGATATGAAAACGGGTTTGCTTTGGGCAGCAGCTATCTCATTGTCCAGGAGTGTTACTTTTTAAATAGACTGTCATTCAAGTTTCACCATACTCTTTCTCCTGAAATTTCTCCTAACTCCTCCGAGTTTTCTTTCAAGATGGAAGCCATAGGCAGCAGGGCAATCTCACTCCACTTTCAGAATGGGCACCGTCTTCACCATCAAGTGGCTTTACAAATTATACAGGGGATCAATGGACATTTGTGAATGAAAAGTCAGTTTATCAAGAATATATAGAAATCTCAAGGTGACTGGAAGGCTTAAGAATTGAGGATGGGAATGTTTATGGCTTGGTCAAAGTTTGGATCAACATGTAGAGTGGGCCATGTTTCACCAGTTTATTTCCATCTTATTTCTACTGGGAAGATACCAATAGTATTCATAATAGAGGTCTCCTTACTGATTTGCCATTTTGATGGCCACCTCCAGTGGAAAGCTAAGGACTGAATTGGTGGGTGGGGAGACTGAATTGTTCTCTTAATTTTACAGGCAGTTCTCCCAGGCTACAGCAGGGACATGGTATGCACAAAAGCTTTCACTGCTACTGTCAATACTGGAGCTTTTACGGATTAGCAGTATGTCTGCACACCAAAGGGCAGTGAATGAGTCAGCTGAGATACCAGAAGCAATACAGCTTCATTAGTGCGACAGTCTGCCTAAACTAGTTAGCTCCTTGTTTCTATTGCTTTCAAGCTGGCATCTTTCACAAACATGCCTATTAAAATGTTTATAAGAGTAAGCTGTATACAGCAGTTTTGACCATCCTAGGTGACACAACTAATTACATATAAAAAGCTGTGAGTGGAGACTGGGCAGGTCATTAAGGAAAGAGATTGCAACAACATGTGTCCATGTCACGCCTATCACCTTGGAGGGCTTATTGGCATCAAAGCTTCTAGGTTCTTCTGAAATATGGATTATAATTAAGTAACATTCTTTATTCATCTGTGCAGGTGGATCAGGCTTTTGAACATAACAATGTTTTGGGATGCTCAGGGCTGGGGTTTTCATTTGGTTTGATTTCCATAAGGTGTTTGTAAAAACATTGAGGGATTTATCCGTATGCCTCTCGGTGGCAATTTTCTCTAAGGCAGGTGAATGAACTTTCAATTTTTATTTTATTGGCTCATTTACAAAGAAATGCTAACTAAGGGAAAAGACAACCACTTCTTAGGAGATAGTTAGTAGAATATAGCAAATCTAAGGGGTTTGTCTTTTCTATGAAAGGAAAAAAGATGAAACACAGCACGCCTCCATGTGCCAGTACGAAAAGTGTTAGTGTCTTAAATAAAATAACAAGCATAGGTCACATGTCTCTGTGATGTGAGCCTGTTTTGATAGTGCAAGAACACATACTTTATTAGGTAGGGTGAGAAATACTGTTACAACCAACAGTCCTAGGAGGATTATGATCTAGTTCCAGTTTTTAGTCTTCAGCCTGATTGAAGGAAGGGTTAAAAAGCAGAAATAGTAGCTTGTAGTTTTTTCCATGAAAACAAATTATTCTTTTTCACAATTTAATGCCCAAAAGACCACTCCTTTTGTGATGCATCTGACTTCCTATACTTGAATTAATAAGCTGCTTCTATAATTTGTTCAATAGCCTGTAGTTTTGCTAGCTATAAATTATTGCAGTTCACACTGATTTCCGTTTTCATAGGGCAAGTTTATCATTCAAGGAAAGTGAATAGTCTCACAGTTCAATATCCCTTTAGCACTGCAGCACAGTTCTCCCCAAGGCTCAGGCTGGGGTAAGGAGTATCTTTTTGTTACAAGAGATTTATTTCCAAGTTAAGGGGCACAAGAGCTGCATCATCCTCCTCTTTAAAGAGTCCATCTAGTCTCTGTGTGAAGTGGAATTTGGTGCACTTCTGGGATAATCCTTAAAATTTTACAGTAAAGGAGTCAGAATTGAGGGCCTTAGATGGAGCAAAATTGCCAGGATGTTGTCTGTGGTGTAGGGGACATACTGGATAAAACTCCATCATATATTAACTGTTATTGGTAGCTACTGGCAACAGCAATTGTATAAACTCAGAGGTAGGACTGAAAATATAGGGTGGGGAAATAAGAAGCACAAAACTGAAGCAACTGTTGTATGAGAAAACCATGAAAGTCATAATAATACCACATCTCGTCCAAAGAGTTACACAAATATTAACAAATTAAAATTCACCAGTATCCTTTTTACATAAGTACATTTTGTATATTTTTTTCATCCCCATTATCCCGAGAAAGAAATGAAGGTTCAGAGAACAGAAGTAACTTGTCTGTGGTTACACAGTGAGTCAGTAGACTGGCTAAATACTTGTTCATGACTCCATTAATACTCCATATAAAGGAACAAGCTGGCAACAGTTCTATCGGTATCACCCAAGGAAGTACAGGTTGGATAAGTGGACTGTAAGGTGGATAGGAAATGATTGGATCATCGGGCTCAGAGGGTAGTAATCAATGGATCAATATCTAGTTGGCAGCTGATATCAAATGGCGTGCCCCAGGGGCCGATCCTGGGGCTGGTTTTCTTCAATATCTGCATCATGACCTGGAAGATGGGATAGTTTTCAGATGCTACCAAGCTAGAGAGAGTAGTAGATATGCTGGAGGGTAGGGCTAAGATTCAAAGAGACCTCAACAAATTGGAGGACTGGAGCAAAAGAAATCTCATGAGGTTCAATAAGGAAAAGTGCAAAATCCTGCACTTAGGATGGAACAATCCCATGCACCAGTACAGGGTTGGGACCAACTGGATAAGCATCAGCTCTGCAGAAAAGGACCTGGGACCTACAGTGGACAATAAGCTGAATATGAATCAACAGTGCGCCCTTGTTGCAGAGAAGGAGCACTGCCAGCAGATCAAGGGAAGTGATTCTTCCTTTCTATTCGGCACTGGTGAGGCCACAGCTGGAGTGCTGTGTCCAGTTTGAGGCCCCCACCACTACAGAAAGGATATGGACTAGTTGGGGAGAGTCCAGCAGTATCCAAACTGGTGCAGCCAGACCAACCTGGTGGCCTTCTATGACCAGGTGGCAAAATCCTTAGACACGGGGGTAGCAGTGGACGTAGTATTTCTGGACTTTAGGAAGGCCTTCGACACTGTCTCTCACCCCATTCTCATTAAAAAACTAGGGGACTGTGGTGTTGACACCTACACAGTCAATTGGGTCACTAACTGGCTGGAGGGGCACACCCAGAGAGTGGTGGTGGATGGGTCCTATTCGACCTGGAGGGATGTGGGCAGTGGGGTTCTGCAGGGCTTGGTCCTCGGGCCTGCACTGTTCAACATCTTCATCAGCAACTTGAATGAGGGGGTAAAAAGCACCCTGTTCAAATTCACAGATGACACTAAGATGTGGGGGGAAGTGGGCACGCTAGAAAGGAGGGATAGGCTACAATCAGACCTAGACAGGTTACAGGGGTGGGCAGATGAGAACAGGATGGATTTTAACACTGACAAGTGCAAGGTACTGCACCTGGGGAGGAAGAACCAGCAGCATACCTACAGACAGGGGAACTCCCTTCTCGTCAGTGCAGAGGCAGAAAAGGATCTTGGAGTCATTATTGATGCCAAAATGAACACAGGCCGACAGTTTGGGGATGTGGTCAGGAAGGCCAACCGTACCCTGTCATGCATCCACAGATGCATCTCAAGCAGGTCCAAGGAGGTGATCCTCTCCCTCTATGCAACACTGGTCAGGCCGCAGTTGGAGTACTGCGTCCAGTTCTGGGTGCCGCACTTCAGGAGGGATGTGGACAACATGGAGAGGGTCCAGAGGAGGGCCACTCGCATGATCAGGGGGCAGCAGGGCAGGCCCTACAAGGAGAGGCTGAGGGACCTGAACTTGTTCAGCCTCCAAAAGAGAAGGCTGAGGGGGGATCTAGTGGCCTGTTACAAACTAGTCAGAGGGGACCAGCAGGCATTGGGGGAGTCCCTATTCCCCCAAGCACTACCAGGAGTGACTAGAAATAACAGTCACAAGTTGGCAGAGGATAGATTCAGACTAGACATCAGGAGGCGCTACTTCACTGTCAGGGCGGCTAGGATCTGGAACCAACTTCTGAGAGAAGTGGTGCTGGCTCTTACCCTGGGGGCCTTTAAGAGGAGGCTAGACAAACACCTTGCCGGGGTCATTTGACCCCAGTACTCTTTCCTGCTATTGCAGACGGTCGGACTTAATGATCTTCTCAGGTCCCTTCCGACCCTACCAACTATGAAACTATGAAGAGGGCAACAAATGTTTTGGGGGCTGGGACACATGGCTGATGAGGACAAGCTAAGGGAACTGGGCTTATTTAATCTGGAGAAGAGAAGACTGAGAGGGGATTTAATAGTAGCCTTCAGCTACTTGAAGGGCGGTTCCAAAGAGGATGGAGGTGGACTGTTCTCAGTGGTGGCAGATAACAGAACAAGGAGTAATGGTGTCAAGTTGCAGTAAAGGAAGTTCAGGTTAGATATTAGGAAAACCTTTTTCTTTTGGTGGGTAGTGAAACACTGGAACAGGTTGTTGGCACTGGATTTATGACCCAGATACCTTGTTCCAGGCAGACCCAAACCCTCAGACTGACTATGACCTCTCCATTTGATAATAGGTACATTTTATTGATACACAGTGATAGCAGATAAGAATAATGTAAATGATTCTATATCTACCGGTCCTAGAGCTGTCACAGAGTCAAAGTACATCTGGCCATATGGCTAAGTACAGACAGTCAAAAAGCCTGAGGCTGAATCGATTCAGTCTTTGCATGTTAGTCTAAGATGCACAGATTAAATTGAAACATAAGTGAACAGACATTTACCTTTGACTCACAAAATGCAGCCACATGCCTGCAGTGGCTCAGGCCAGAAGCCAGGGGGTTCTAGAGCAGTGTCTTTGGCTGAGTTCACTTTTTCTTCCTGCTGCCCCTGAGGTTTCTGGGATTTGCAGTCCAAACTTACAGCAGTAGGACTCTGCAGGGTTGCTCATCACTTCCTTTTCCTGCTTCCAGGTACCTCTGGGATTTGTAGTTCACAGTCACAGCCAAAAGTAAGTTTGAGCAGGGAAAGGGATGTTTAACGCCCCCTCCCTGGCCCCAGACCCCAGCTGGAGTTTGTCTAGAGGGGGCAGTTGCCCCCTCCCACTCCATTGTCAGCCAGCCCTCACTGCTCCAACAAGGGAGCAGAGGGACGGGGCCAGCCCTGTTCTTTGGAACAGACAAAGAACTGCTGGAGGACTCTGATTTAACTTAAATCAGGAAGGGGTCTGGAACAGAAGTTCCATAAACTAGTTTGACCCAAATCAGTTAAGCCTGATGCTACATTCAACCAGGGTGGGAGAGATGGACTGGTGGTGTGCCCTCTGTCCATGGTGGCTTCGAGTTTCCCTCTCAGGGACCCTTTGTTCTGAAATCCCTCCTTTTGTATTCTTTCTCCCCTCTGATGACCTTTCATCTCTGAGCATCATTGATTGCTCTCCCTGTGGTTTTCATACTGTCCGCATTCTGTCCTGTCAACATATTCCTTTGTTTCACAAACCCATCACATGCTAATCCTAATTTGGTCTTTTACCGGTTTCTCCCAATTTAGCCCGTCTACCAAAACCAGAAATCCCCAGGGCCCTGCAATTGGGCACTGTGACCTGGCCAATGTGGTGGAGTCCCTTAGCTCATATTATGGAACAGTGTGGTACATGTCTTCAATTTCCCAGCCTGTGTGTCTACTTGCTGCTAGTCTGTGTCCGGCACAGTAGTCATTGAAAGAAACTTCATCAGCAACAAGTTTCTAGAAATCAAATAACCCTTGCAATTCCCCTGGACCATTGTTCTAATGCATATTTACTTACCTACAAGCCAATTACTAAAAGCAAACCTCTAAATATCATTGTTTAGCCATCACAGATTACCTAGAGAGGTTGTCGAATCTCCATTCTTGGAGGTTTTTAAGACCTGGCCAGACAAAGCCTTGGCTGGGATGATTTAGTTGGTGATGGTTCTGCTTTCAACAGGGGGTTGAACTAGATGACCTATGTTTCTTTTCTATGATCCTATCATATCAGCTTTGTTGGCCTTACTCATATTTTATTCAAAAACAAAACGCAAAGCCAATAGGATGAATGAATATAAACCTCGCTAGTAAGGTCCTTTAGGTGAAAACGGGTCATTTTGTGTTATTTCATAAAGGCCTCAAAAATAAGATGGACCTCTCCTGATTCTACCCGACAGACTGTAGAATTACTAGACCTAATGCAACCTTCCAGTCATGAGTACGTACAATTTAGAAGAAGCCATGAGAACCAGATACTGTTAAACAGAAATAAAAAATAATGGCAAAAGATCAACCATCTTTTAATTTCTGTAAAAGAGTTGGACATCTCTGTGTAGTTGTGTTTCCTGTAGTCTTCCTGTTTGGGAACCATGTCAGAGATACTACAACCATCTCTAGGACAACTTCAGTTGGAGACATGATTCGCTGTGAGAAACTAGGAACTGGTGGAGATCAAATTGAAGTCTGGCATTCTGCTCTGGAGTTGTACCCTGGTTTCTATTCACTAAGGTTGAGGTTTCAGCTTGCAAGGTTTGCAAGAATCAACTGCTTGTGAATACTCACTCAGAGAGAAAAGTCTACTGAATGACCAGTGCTCTGGCAAGGATTTTTGTGGGTGATATTTTTTTATCAGACCAGCTGCATATTTGGGAGAAAGACAAGTTTTTGAATGCTTGTCTAATTCCTGAAGTCGGTCCAGTAAAATAAATCACCCAAAGAAATTCACCCAAACGTAATTCCTGGACCATCATGGCTAAAACATCAGTCTAACGCTACCAATATACTGACCTAATCATTATATTTTTGTTTCCCTCTAAGATACCATAGACAGGTGTTATAGTCAAATTCAATTCATATGCTGTAACTGATATAAGATTTTGAGATAAATGTAAATGATGGCTGAGTCCTTCTGAACTCAAAGAAAGGAAAGGAAATTTTGCAGACATCTGTGGTTTAATTCTATGAACGTTATCTTCCCTTGAGAGGAAATCTTCAAACTCCCACGTCCCTAAACTTCCTCATCTTCTCTTGACCTAGTTAAGGACTCATCAGTTTCTGTACTTATTCCACATAAGTGGTAACAAATATCAGTAAATGTCTTATTCTGTTAGCAGTCACATCTTCACCATCTTTTAATGGTTTTGTTTCCACGTTTTGAGTCATGCCAAAATAGCATCTCTCCTCTCTCATACTTTATTTCTGTATGCATTTCAGTGCAAACGAAAGAAAAAGGAAGAGTGGGCTTATCAGTTGCAGAGGTAAACATAGATGTTATAGTTTATCTAGCACAGCTGTCATTGATTTATCTATAGGTCTTCAAAGTATAGCTGCTGCCACACACATTATTGTGCTTTGTCTTTTCACTGCTGTGGACAAACTTTCTATCACTTAGACTTTACCAGTTTTAGTCCTAATGCATTAAATAGAAATAGATGGGTCAGGTATTTGTTGCTAGAGGATGTATAGTCAGAAGTATTGTTGGAAGAACGTATACTTTGGAAAAGGTAAGACATTATTAGCAGGCTGACTACATTTTGCAATGGAAACTTCGCTTGAAGAATTCCTGTGGACTGGTCTACTTAACATTTCTTATGATGTTAAAATATATATTTTTACCTTGTTAGATGTATATTGAATACATTGTACATCAAAACCATCCTAGGCTTTCCATGTGACTAATAATACTGCTGGTTTGTTTGTTACTGATATAAAAAAGAACTTCCAACCCTTCCTTAAAGACCTCTTACTGTACATGCCAAGTAATATACTGCACTTCATCTCCCATAAGATTGATCACCTATTTTGTAGCCAAATTCCCTGTAGGTAAATACTGGAATACAATGAGTAGTTTTTCTTTTCCCGCTTTGAAATAAAATGTATATTGTAATGCATAAATAAGAAAATAATTCTTAGAAATAATAATTACTACTGTGATGAATCTAGTAAGGGCAAGATTCCTCATAAAGAAATTATCCTGGGGCAATGGGTTTGTTGGTTTGTTTGTATGCATTGTGACTAGATAAAACTGCATATTTAACAATCCATTTATGCATTTGACCACCAAGATCAAGTCAGTGTTTGGTTTGCCTTTGCACCTGCTTTTATAGATAGATAATGAAATTAATGGTTATAAAGATATATTTGTTTATTAGAAACCAAGCTAGGTATGCCTAAGATATGCTTAGTGAAGGAGAGATTTTTATGGTACAGAATCATAACAGAATTATAAGCTCAAAAAAACCCCCAAAATGAATGAATGTTGAGGACTAAGATAATTGGCCTTTTATCTTCCTCTTATAAAAACAAAGGTTTATTTGCCCTTTAAATGGGCCAGTAAAATCAAATTGGCACCCTACAGTGTGTGCTGAATAGATAATCGGGAGTCTTAAGCTGTAAAGAATGAAGCAGAGAAGCTTAAGAGATGAAGATATTCTCAAGTAATGGAGCAAATGAAGATAATCACTTTGTAAAGCATTAAATAGGTAAAGATTCATATTGAATTGTGACATAATTTAAAGGAAATACGAATTTGTGGGGGAGGGGTGTTATTAAGGCAACTCTATAAATACTGGAGCTGTGGAAAAAGCAACTCAGAAAAGAGTTACAGGTATGAGCTGAGGCAGAATAAAAGTAGCAAGTAATGTCAGCTCTCCTGGGATGCTCCAGGCCAATAACATCCCACTTTTGCATTGTAGGTCTGGTCTGGCATAGATGCTGATACATATCCCGTCTGCCCACAGTCACTAAGCAGTCTCCTTGCTCAAGTTATTCATGCCCATAGAAAATGCACTCTGCACAAGTAGTTTTGAACTGATTAGCATATAGGTATAAGCCAAATCTGCTTTCTAAAAGCCAAGAGAAACATAAATCAGTCCACAGGATGGAGAGCCTGTTTTTATAGGAGGTACTAAACCCCTGCTTCCACATGAATGGTAGATTATCAAACATTTCTCAATATCCTATCCTACATACATATAACATACGTAATATGTAGGGTAAAGTTGCACATTACACTTAGACCATACTGAGGGCACTTAAAACATGAGCATCTGCACATTAAAGTTTGTTAACTTGTGCTAAGTGCCCTCTGAGCATCTCAAAGTTACGCCACTTCAGGCAAGGGTTAAAATTGGGCCATACTATCCAGCTTGCATTAGGGTAACTTCAGTTAAAACGAGCAAATGAGATAAAATGAGCAATTTGCAGTCCTCCAGCATGCCCGAGTGCACTGCTCGGCCCCCTCCTCTCCCTTCCCCCTCCCCCTCCCACCTGCAAAACAGGGATAGAGCCCAGGTGTCCTGACTCCTAGCTATGTCCCTACTCACTAACCAGAGCTGTGCAGGCATGAAACGATATTAACACTTAACATGCAACGGCTATAGGATAGTTTTAGAACTTTGTTTTATCTCTGGCTTGTTCCTTTGGTTATGTGTTTAGCATTTTATAAACCATAAGTTAAAGCCAGTTTTTTCAGGCACTCATTTTGATCAGAAATCAATATTGATTCCATAAGTCAGGAACTACCCAAAATGGTAGTTATTTTTTGTGTACCATATGCTTACATCTATTTAATCATAAATCTCTGCATTTCTGTGTGCCTCTATGGTGATTCTGCTGAACCATTTTAAGAATTAAAACTTCCATATCAACATAGTGCTGAAAGACTTTGTGTGATTAACCCTGCACTTATTACCATGTTATTGGGAAGCAAAGCAATCCTGAAACTACAGAGGAATAACGGGAAGAAACATCTATGGGGAAATTGCTGTCAAACATTATTCATTTATCAGTGATAATCTACAGTATAATCAAACCTGTTAGTCTTAAAACTTTCATCTTCTATGCCTTAAAGTTGCAGTGACAAGACAACAGTGTGATGGCATGCACTTCATTGTTCTGACCTTCTAACTGGTAGAGGGAAGTATTAATGCAGTCATATGAAGATCTAAGATGTATTGCATCTCAACAAGACACTTCCTGCTTCCTTGACCAGTAGCATTTAAGAGGATACATTTGTGCAATAAATGTCCTGTGTTTTCTATGAGACACAAACCATCTACAGTATTAACAGAATAAATCAATAAGGCTAGGGACAGAAGTTACACATAAACTGGTTTAAGTGATTAGAAACTGGTTTAAACCTGTAACAGAACAGAAGTTCAGAAGTTCAGTGTACATGAACTGCTTTGAAAATGACCAAAACCACTTTAAAATAAACCTAGTTGGATGTAGTATCAGACTTAATTGATTTAGGTCAAACTGGTTTATGGAACTTCTGTCCCAGACCCCTTCCTGGTTCAAGTTAACTTACAGTCCCCCAGCATCCCAGGATGCTTTGCACCCCTGGGCTACGCTGCCTGTTCTAGTGAAACAGGGACTGCCTCGCCTTCTTAGCCTACTTCTGCTTCTTAGCCTACTTCCTGCCTGTGTCCATCAGCAAAAAAGGGACAGGGGAATAGACCCCCAGCCCCCTCTAGCCAGGATCTACACAGCGCATGGTGGGAGGGAAAGCCCCTGGCGTATGGGCTTTTCAGACCCTGTCAGCCCTCTCCCCTCCCCCTTCCCAGCTGCTGAATGCTTCAGCAGCTGCCACAGGAGGGAAAGAAAGGGAGTCCTCCGTGCTAGGTGTCTGCCACTGGGGAGCTCCTGCCTTGGGGGGCTTCCCCTCACCCCAGCCCAGGGTTCCCCGGCCCCTGGCAGCCCCAGGGAGCTGAGGGGAATTCTTTCCCTCTTAAATCTTAGAGCCTTGCCTTAGCCCCTGCTAGGCTCGGGCAGCTTGAGGGAGTGGAGGGAAATTCTGCTGCTCCTCCACAGCCAGTTTTACTTTAGTTACTATAAGTCTGAGGCAAAACTAATGCAGGGGAGCAGAGGAATTTCCCTCTACTCCCTGGGATATCCCTGAGACTCCAGCAGCCAAAGCAAATGGGTGGGGTTGGGAAGAATTCCCCTCAGCTCCTGGAGCTGCCGGGAGCTGGGGGACCCTGGGCTGGGCTGGAGGGGAAGCCCCCCATGATGGGGATTCCCCAGTGCCCCCATGCTGGGCTGCAAGGGCAAGCACCTGGCCAAGAGCACTTCTTCTTCCCCACTCCTGCAGCAGCAGCTGGGGGGGGGCTCACCCGGACTGGGGGAAACCTCCTGAGAGAGAGGCTCCCCCAAGGTGGGCCAGGACTCAGACAGGAGGCTCCTTAACCCCTGTTGGGGGACAGCAGGGCATTGGGGGCAGTTGGCTGGGTTGGCAATGGCCAGCAGGCTGGGAGATGTGATCCCCTGCCTACTGGCTTGGGTCGGTGCAGGCCTCCCCCACCTTCCCCAATTGAAAACTGAATGTCAGTTCAGTTGGTTATCGGTTCAACCTATGCAGCTTAGAGGAATGTGCCCAGTTTGAAATGATTCAGCCTCAGACTTTTTGACTGTCTGTACTTAGCCTAAGGGTCCAATTCTTTTGGGTGCTCAGCCAGTGGAAATTGAGGCACTTAGCTGTTCTCAGCTATGGTACTGGGATGTGCATGGTCAGACCCTATAGTAAGAAGAGAGGTTTGGAGCCAAGGGAGGGAAGATGGGATGAAGAAGCAAGGAGCAGGATGTCCAAGAGCAAGGTAGCTAGTTTGCCAAACAGCCTACAGACAATTGTGCCTGTTGCTCCTCTTAGGCAATCCGAAGGTGTTCATATATGGCCAGCCTGATGTACCCCAGCTGGCCAATAAGCCTGGGTGAAGCTGTCTGTTATAACAATTCTTGACAGTCTCAGCATCAGGCATTGGCCTCATACAGGGATGCTCAGCCCACATGCCAGATCCAGCCCCCAGCACTGGGTCATCCTGTTTGGGGATGGATACATAAGAAGCCCCATGATCCTGCTCACTAGATTGGCTGCACAGGACCCTATCCCAGCATGTGGGGCTGAGCAAGGGTCGCTTGGGGACCCAGGGCACTGATCCCAGCATGTAGGGGTGGCATGGGGCCCTGGAGCCCCAATCCCAGCGGGGGGAGGGCATGGATGGTGTAGAGCCCCAGGGCCCTGTTCTTGATGGATGGCTGGCCCCACACCATTCATCTGGCCTATGAGGCCAGAACGTTGAACACCACTGAGCTAGTAAATCTTTCTCAGGGAATGGAAAGTTTTTTTTATGCTGTTGAGATGATTTAATGCTATCAATTTTGGATGCATTTTTAACCTTCTTTTTGCTACTCTTTCATTTTCCTGTAGGTCGGGTTCAGGTTTGTTTGTTTTGTTTTCATTTTAATTTGTTTCTTCAGATGACACATTTTATAGTAATGTTTCTATTTTTACTTCCTGCTGGTATATAATATAGCAAACATGCATTTTAAGGTAGTGCATTTAATCTGCCATGCCTTTAGGCAGTAACTGCATGTTGGATTGTGGCTGTCTTTCTGTATCTTTTCTATTTCTTTGCTCTTTTAAAAATCTTTAGAAAACTTTGTTGTTTATTCTCCCTCTCTAGGCCTGCCAGATGACTCTTTTCTACCTTAAGCAGCTGGTGTTATTTGCTTTAATATCCACTTTTGCTCATGTCCATTTACAATGGTTGCGCGCTTAAAAAACTCCTTAATGGTGCTACTATTTTTATATCTGGGTCTCCTGGAAGAAAATCTAATTTTCACACCTGAGTAACTATCCAAGGTGTTATCTATGATACCATGTCAGTGAGCTGGTATTGTGGATAATCCTTTTTAAAATTACTATAACAGGCTTTAGTGATTCTGACTGTTAGCATTTATGGTAGGAATGTTTTTTTGCAGTGGCACTCTAGAAAGTGCTTGAAAGTTTTTTCATAAAGAAGTCATGACTCCTTTTATGTAATTACTTTCCTTTACAGTTTGCTAGGTAAAATGTATGACTTTAAGGCACTGGTGATTAGTAAGACAGGTTGAAAATTTTGTTGAGTGTTTTTTGACTAAATGAAACGTTTCCTGAAAAACATCCTTTTCCATGGATATTACTGATTTCCTCCCCCTACTCCAAGTGGGCATATTACATGGCAAGCCACAGATATTTTGATTTTGAAATCTTCTGTCAGTGCTTCTTGGGAGTTGTAGTTTGGTTGCCTTGTGGTTCCATTCTCCACTCTGAGTCAAGTTTTCTGGACAGACTTCATCCCCTATCATGGCCAGGCACTCCAGTTTCCCTTTTCCAAGACCACATTCCATGCTCAAAAACATACCTCTCTTAAAGCACTGAGATAGACCAAGAGGCTCACATACTCAAGCTCCCCAGTGATAGCATAATCGCATTTTCAGACTGAAATATTTGGATTTTCAGCCAAAATTTTTCTATCTTCAAATCTCCACAAAAATATTTTCAAGGAAAATGTTGTTAATTTTCCATAGAAGAAAACATTTAGACCTGCCCTTATAGTTAACCTCTGGTGGACTCCAACCAAAGTCTGTAGTTATAGCCATTTCAGGAAAACTTGGCAAGTCCTTTAAAAGTGTTTGCACAAACACTGTATGGGCATGTCTATGCCTATCCAGTGTAAGCATGCATGCAAATACACTAGGGGTACACTGATAGCAATTTTTGGGGCCGATACCAATAGCTGATTTTTAAGGAGGCATAACAGCCAATACTGATCTTGTTTCTGATACCAGTCCAGTAGCTTGAAGAGCTGCCTGTATCTGGTAAGTCTGGTGTGGTAGAAGGGGAGTGGGCAGGATAGGAATGGGCATGGGAGGGAGGCAGATCAAGGCCCCTGTGGTGAGGGAGGAGTGGGGTTGGGACAGCAAGCACTGCCCAGCTAGGATGGGGTGGGTGTGGGATGGAGCTGTGGCTCATCCAGGGGGCACAGGGAGGGGAGGGCAGCTTGCACTGCTCATCCAGGGGCGGCTCGTCAGGCAGCTCCCACCGCTGCTCCTACCGTTCACTCATCTGGGATGGCATTGGGGAGGGAGGGCGTGTGCCCCTGGATCTGTGTGAGGTGGGGCAGGGTGGGCCAGGAAGAGCCCCGTGCAGCCCCAGTGCACC
>NW_005842316.1:1312878-1318812 GCF_000455745.1 Alligator sinensis
AGTCGACCTCCGGACGAGCCATGGCTCTATCCTGCTCTTGCCCCACCCCAGCCCAGCCCCAATCCTCCCCCCCTTCCCTTGCACTATAGCAGACTTACCAGCTGCATGCAGCTCTCCAAGCTGCCAGGCTGTGCTCCTCACTACCTACGTCATTTCCTACCATAAGAAGTCTGCACTCTGCATGTGGATTTTGTGAAGGAATGGAATAAAAAGGTGAAGGTTGCTCTGAAAGCTTTTTCAGGCAAAGTAGTCTAGGCAGGCCAGCAGCTCCATAACAATTACTGGTAGACAAGTCCAAAATTACTAATGTAATTGAAAGTGGAGCCTTTGAGGCATATAGCATGATTCAAGTGAAGGATCTCGTATCTCAGTACTGGGATCCAATGTTTGTTTTCAAATAGCATGGAAAGGCTGGTGGATTATTACAACACAGTGGGATAAAATTAATCATACCTTTTAATAGTATCTTTTATTTTGCTCGTGGTAAATATGAGCTCATCCCAGCACAATAGACACAAAGCTGGTAACATCTGGTGGCTGTCCTCAAGCCACTTCCTAGTAAATGAGTGCATACATGACAAAAACACCATTGATATAACTGGAAAACAATACCTCTGAGCAGTCTTAGGTGAGACCCAAATGGTACAATAAGGAAGGATCATCAGAATAGGCTTTCCAACTTTCTTTGAGACATTGGCCCAAAGGTCTCCATGTACCCGTCTGCCTTGTCCACCTACTTTTCAGACATGACTGGCCTCTGCTGGGTGATGAGGGATGGTGCATGTGATGAAGCAGTATTTTTGCTGCAGGTGCCATGGCTGCTCTGTTGATGGAAACAGTATATAGTCTCAAAGCCATTTTTATAGGACCTTTCATGGGTATTACTTTCATTATAATATTAAATAAGGTGAAGCTTTCTTTTGCCATGGTTTCTTTTTTTTTTTTTTTTTTTTTTTGAGCAACCAGAACAGCTTTACATAAAAGACAGCTTTTGGAAAAAGGGAGACACTTTTAGCCACTTTCTCCCACTCAAGTGGCCATTTTTTTCATTAAGCAACTAGCAAGAGAAATGTGCCTGTCGTTTCTTAAATGCGGCTTTCCAACATTGCATGGCAAAGGTATCTCATCTCCCAGAGGCTGAGGACAAGCAATATTTACTTCTGAACCTGTGATTTGTTGAAGATCTGATGGTTCATGATTCTGAGGGGCTTGAGAGTAGAGTTATATCGGGTTAGGGAAGCTTGCAAGCCTCCTTTATAGGATAAGTAAAGTTTTCCATATGGTTTCCCCTTTGTTGCAGGAGGAGGGGTGTCTTTTGGTGTGCCAGCCTGATGTCCTGTGATGGTAGTAAAAGCATAAGTGATTAAAAAATAGTCTTGTGCTGTCACTAGCTGTTTTTACATAAATGAATCCCAATATAACATTCCATGAGTATCACCCCTCTCTTTTGCTACTTTTTGGGCTCGTTTACATGAGACGCTAACTGCATAGTAGCCTAATGACACTGTGCAGTAGCATGTCACAGCACAGACAGTGCTAATACGCTGCTGCACTGTATTATTAGGCTACTGTGCAGTAGCATAACTAAAAGGCATTCACCGGCATTACTGTGCAATAACTCTGGCTACTGCGCATTTATTTATTATACAAGTATGAAATGAAATGTGCCGTAGCTACTGCGCATTGATGCATGTGTAGATGTGGCCTTTGAGGGTAATCACATTAAGCTATTGTACATCTGAATTCCTTCCATTGTGGTAAATGAAAGAGGCCAGCAGCTCATAAGAACACCAGAGACTGTCAGAAATCTGACTTGTAATGATCTTCACAGACGACAAGAAAATAAAAGGGGCATTGCATGCATGGGATTAATTGCCCAGCTCCATATGATGGCTGGCAATTCACACAGCTGCTTTGTCATTGGAGAGTTTTGCCACAAGAAAAGTCCCCCTGCTCTTTAGGAGGGATGATTTCACGTTTATGATGAATTTTGGGAAGAAGAAATAAAGTTGCCAATGATGCAGTACAGCTCTAGGATAAAAGGATGGAAGGTTTCAGAGACCTCTTACCTTTTTGTGATGATACCTGCTGGTTGAGATTAGCTGCAGTGTGGGAGCCAACAGGCCCTCTAAATTTAAACAACTGAAGACTCAGGCAAAGTCTGCTCTATTGGGGATAGAGGGGGAAAGAGCCTCTACTCCGGAACTTGCTGCCTTCCTTAGTCTGAGGCCTGAGCACTTAGCCACTGCATAACTGCAATGTATCTTTTCTTTTCATTAATTATTCACGGTTTCATGGTGGTCTGAGATTCTAACAGCTCCATCTCCTCTCTGTTAGTCTGTTCACAGTTCTCCAGAGGAGTTTATGCCATCTTTGGATTCTACGACCAGATGTCAATGAACACACTGACGTCGTTTTGTGGGGCTCTGCACACGTCCTTCATCACCCCCAGCTTCCCAACAGATGCAGATGTGCAGTTTGTCATCCAGATGCGGCCAGCCTTAAAAGGAGCCATCTTGAGTCTTTTGACATATTACAAATGGGAAAAGTTTGTGTACCTCTACGACACAGAGAGAGGTGAGCACCGCCCCTTGTAGGTGGCATATTATGCAGCATGCTAGAAATATTAATTGAACCGATGGAATACACGACATCCATGGCAGCCTTTGAACACAAAGCAGGCATTCAGATCGACTGTCCTAGCAAGCAGACATTTATTCTGCCGGAAGGGAATGAAGGGGGAAATGAGAAAAGGGGCCTCTTCATATTCTCAGTCATTTGCAAGCATAGGTGCTGGAGGGAATACTTAAGAGCTTAAGCATGAGGACTGGATACCTGCTTTCCATGGGACCATAGATTCAACTCCTGCAAGGTGTTTTGGTGCAGCCAGCACTTAAGAGGTTTAAAACCACTGCAGCTCACCCCGTTTTTACCATCTTAGACTCGCACTGCAGTGGGTGTTGGAAGGGGGAGTAAATGGTAGAAGCATTAACCTCCTATTTGCCATGTGTTGGCTATGAAGATCCCAGGGTGCTTTTTACAAATGTGCTTTACTTCACAGGATTGGACAAAATTAATCCATGTTGTTATGCCACATTGTAGCAGGTTCATGCCACAGGAGCAGCCATGATACCCCTTCATGTCTGTGTGGCTCCTGCCTGACTCTGTCTCTGATGTGGCCCCCCTTTAATTGCTCGCCCTCCATGCCTTGTTGTTATTGAAGATAAGTAAGAGAGGATGCCTATGAGCCTTAGAGAGAGCCTGAGCCCAATCAACTCCTCAGCGGGTCCCTCCTAGACCCCACTAGTCTCAATCCAACTCTTATGCTAAATAGGCCCTCTTGGCTTGGCAGTGCCCCTGCAGGGCACCTATAGCCTTAAGGGCAAATTGTGTGTGGCTCCATGCCTCCCCTACACCACAACCCAAGCCTCGCAGGTGTTATCACTCCAGGTGTTAACTTCTCTTAGCCCCACTTGGGACTCTCAGACCTTCTAGGTCTCTCTCAGCCCTCTATTGCTGGGTCCTCAGACCCCTAGCCCCCCACGTAGTGCTTTCGGAGACTATAGACCCTCTAATCCCTCACTCCAGCTCTTCCTAGCCAGCGGGTCCTCTGTTCAGCTTCCTGACGGAGTCCCTTCTCTGGGCTGGGAAACCCTTTGTACCCCACTCAGATCCTTCTCTGAGCTGGTGGGCACTGTTCCCTTATTCAGCCCCTTTTCTGGGCTGGGGAATTCTCTGTAGGCCTTGAGCCTGCCTCCAGCAGGGCTCAAGGCTTGTAACTCAAATATTAATTCTAACATATAACAAAGGTCCCTTGCCTGCATAAACCCTTTCTTCTTTGCCCCAGGCAATATTCTCTGGTTCCCAGGCTTTCAGAGTCCTTCTGCTTCCCCTACCTTCATGGGTCCTTCAGGAGTCCTGCTGCTTGCTGCAGAGAATGCCTCTCCTCAGGTTCTTGGGGCCAGGCTCCCTGACAGGCGCAGGCACTGGGCTATCAAGCCCTAGGCAGGCCTTCTTCCCATCAGATGACCCTGCAATCTTCCCCCACACCACCTGCAAGCTGCCTCTTGGGCAGCTTCTCCTCTTGAAGTGGCAGGCACCCCACAGTGCCCTACTACACACAGGCTATGCATAACGCCATCCTACACCCCATAGCCACTCACACTTGGAGGTATTCTCAGCATGTAATTTTTGCTTGCTTTTGAGCTCTTTGGGGTGAGTGATATGTTACATGGATATTCAGAGGTAGTTTGGATATTTAGCTGATAGCCAGCATATCCTGACTTACAGGGTATTTAACACGTGCCCTGGGAGGCATGGGGGGGCACTTTAATTAGAAAGCCGTATTAATTAAAAGCACCCAAATGTCATATGTATCAGCCTCCCCTATAAAAATGACGGTGGGTGCTTTGAACTAAAGCTCACCAAACAAGCTTTAGTTCAAAGTGCCCCGCTGCCATGTTGCAACTCGGGGATGCTGATGCACACAATGCAGGAGGCTGCTGGAGGATGTTAATTTGCGTGCTGCAGCAGACTCAATTCTGTTCTGATGCGCTGGATTTCCAGCACGCTGGAGCTGCATTTCTGCACGTCTATAGAAGCCCATAGTAGTTAGCCCCACAAGAAAACCTGGGAGATTTTTGTAACCACTTTCTTTAGGGCTTAGGCCAGTTTTTAACTATATTAAGAAACGGGATGAAACCATAAGGAGGGGCAGGGTACCCCACAACTACTAGATATAGGAATTTAATACCTTCCTCTCAAGCAGCTGGTGTTGCGATTGACCACATACTGCATAAAGTGGTATGATACAGGTATGATACAGTATGACATTTTCTGATAATGTTTGTTACAATAAAATATTACTAGTAATCCCCCACGTTGAATAAATACAGCAGACAACTGGATGCCATAGAATCTATGTGGCTAAGAGCAAACAGAGCTCCACTAGTTCAGTTGGGAAGAATATGTCATATTTGGAGCAAAAAGGATCTTAGCTCTGTCCAAGTTAGGGCCCTGTAGTCCTGAGGGACTTGGTTCTACAGTGTATAACAAAGGTCAAGTCCTTAGTGGCTACTTTTGCACATTCTTACTAAGAAGGTTTGCGCAAAGGTTTTTATAGCATTTGGTAGGGCTAGAGTCTATGTCAACTAACATTTTAAAAACATGAGATTCAATGTAGAGAGAGGTATAAGTGCCAATATATTTTGGATGTGTAGATAGTAGTGAAGCTGAAATGTGCTTGCTTAGGTGTGAGATCAAAGACAAAGAGAAATATCTGGAGAAATCACGCTGCAGTTGAAAATGCTGCTGAAACTTTTTTCAAACCACTACAAAAAAGTGCGTTTTTATTTTAATTCAGCTCATACAACTATTTTGGGCATTTGTAGATGCAGTCTTAGGCAGCTGTGCCATTTACTGAAGTAGGAAGGGAATGACTAAGATACAATGCAATATTTCATATGTTTAAATGCGGAGGAAATTTTACAGATAAATATCTTTTGGGTTTGGCGAGACATGCAATAATGCAAGGTCATGATAAGCAATGTTCAGAATGTTTGAAGGGAAGCTGTCCACGTCACCTGAGGCACCCATATCGCACATCAGCCACCCCCTGTATATACTATGAGTAACAGCATACTACTTTTTTCCTATAGAAAACAAGACCTGGGAATCTCTCTGTCACTTTCTTTCCTTGCCATTTTCCACATCTCCCTGCTTCCTGCCTTCCCATTTGCATCCTAATAGGTCCTTACAGTTTTTTATGAAGCTTCTATCATAAGCCTAGACTCACTATCACATCTTGACTATCACATACCTTAATTTCAATTAAAGGACAGCAAGGATCCCGTAAAAAGTCTAACAGAGTTACTGAACGATAGGGTGTGATATTGCAAGATAATGGAAAACTGCATCTTTGGGAAGCGTGTAGGG
>NW_005842316.1:1318843-1333687 GCF_000455745.1 Alligator sinensis
TAAGTGCTTTTGGAGCATTGCAGGAGTAGTAGTGAACTGTGAGAAAACCTTACCTAAGTGTATCTGTATCCTGGTAGTTCTGATGGATGTGTAGCTAGGGAAGGTTAGGATCAGTTATAGTAACCTTTATATTTGCCTTTCATGACAAATATCCTCACCCACCTTGGTTGGATAGCAGACTTACTGTTTGGTAAACAGGAACAAATATTAGCAATTAATTATGTTCTGATCCAGTGTGCTTAGTCTGGTGAAAATAGTCTCAATGCATGTTATTTCTATTGAAATCAAATCCCTATTTTTTTAAGCATCCTAAAAAATTAGGAAGACAAATAACAGGAAGAGGTAGGGCATTATCCACCACGAAGCAAACATTAACTTCTTTGTCTCACAACCAGTAATTGTATATGGCAGCATCTGAAACTTTCGGCAGTTTCAGTAGCCTGCCTAATTTATTGTGATGAGTCTTCAAATGAGAGAGCATCTCAAGAGCCTGAACAATAATAATGGTGAATGACTTTGTGGTGGATAGTGAATAAAAGACAATATGCATGCCTGTGCTGATACTACATTGAAAATGAAAATACTAGAGCTGTCATAGTTCAATTCAGAGGACAAGCCAGTAAGATAATAACTTTTATAGAGAAGAGGCATTTAAATTATAATTTATTTAAGCATTTAAGTGACAGCAAACTGCTCAACACTTCCTCTCTATAGTGTTTATGCCCCAGAGCAGTTGAGTATCTACGGTACAAATTATTAAAAGCTATCTGTGAGAAATCACAAAACATTACGCTATTCCTTCATATGTTGAATATTAGTTACTAGCATATTTTTCTCACAGGTAGTTTTACAACAGTCTGATAAAGCAAGGCTCTGCCAGGTATTAAACACTGCATTTACTATTAATAAATACTGCAGCATATTGCAAATGTCATACAAAACTTAGTAAGCCTTCTTGGGGTTTTATATTGTTTACTGAACTATTTCAAGCTAAGCCTATGGGAGTCGGATTCTCTTTAAATCCATTTCCCTTAAGCAATGATTTTTCCCCTCCTCCTTCACTAAACAGTCTAATCATATGATGGTTACTCAGTGGTTCTCGAGCTGTTGTCCACCAGGCCATGATAAATAGTCTGCAGACGGCACCAAGCACTACATACCTTGATAGTGTTTTCAACTAAAAGTCCATTGTTAAAAGGTATAAAGGGTGAAAGAAGGTTTGACAGTTGACAGTAGCCTAGTATCGACATTTTTTAACCCACTATCAGTACTGATACTTTGGTATGAATAGATTTAATATCATGGTGTTCAACTCTGTTAATGTTGACAGTACAGATAAATTATATGTGTTGTTCATCCTTTGCGGGCAAAGACAACTGCATCCAGCCAGGCGAGCAGGGGAGACAGAAAAGAAATAGGAAGGAAACTGGGAGGGAGAAAACAGAAGAGGAGGAAAAGGAGAAAAGAAAGGAAAGAGAAAGGAGGGGGGTGGAGGCTAGGTTGCGTGGAGGCTAGGTCGGTAGGTGACTTATTAGCCCAATCTTTGCCTTGAACAATCTGCTGCAGCAGGATCAGAAAAGCTATGAGGACCGGGTACGAGAGGTTTTTGTTTTCCTGGCCATGCATTTCTTCATTGCTTCTGCCGTGCATTGCTGTTTGAAGGCCAGAGCTCCGTTCTGGATTGATGACCTGCAGGATGGACGGTCACGGGTGATTTGCTTCCACGCCTTTGGGTCAAGGCCAAAACTCTTTAGGGACACCTTTAGGGTGTCCTTGTACCACTTCTTTGGAGTGCTGCAAGAGTGTACTCCATTTGACAGTTCGCCGTAGAAGATTTTCTTCAGCTAGCTAGTGTCGGGCATTCTGGAAAGGTGGCCGGCCCATCCTAGCTGTGCCAGTTTCAGTAGAGTACGAATACTGGGGAGAGCTGATCTTCCGAGTACCTCAGTGCCCAGAATCTTGTCCTGCCACTTGATCTTTAGTATCTTTCTCAGGCAGCACAGGTGGAAGTGGTTTTGTTTCTTGACATGACGCTGGTAGACAGTCCAGATTTTGCAGGCGTAAAGGAGGGTTGGGAGAATGATGACTTGGTATACCTTCAGTTTTATCCACGTTCCGATGCCTCTGCAGTCCCAGACCGACTTACGGAGTCTGCCAAAGGCCACGCTAGCTTTCACTAGTCTTATGTTGACTTTGTCATTGATGTGGACAGCACAGGAGAGTGTGCTGCCTAGACAGACAAACTCGTCGGCCATCGGTAGTTGACCTTTAACTGAGACGTGTGGTTGCTGGGGTGTTGTGCCAGGTGCAGGTTGAACCATCACTTCAGTCTTCTTCGTGTTAATAGTGAGTCCGAAGTTCTCGCAGGCTGACAAGGCTAGGTCCATGAACTGTTGCCTGTGAGCCTGTGCATAACGCACAGTCATCAGCAAAGTGGAAGTCATGAAGTGTGGCTGTCTGGACTGATAAATTACAAACAAATGAGTAAAGTGAAGATGTACAATTAAACAGAGCAGTGGTTCTCTGCCTTTGGCCTGCAGGCCATGTTTGGCCCATGGAGCCATGTCACTGGCCCACAATGCTTCTCATGAGTTGCATATTTGGTAGCCACTCCTCCTCTGCCATCAAGTTTCCAAGTCCTGTGGACCAGGACGTGGTATTGCACATGGGACTGAGACCATGATCTGGGGTAGGGCCCAATACAACATGCAGGGCCACCCTGGCTGGGCCTGATTGTGTGCTAGAGCTGGGGTCAGGGCCCCATCTGACATGTGGGGCTGGGACCACACCCCACGCCAACCCCCTGTGCTGGGTTTGGCCCTGACCATGCCATCCCCATGCACCAGATTGGGGCCCCTGCTGGGCTGCAGTGATGGATTAGGTCTGTAGATGCCACATCTTTCATCTAAAACAACCTTAACCAAAAGGTTCAGCACCATTGAAATAGAGAGCTGATAAGGCCTCTAACTCTGCAAGTTATGTGTGCATTTTAAAATATTCAGGCCCCTGGCAGGTATTACATATAAGACACAATTAACCAATTAATCACATCTTATAGTATAACCTAGCCAATTCATGATGCAATAAAGCAGGAAACCAGCCACCAAAATAATTACTAGGGCTGTGCAAAATTTCACCTGGCATTTTGTTTCGAAGCTGTTTCGATGCTTTTTGAGCTTGAAACAGCAAAATTGCAATGCAACAAAAGCCTTTGAAACAGCTTCAAAATGAAACAGGGGAAGTGAAAACGTTCTGAAAGACTTACTGGCTTCAGCACCAATCCCAGCCGGCAGCACCCGCCTCCTGTCATCCAGCAGGCAGATCAGAGGCTCACCCGCACTCCAGAAGGGCTGCAGGGGCTGTGCCAGAGTCCTCCCGGGGGTGCAGACCCCCGATCTGCCTGCCAGATGAAAGAAGCCAGGTGCTGCCCCCTGGGACCAGTGCCAAGAAGATCTCTGCTGCTGCCAGTCCCAGGTGGCAACACTCGCTTCTCTCATCCAGCACGCAGCTCGGAGGCTCGCCTGCACCCCTGGAAGGACTCCAGCACAGCCCCTGCGGCCCTCCTGGGGTTGTGGGCAAGCAGGAGGACTGCAGGGTGACAGGAGGCAGGTGCCCCAGAGCCAGCTCAAGGAGGGTGCGGGGCCCAGGGCAGATCAGCTCATATGGGGACCCTCCCTCGCCCCAGGATCGGAAAACAAAATGCAGCAGGTGCAATTGTTGGAACTGGGAATTGGATCCCATCACACCCTTAAATGAACATGTGTCAGTGATCAAAGATAATCTTATAATAAGATTGTGTGTCGGCGGCCAATAATCTTATTTGCAAGGTGCTATTAGGTGACTAAGTGCTGTTGGGTTGTAGCCTCAACAATAGGAGTGAAATATATAGACTTGCTTATTCTCTTCCCAGTACCAATCCAAAAGCAAATACATTATGCTCTGTGGGAAGGAATGGCACATTAGGAAAAATCTATTAAAGGAAAAAATGTGAATCAGTGAGGCACTGAAGACTTATTCCCATATTCTACCTCTGCATCATCTAGCTCATGTGAAAGGGAAAAAGGCAGGGTTGATTTTTGTTTGGATTAACACGAATCAGTAAGTTGACACTGTTGGTTGCTGCCCTGCTTTTGTGGTCTCCACAATATATCCGGTTGATTATATGGTGCTAAATGCTTTGGTAGGCTTCTCTGCAGTAGAACTAAGACTAATTACGATCAAGTCGGGGTCAGATGATGACAGGGTTACATGCAGGAAGCTATTCTGAATTTGGATAGCTCTTGAATTGGAATTTTTAATACATTTCTTAACTAACATTTCAGTGTATGTTTTGCATTTTTATACATTTTTAGCCTTCTAGTCAAATGCACTCATATGTCACCAGATGTGACGTTTCACTATGCAAAAGTATATTTATTTGTTTCTGCAGATATGGTGTACTGAAAATTATCATATCCATCATAACAGATCTATTTATATAAAGTAAATAATTTGAATTGTCCCAGATATTGTGCATATGTGTGGTCCTAGCCCTCTCACCCTTTCTTTGGCTGACGCTACTCATCATTTAATCACAGCTTCTTTGATGTTTGTAGTGCAGAGTTGGCCAATCAGCAGCACACACATGACAGGTGGCCACTGGCCTGGGCAGCCTCTGGGTGCAGTATGCACCAGATTGGGGTTGAAACAGGGAGAAGAGCAACAGATAGGGCAGCAGGCAGAAAGCAGAGCAGCAGATTAGGCAGGGGAAGAAGCATGGCACTCAGAGTAGGTGCAGGGCTTAGTTTATGGCACAGTTGCCAAAAAGGTTGGCCCCCACTGATATAGTATCCAGTAGCACAGTGAGGTTGCAACCCCAATTGAGGTATCTGGATTCTACTATAACACAAATATCAGTGATAATAAAATACAATAGCTAATCGTACTTGGCTTCATTGCACCTCTTTACACTAACTCTGAATTTCATGCATTTGCTGTTTATTAGGGGTGTGCGAAGCAGACCCTATCCAATTTGGATTTGGATTTGGACCAAATCAGGGACAGTGATTCCATTCATTGATTTGGATCACTATCCCTGATTCAATTGGGCCAAATCTGAATCTGAAGATTCAGTACTGATTCAGAGAATCAGTGATTCAGACACAGACACATCTTTTAAAAGTTTTTTCTTCATACCTTGAGGTATTAGGCATGGCTCATGATCACCATGATGGTGGGGCACATGGAGCATCCCACAGGAGTGCAGGGAGCCTCCATGTGTTCAGCGGTGAACCTGGAAGTGGACCGGAAGTACATCCAGTCCACTTCCATGTCTGTCGGGGAGCACACTCCCATGCCTCCCCAGCGCAGCAGTCGGCCCCCCAGACCCAGGAGGCACCAGTCACCAAGCTGGGGGGCCACAGGGGTGCCCCCCTGCACGCTCCCCAGCAGACCCAGAAGTGGACCAAAAGTGTTTCTGGTCCACTTCTGGGTCAGCTGCCAAGTGCACTGGGGAGCCCCCCCCACTTCTGTGGGATACTCCATGCACCCCAGCATCACAGCATTCACAAGCCCATGCTACCTAGAGGTATGTAGAAAAAACATTTAAAGCTGCGTCTATGTCCGAATCCCCGAATCTTTCCGAATCTCTCCAAATCAATTCAAAGGGTTCCAATTCAATTCAGAGAGATTAAAAGGTCCTCTAATACAATATAGATTCAGAGATTCGGCCACCAAATTGGGCCGAATCTGCGCCAAATCGAATTGGGACCAAAGCTTCGCACAGCCCTACTGTTTATGGTCCTGGTTCTGAAGTTAGTCATGTCATTAGGTACCTGCAGATTGAATGACGTGGTGGGCACAGGTATTTAACAGCTGTTGTCTCGCATCTTTTTTTTTTTTCCCCAAACACTGATATGGTACAAATTCAAAGCTGAGGCATTATTGACCTCTGGTTAAGGATCCAGTTCTTAGGTGTAAGTCTGTACCTAGCCTTTCATGCTTTAAGCTTGCAGAAAGCTCTCTACAGCCATAACTGAACAGATATTCATGGCTCTTAGAGCACTTTAAAATGGCAGATCACTCTCCAAGTTAACTCTTGATGGATGTGGTACTAGACTAAAGCTCTGTTCAAGTGCGTTTTTAAACATGTGCGCAACTTCTATCACAAGTTAAGCTAGGTCACATTCTGCCGCCATCCCCAGCGACGTAGCACGGGGCTGTGCTCTAGCCTTTCTTAGAGCATATTTGCTCTGCCCAAGTGCCAGGCCAGCTCTGCCCCCTCAGCTGTCACTGACACCAGTCCTGCTTCCTTCCTTTGGCTAGGTGTGAGTGCAACCTGGCTGAGAAGGAGGTAAAGGGGTATCTCTCCCCATAGCTGCTCCAACCCCACAAAGCACTGCAATCCAGCTAGGGGGGCCACAGGGGAAGAAGTCTGGAGTCCCTCTCCCTGCAATAGCCCTGGCCTCACAGTGCACCACTTTCTGGCCAGGAGGGCTGCAGGAGAAGGGGTCCGGTATGTCTCTCCCTCCCCCAGCCCCTGCTGACAGTCATCAGCTGGGGATGAGGAGGGCTGGGGAGATGTGCCACTCCAACAGCCTCCTGGGAGGTGTCACGGCATCCCAGCGAACAGCAAATGTTTGTTTGGTTTGCTTGTACTCGAGTTTACAGTGCTTTTAAGTAAAGTGCGATAGAGCACTTCCTCCCGGGGCTTTTTGAACTTCTGTACTTAGCCTCAGGTTCCCAAAAGGAGAGCAGAATTTCATGTTTCACGGAAAAATAATTGTATTTCAAGCCCTAAGTGATGCAAAGAAAACCTTCACAATATGACCTACCGGGGAGCAGTGTATGCAGAGAGCCTGAAACAAAAGCTCCCACATAATTAGAGGTAGGGATCAGCTTCATCTGAAAACACATAAGAACAGGAAATATTTTTTTTAAATGTCTTGGATTCTGTGAGCTTTTGTGGAACCTGCCTCATTGCCTGGTGTCCTGTGGGAATTTGAGGCTACCAGAGTCCACTGTTCTGCAGCAAGACTGGAGACCAGGCTTGAAGGGACTGTTGCTCCAGGGCAGCTCTGGTGGAACCAGCAGCCTGAAAGCCCTGGGAGCTCCAGTTCTAACTGGGGCTCAGCTCCCATGCCTGCAACAGGGTTGGGGCTGTATAGGTATCCAGGCTTCCTAACATGAACCTAGAAACCTGACAATTGTAGACAGAGACCTATCTCCAGCGGGGCTTTCGTATCGTATTCTGGGCTCCCAGGGTCACACCAGGAAGACTGGAAGACCTGAGAATTGTAGCAGGGCCCAGGGCTCTCAGGGCTTTTAAGATGCCTGGCCTGGAGCAAGAAGCCCACAAACCCTGGGAGAGTCCAGGACTTCCAAGGTCACTGCCATAGGGCTGTTAGCCTAGAAGACTTGGGAGCCTGCCTTTAACTAGGGATCAGCTTCTGTATCCACAGCAGGAAGCCTGGAAGACCTAAGAGGTCTAACAAGAGCCAGCACTCTCAAGGCTTCCAGCTATAAATCCAAGGGTCTGGAAGTTCTGAGATACAAGCACTGCCAGATTCCCAGGCCAACTGGTTTCCAGGGCTGCCTAACTCCTAAATGGTCAGTTTGGGAGCCAGCTTGCCCTGGACTGTGGAGGCTAAGGTGTCCCTAGCCTCAGGCAGTCTGCATGTGAGGGCTGCCAGACCCTGGGAGAGGTGGCAGCTGCTGAGCACAACTGACACTCTTGCCAGTTGCACAATCTCCACTCTGGGAAAGCGTGTAATTTTGGAAAAGCAGGACATGTTTACAAAATGTTTTTTTTCAGTATTTCCTGCAAACTGGACATTTCCCGCAGCCTGGAAATATCAACTTTCAAGGCTTTCCAGTTCTACATATCCCAGATAGGTCACACACACAGAAGACACGTACTATGCTACCATAAAGAACTGTAGTGAGTTGACTGTGCAGATGCTACAGCATAGCAAACTCATGCTGCCCTAGCCAAGGTGGAATCTCATAAGAGCTAATTCTCACTACCATGGTGCCCCGGTGCTAATATTTTATCTGTTGGGACCATTGCACTGAGATTAAATCATTGGCTTGATCCCTGCAGCAAGTTTTAGAAGCATGTTTCAGCAGGGACATCTCTGCAGCATATTGCATAGAGAAGGAAACATGCAAGCCACATAACAGAGCAAAGAGTTTTGCACGTCCATTGTCAGATTATGAGAACAAAATGACACTATAAAAAGTAATATGTTAAAAGAGTTGTTTGGGAAGGAGAATCTGGACAGTCGTCATTCTCTGCAAGACTAACAGCAAAAAGGCCTCCATTAGCAGAACATAGGCACACTTGCGATAGGGCATACGCTGCTGCTGCCATCCTTAACAGACATACATACGACAATACAGTTCAGTGACTAGCTAGCACAGCAAGTCATCAGTTTCTCCATTGTGGACAAGTGGAATAATCATAGTCACTCACCCAGGTAAAGACTGGTGGATATGAACAGTTAAGAATGTGAATGTGACACTAGGTTAATCATGGCCTAGAGATGGATGGCATAGCCTGCTGCTCTTAATACTGGAGTGTTATAGACAGGATAAATATATTGATGACAGCTTCTAGATATGGGTATTTTCCTCCATAAGTCATAAGGCAGGATACATATGCATCTTTATAAACATTTTATATCTATATAATTTGGAGGGGGGAGCACAAGCTTTTGTGAACCCAAGTTCACTTCATCAGATGACGTGAAAGGATGTGCAGAAAGCAGAGTATAAGATAGAGAGAGAGAAACTAGAATGCAGAAGACAAGGGAGCAGGAGAGAAAGAGAGAGAGAGGTAAGGGGGAAGGGGACAGTGCTCCATTATCTGCCATCCTTCTGTTAAGTCATTACAAGCTCTGACCTCACTTTAACAAAACTTCTCAAGACTTCATATATACCCACATCTCCCAGGCAGTTAATAACTGAAGACCTAGTTGAAATGTTGTGTATATCAGGAAATCTCTGCCCAAAACCAGAATGGGAATATAATACAATGCTGATTTACTAAGTCCTAAATCCAAAAGTGCTCTATTTGGAAAGGTGTGGGTGAGATTTTGTCTACTAGTAAATAGTTAATTTCTTAAACCTTGTAGTCTGATTGATACTTTCATATAACCTTTTCACACATCATATTGACAACATATATATTGTCAATCTTATATCAGAGAAGGACATCAGTGGTAGTATTGGCAAGGAAATTCATGAAGATTGTAGCAACCAGTGATTTTTTTTTAAATTTATTTATTTTTTGGAGGCAACAAAGCAGCAAAGTTATTCATTAGAAGGGTCATCCTGCAAAGCATGGAAGTTATTCCTCTAACTAAAATATTAGGCTGATGTCTTACATGAGGAAATAAAGGTCTAACAACACCAGCTAGGGACAAGTGTAATTTTCTCTCTATTAACTGTGGGACTCTTTCCACTTAAAAATGTTACAACTTGGCTGCAGCTACCTTCAGGTCTTCTATCATTCTTGTCATTTTGCTCGTATATGTAAGGCTGATGCAATGCGTTTTTGCTTACACTTTCAAGATTCCTAGAAGATGAAGAATCTTTACATTTTCTTCTGGTAAATATCAGTTTGTGCAGAAGAATAATGGGGCTCACACTGTCTGTTTGGAAAGCCATAAACCATTCAGGGCTCTATTACAGGAAAGAACTACTGCTCACTTTGCCTGGTTCTTTGGAGGTTTATGGCTCTACTGCTGGAGTGTTTTGGACACCAGCCCAGAATAGTGTGCATGACATATATTATGTCTCTCTAGCCTTTAGATGGTCATTCAAAGGACCATCTTATTTTCTGCTCCCACTTCTTTTAACAGACTCCACAAAAATGAAACAAAGTCTTTTAGTGGGGCCCATGTAGTCATGAGCAGTGGTTGCACTAGGTAGCTTGGTCAGATCAAAGATCCATCTAGCCCAGTATCCTGTTTCCATCCTGGGACAGTCACCCAGGGTGCTGACCTCCTTGCCAAGCCACTGCTAAAAAGCCCGCAGCTGGTGGTGCCAATGATGGAGGTGCCCTGGGTGCGCCGGAGCATGATCCTGGCCCACATCACTCATGTCGGAGCCCTTCTGGACTATGTCAGGCAGGGGTGGGTAGATTCCTCTGCGGTGGCCCAGCTCCTGGAGCTGCCCACGCACCTGCTGCATACTGTGGGAGGTAAAGGCTGCCCTGGCACCCACTGCCCTCACCTACGTCAACCAGGTCCTGCTCCAGGGCAGTCCCCACTGCCTGGTGCCACCAGCCCTCCGGAGCTCGTCATGGGGCTGCTGCCTCAGCTGGCCCCACAGCGCTCCCTGCCCCACCACTTCAGCAGGCTGGGGGACACCAAGCCAGTCTGCTTCTGAACAGCCCACCGCCGCCAGGTCTACACACTTGTGGTCCACACTGTCCATTATCTTATCATCACATCCCACCCCAACAGCAAGTGGCAGGACACACTAGGTGAGGGCAAGAGTAAGCGTCCCCAGTGGACTACCCTGATCCCACCTTGCTCCCACGAGCCCCCAGGGCCCTCAGCTGGCAGCTCCTCCACGGAGCCATCTCCACTGTCGTGTATGTGGTGTGCTTTACAGACACCCCCGACATCCACTTCTTCTACCCACAGAGGGAGACCCTGGCACATGCCTATGTCGAGTGTGCCAGGCTGCAGCCCCTCTTCCACCTCCTCCAGAACTTCATGCTCAGGCTCTGGCTGCACTTCTCCCCACACCTTTTCTTTTACGGACTTCCCATCCACCGCCCCACCAAGTCCTGGGACCTCCTGGTCAACTACCTCCTGGCTCTGGCCAAGCTGGCCATCTATACGACCAGGAAGGAGGCTTTGGCTGGGAGGAGCCCAGGCGAGTGTGGGGCTGCTTTCCTAGCACTACTCCGATCACATATCTGGACAGTTTTACTGGTTGGCATCCCCAGGCTCCCTCGACTCCTTCAGGTGGCAGTGGACGCTGGCCGGTATGCTCTGTTCGGTGTCCCCTTCCAATGACCTAGTTATTAAGCTATGACCTCACTCAGTTCCTGTTTTCTTTTTTGTTGTCCCACATAATCAGTTGATATGTCCCCAGTGGCGTCCCTTATTCAGGGCAGCTTATAGTTTTCCATGATAGGCTTAGTGCCGTGACCTTCCCACAGCACATCAAATAGGCCTGTTTTCAATAAGGGCACATGATGGTTGTTTTAGGAAGAGTGTAAGAAACAAGGCAGGCAGGTGAAGAGTGATCCCTAGAAGCAGGTGTCAGATGTCTAGGAATCCAGACTTATATCAGCTGTCTTACTGACTTATTGATGATGAGTTAGGAAGTCAGCAAAGTGCAACTAGCAATTTTCCCACATAATTTTGCCGCCTCCTTTTTTTTCCATGAATGGGTGCCATCTGGCCGCAAGTTCCTGGGCTTTGCTACAGTGCCGAGCACATAGTGTACACCCTGTGGTATGAAATGTATTAACTGGAGTTAAAAGACGAAGGTTAAGAGAAATAAGAAAATGTGTCTTTCAAATTCAGAGCGAACTTTGACCATCATCATGGCGAGATTTTTATCATGTCTACAATTTATATTTATGGTGAATAGCAAGCGGTATTTGGTATATGAACACTGCTTATAACCAAAAACAAGTAATTTATGCTAAGGGGCATATTCTGACGTTCTTAATCATGGTGCAGAGATAGCATCAGTACCTTCAAAAGGGCGATGTATGAAGTAAGGGTGTTATACTGCTATGCAGAATCCACCTCTAAACTGACACATTCCAGTGTTTCACAGACCACAAGATAGTTTTTCTGTTTGACTTTCTTGCTCGTGTGCAGGAGGCAATAATCTCAGCACGACCAGTTAAATCTAGCTTTTCATAATCATTCTTCATTTATTCCCTCTGTACATGAAAGTTCTCTGTAAAGTCTCATACAGGCTCCTTAATCAAAGTCGCTGTGCTAGTCAGATTTCTGGGAAAGCTCTTTTTCTGATCCTGGCCTAAACAAATGTTAAGACCACAAGCCAGAGAATGGCTATTGGCTGCATTTAAGATGGACTGGGTGCCTGAGGCAGTTTCCTCCTGGTTTTTCACAATAACTTCTATTTGATTAGCTAACCCTGGTAATCACTGAAGCCTTTCCTCTCATGTCAGCCAACAAATGTACCAAACCCATCCGTAGGAGGACAGAACAACTTTTGAAAGTCATCCAGCTAGCAATGTCTCATGCTGGCCCAACTGAGATACAGCTACAGAGCAGAGTTCATTCTGGTATCCTGTAGATCAGAACCCATGTGCGTTATCAAGCGCACCAGGAAGAAAAGAAGCAAAGCAGAGAAACCAGAGCAGGAATCCGGTATAACAGACACCAGGATTGCTACTGCATATCTCACTCTGTGATAATATGGTAACCTTCATTCTTCCCTGCACAATTGAGGGAAAATGATGATACCCTTAATTATGCTAACTGGTACCCTACTCCATGTTGGGAGTCCCAAGGAAGACAAAATCCAGACAATTGCAAACTGAATCTGTGTGATAGTTCATATTAATTTGGGGAGGAAAAACAATAAGGCAGTAAGAACGTATCAGCTAAGAAATCTAGGGTTTGGATTAGAAATAGGGAAAAGACCCAGGGAGGTGGTATATACAGTCCTGAAGAATTATGTGGACTAAACTGTAGCCATAAAGAAAGTAACTGGAATTCTAGGAGCATGGAGAAGCAAATAACTCTGGTACTGTACTGTGTTCAGAAAATGAATCTAGTTTAAATGTGTTATATTTAAATATTTATTGATTCATGAATATGCATATTTTATCTACTCGTAGTGAATAAGGTATAACGCTCATCATTTTTATATTGTACATATAAATTATTTAAATAAAGGAATCTTTTGTTTTCTGTAGAGTTTATATGTGTATCTGCAGGGTTTAAATAACACACTCTCCTGCTTTGAGGAGAAATTGAAATATGGATTTTCCCAATTTAAGCTGCCCTGAAACGTCTCTAAATGAAACACCTGCTTTTTCCCTCAATCCTGGAGCAATTACAGCCCTTTTCCTTTAAGCAATCCTTTTGAAAATACAGAACGTTCTGTTTGAAACATCAAATATTCCCTACAGCTAAAAAATAAAACATTACTCAAAATGTAGTGTCCTGACAATAAGCTGAAACCCTGATAGCCAGATTGGAGGAGGGGAAATGGGAAATCATGCTTTCTGTACTGCTGTGTTTGAGCCTCTCTGAAGCCATAATGGGCTTCTAGGTGGAATAGAAGTCAGACAGTGCTTTTCTAATCACCCCGCCACCTCTTCAGTGCTTCCCAGACAAATCTTGGAAAAGCAATAATTTGAACTTTAATACAACTGAGTATGCTCCACAGTCTCATCTTAAAATAAAGCACATGTTTTACTTCTAGTCTCGAAAGCCATGGGAACCGTGCATTTCAAAACCTATACATGACTGCCAATTGTAACAACTGCAGAAATAATTTGAGGTCCCTATGAAGCATCTCTGAGTTTCTTTTGTTCTTCTGCCATTAAAAATAATAGTATAGGGATGAATTCTAATGCGGTTATACACAAATATGTGAAACAAGGTGCTATAGACCTAATAGGAAGAAAGAGATTTGGTGCAAACTAAGACATTAAGATATTACTGCAGCTGCTTCATTTCCTACATTGATATTGGAGGCTGGGGAAGATGGAACAAGTAGAGTTTGTTGAATGCTGAATCTCTTCACTTTCTGAATGGGCCCGCTTCAGTGCCAGTGTTGTCAGTGGAGGCCTTATCATTGACAACAACTGGAGTTGGATCGGCCGCAGTATACCTTAGGGCTGGATCCAGCCATTTGGGCATGTGCAGTTTGTGGTGCCACAAACCTCTTTGTGGCACCGCAGACCGCATGCTGGGCATGTTAAAATATGCCCCACGCTGCAAACTTCCAGTGCAGGGGCAAAATTTGCTAGCAGGAAATCCCGGTAGCAAAACAAAGAAAAATGCTATGGGGAAAAAAAGCAGTGTGGCACATGCCACAGGAGCATGTGCTGGCAGACAAGGAGGCTGGGTCCTCCTAGGAGACACTCTAGCTGCTGGCCAGAGCCTCCCCCGCCTTTATTTCTGCCCTGGCTCCTCCAATACATGGGGAGCCAGTGGAAAATGGGAAAGGACAGTTTGCCAAAGCCTACATGCAGGCGTGTGCCACCACTATTTTTGCCACTGCAAGCGCACACCCCTGCATGTGGGGATATGCCGCAGGGCTCTGTCCTGCAAATTGCCAGCCCAGTTTAGCAAATCACTTAGGCATATGCTTAATTTTAAATTGCACAAAGAGCCTGACTGACTTCAGTAAGACTCCTCACATGCTTAAGTGCCTTGTTTGATGGGCCTTGAGTAACCAATCCAACCAGATACCTAATATGTATCAACAAAGACATATATATTCAGCTTTTTTCCAATGTGTTAAAAATCAGTGTGTGTTTCAGAGACATTATATATTCTCATTAAGAATTGAACTGACAAAGGATTTTAATTGTATATGTGACCATGAAGGAAGAAAAAATGTTAAGAGTGGGATTTTTTAAGCTTGTTTGCCCTATCTGTGTGATGTGATTGTTGATTCAGCTTTTGTTCTTTTGGTGCATTCATTTTCATCCAGAAATGGATAATCTTCATTCACCCAGACCAAGGGTTGTCATTAGTGAACTACAGCATTATGTGTTTGGGCAGTTATTTCCTATATAGGGAAACTACATTATTTCAAATGCTGTAGCTGACTTAAGAGTCATGTGTGCCCATAATGCCACAGAGAAGGGATAGAGGGGTTTATATAAGTTGGCCATGTATTCCTGCT
>NW_005842316.1:1333718-1348741 GCF_000455745.1 Alligator sinensis
CTGCCCCAGAGTGCTCACATGATGGTATGGCTTTTATGAGTTGGGAATGACTTCTGTCACTGCAGGTGCTGATACAAATGAATACCAATAAAACTTTTATGCCACCCAAGGAGTACAGATTACAATGGAGCATCTGAACTGCTCAAAAATCAAAGCTCCTTCTTCTTTGATACAGTGATTCCAAGCTCTCAGTTCCTAGTTCAAATGAGTAATGACACCTCTTTTGTCACTCCAGGTTCAACTACCTCTTAAATCTCCTTCGGTCATTTAAGGAGACAGAGTTTAAGAACTGAGACTGTAAAGACAATTTGCACATCTGATGGTGTCAAAATACCTCACAATAGGAATAAATTGTACATCACCATACCTGCATGAGAGAGGCAGATAATTATAGCCTTGATCCAAAGCCTGTTTTAATCTGTGGAAAGACTCTCATTGAGTTCAACACCCAAACACACTTTTTTCCCTTCAATTTTAGTTTCAATTTCCCTTCTCTTCTGCAAAACAAATGAATGTGAACCGAACAAACTTTGCATCTAGGGTAGTTAATGAGGTTGCATTTGTCCTATAGTTTATACAGGACAATCCATCAGCTATGCGATCCCTTGCTTTACTCAAGACAGTTCAGGCTCTATGTGCCATGGCCTTTTTAGATGCGGTTTGTTCTTTCAGACTTTCAGACAATTGAACAAACTAGTTCTTCTCACCTGGTTAATTATCCATGTCCTTTTTTCCAGAAAGCATTAATTGTCTCAGTGAGCACAAAGTTAAGACTAATGTTTTATAAAAAAAAGATAAATATGGATGCAGTAATGACAAACCTCACTCATCTGGCAGATGAAACTACCTCATGTAGTATTAATTTTAAGGTAGTTTTAAAGCGTTTTCCTTTTATGAAGATGGATTTTGTTCTGTCTCCTCATGAGACATTTAAAATCGTACTTATCCATTTTTTTTAAACTCTCCCTCCACCGTTTCACAGCTTGACAGCACTGTGAATATGCATTTGAGGAACTGTATAACACTGTATGCCACTATTATGCAAAAGAATAAAAATGCCACCATAAAGTGATTAAGTATTAATCCCTGAAGAAACAATATCAAAAGTTCTCTGGCAAGAATGTTTAACACTTAATTACTAATTTAGTTTATCCCAGATGCACACATGTTGCTGGTTAGATCTTTGGCTAGGATTAATGACAGGAGAACTAGTCATTGGGAGAAAAAGATCACCTAGGGTGCGTCCCCACGAGTGCGCACCTACGCTTCCCCGGGGACAAAAAGCACCAGCACATTGCCCAGGTGGGGAAGGGAAGGCTGGGCTGGTCCCAGCAGCCTTACCTGGGGTCCAGGGTGCCTCCCAGGGCTGCAGCAATGGCAGTCTGGGCATGCAGAGCCTAGCTAGCAGACAGCCAGGCTCCAGTTTCGGGCAGCGCATGCTGTTGCCATGTGCACCACACCACTTTTTTCTGGTATGGGTTTTTTAGATGCTGGGATTTCCTGGTATCTAATTTTGGCTCCATGATGCAACCTTTTCAAGTGCATTTTGCGTGTCTCAAAAGCACCACAAAGTGCACGTTCCCACTCATCTGGACATGCCCCTAAAGCTCACTTCTCTATTCCAGGTCCTACCTGCTCTGATTGTTGCTCTGCACCGAGTCAAAGCAGTTCTGACTTGCCCTGATTGCTAATAGGTACAGGGAACCAAATCTGCAGTCAGGTAGCGGTACAGCATAGAGCTATCCAGCCCTGTCCTCTACACGGGTTGTTAGAGTGACATAAGCACTGATTTGCAAACACCACAACAGCAAAAGATCTCCCTCCAGTTGGTGTGGCCTGCCCGAGCCAGGATACATGGGTTTTGTGCTTAGATCCACAAGCAGCGCAGCACAAAGGAGTCATGATACAGACTTTGGTGAGGCACGGATAATTCAGCTGGGTGGGATGCTGCCCAGGGAACGAGAGGTGCGTCTGCTTGGCTTTTCATAGCTGGCCATGTATAGTAGCACCCACTCATTAACAGATAGTTTCTGATTCAGAAAATAGGAATAATCCAGTTCAGAAGCTATAATTGTAACTAATGAAACCATGAACCCTAGTTTTATTTTCATTAGCCTCAGCGGGGTCATTTTATGCTAGAATAATATGCTTTAGTTTAGGTATAATGATAGCTGGTAAGAAGTCTAGGAGGCTTGTTGCTGGATGCTGCAGAATGTTAAAGTGTCCTTTCCCTTGGTGAGATTTTTATTGATGGTGCACCGAGCCCCTGATAACAGTGATACGCAGTAGCTTGCTAGTTGTAGTACACATACTGGCTGAGAGAATGTCTTGGATATTTGTGCTGCGCATTGTTCGGGTGTTGTATGGAGCTTGTTCTGCTGGCTAGCAAGGCATTTTTCCTCGCTCTTCATAATCAAGAAGTTGCTGAGGGGAGCAATGATTGACGCTTTTAATACCATTCTAATATCTACCCTGTTGTACTTGAGATTCTCTTTGGGCACCCCAGGTAATCCTTGCTTCTGTGCTGCATAAAACTGAGGGCAGTTGCAAATTGTTTGCCTTGCTTTTGCTCCAGTATTGAAGGCTTCCCAGTTTGTCATCGGGGGAGTCAGATGTTACTTTTACAGAATTTGTGTTGAAACCAGTTCTGTATCTTCCTGCCTGTAGCTGTTTGATTGTGTGGCATGTATCTGACCCCTTTTAGGTTGCCCATTTCTACCTATTTTGGCTTGGTCTGATGAATTAATGCTTCACCATTAGTTGCTGGGGAAAAAAAGTATGAATACCCTCCATATAAGCTCTATAATATATAATGTAAAATGGTCCTAGAGACACTAGCCACTGATCTGCTCTTGCTTTTCTCCCAGATCCACTGCTGGCTGAAGACCTAAGACCTAAAAATGATCAAAATTATTTGAACGCATTCTTGATGAAGCAGAGTAGCTTTATTTTCATAACAGTAATTGTGTAAAGTGAGTGTGACCCAAAGAAAAGTTTATATAACTATAACAATGAAACGTTTTTTCCAAAAAGTCCGTTAGCTGTTCAAAACATTTCCCAATGTTGCCAGGTAAGTACAGTAATTACTCCACAGACTTTCCTAATATCTTTCTCAACTGACTAAAATCAGAGTACTGGAAGCTGATCACCTCAATACCCATCCTTTCAGCAAAGCGGTACTATGCCGGTGGCTTAGTGGATTTCTCTTGTGGGTCCATGGGTACCACTGAAAGTCACGATGCAGTTGCAGAGGTTACAGTGGAAGTTGTTCAAGTTTAATGCAGTTGGTATGATTAACACTCAGCAAGGTAGAGCTCTAACAGGTAACCATGCCATAAACTATGATGATGGATCTAGCTGACATAAACATGACTTTCCTCCTTCGGATTAAATTTCCAACTGTTGGTTTATATACTGCTGTGCTTTCTAAAGCTAAAGCACATGAGAGAAACATTAGCTGTCACACGTGTATGAAATGTCAGTGGATTGTACCGTGCTGATCTTGATCCATGTAATTCCTGGAGAAATCTAATTTGAGTATAAGCAACAATTTCCGACTAAAATCCTCTTAATTACATTTAATTATGTTGCCAACAGTTTATGACACCTGACTTCATAGCAGCCCAGACTGGCTTATATCATGATCTACTATTGAAGCTAAAGTGCTGGGAGTATGTCTCTGTATCAAAAATGTATTTTGCTACAAGCATGTAGCATTGGCTTCTTTACCCAAGTAAGAAACATGCATAATTGCAAGATTTTTCTCTTTGTGGGTTATCAAAACCCTATTTTCAAAATAGGTATGTATGCATAAAAATAATGCCAGTCTTACTGCAGTCTGTCCAGCTCAGCAAGATCAGACCTCTGACCTGACTACATCAGTGCCAGTAATTGCTTTGTTGAAGGATTGCTTTATTGCTTAGCACTAGTAGCAGCAGTATCGATCAGTTGTGCTTTGTCCATGAACTGACAACGATAACCTCAAATTAGATCAAGTTTTATTAAAGAAATAAAATCTAATTATGGGTCATGCCTGGTAGTAGACAAGTAGTAATGGCCTATGTGAAAGGATCATTATTGCAATAACATTTTTGCAGGGCTTCCTCAAAATTGTCCCCCTCCTCAAAAATCTTCTGTTTCGTTTCATGTGCTATTTCCTTCACATTGTTAAACTGTTCTCTGTCTCCTCCACCTACACACTTAACTGCAAACCTACATATTTTTAATGACATTGGAGTGGTTGCCCTAGGGGGAGATAGAGATGGAGAAGGGGTTGAATCTATGTCAAAGAAAGAGAGAAATTTCAGGGGAGGTATATTGGGGGTGAAAACAAGGATGCATAAGTTATTGCAGCCTCAAGGCAGCAGTAATTTATGCACTGGCAGTCTGAGCGTCATGTTCTGCTATTTAAAAAAAAAAGAAAGCTTTACAAAGCAACTGCTTCTGATACATTAGTGTATGTGTTTGTTTTAGAGATGCTCTGCATCACAGAGACAGTCTGAACATAAACACTTGAAGCACATACATCACTCCACAGCAGTGTCCTATTTCAGTGGAAAGAAAACTAGTTATGTAGAAAGAACATTTATTTTCCCTGGTTTTTATAAGAATTCAGGTGTCTGGATGGATTTTCCAGCATTGTTTTGTTGGAACTTTGTTGTGTATGTAAATGTGCTGGCAAAGGTGAAAACCGTGCTTTGGCAGTAGGCCTGTGCGAAGCGGCTAGTAGTCACTTTGGATTCGGCGAATTCAGAGGAGAGCGATTCGATTTGGTGATTTGAATCACTGTCTTGAATCAATTCGGCCACCATCAAATCTGCTGAATCTCCGAATCAGCCAGGTCCATCCCCCACATCCCGGCAATGGCTGCCCCCCGTCCCAGCTCCTGGCTCTTTGGAAGAAAAAGCCCTGACTCACCGGGTGCTGCCAGGCTAAGAAACCACCCCCCAAAAAACGTATACTCACTGGTTCCTGCCCAGGAGTGGGGGTGATCTCCACTGCCCCCCACTGCCCCGCACTGCATGGGGGACTCTGCACAAGCTCCCAGAAGCCCCGAGGCCACTGCAGGAGCTGGTTAGTTTGGGGAGGGGAGTTGGGTTTTTTCTTCTTAAAGGGCTGGAGCTGGGGCAGGCAGGGCAGCCTTGGGGGTGGGACTAGGGAAGTTGGGGGGTGGGGGGCTCGTGGCAGAGCCCCCCATGCAGTGTACGGCAGTGGGGGGCAGCGGGGATCGCCCCCCTGCACAGCAGCACCCGGTGAGTGGGGGCTTTTTTTTAAAGCACCGAGAGCTAGGGCCAGGTGGGGCAGCCATGGTGGGCTGGGAGAGCAGGCAGGGGATGGGGCCTGGCAGGGGTCCCCCCCTGCCCCACCTTCCTGCCCCCTACTTACCAGCTCTGAGTCCAGCTCCAGCTCCCTTCTGCAGCAACCAGGGACTGCCCAAATCGTCAAAGCTCTCTGAATCCTTTCCAAATCAATTCAGAGAGCTTTGAATCGATTCCAGCCTTTTAATTGGTCCCCTGATTCGATTCAGATTTGGAGATTCAGCCACCAAATCAGGCCAAATCTCCTCCGAATTGAGTCAGCACCCGAAGCTTTGCACAGCCCTACTAGGCAGGGGAGTTGTATTGTTCAGTTGTCCATTATGGCACTTTTCAAATGAACAAAATGGATGCTAGTGTCATTAATTTGAGTAATGTCCATTTTGGAATAGAGGTTTTCACTGTGTTACTAGTCCTAGAAAATGCTAACTGCACATAATCCTCAATGATCTGTCGAACCAGAGAAGGCTTCCTTGTTAATATGAACTGTCAAGTCATATACACCAGTATTTATAGTTGTGTTTTTCCACCATTTTCTTTCTGTAAAGAAGAAAACCAGACCATGCAGTTCTGATTTTCCCTTTAGCTGCCATGAAATTTGGTTGCAAGCTTTGCTTTCAGTTCCAGTCTGGAAACGTGAGAAAGAACTGTGGCTCGGAAAGTTCTGAGTCTTCAAAAGAGCTATGCTGAGTCTTCATTAAAATTATATTTTCAGCCAAACATATTAAATGAGAGCAGCTGTAAGCAGTTCTCATTTAGATTTAATTTAAGTAACCTGAGGACTGACCTTCTGTGAAAACAGGCAACGTTGGGGAGTACCAGCATTATCATTGACCAAGTTGCATTGAAATTAAGATGCTAAGCGCATCTTCGTAGAGCTTTAACAGGTCTCTTATGATGGTTGTGTGTAAAATGATAATGGCAACAATAATAATATTGCTCTTAAGTATCAGTTTTAAGAGCTATTTATTTTGCATAGATGCAGTCTTGGCTTATGGAATGTACATTTTGTTTTTGCAGATAATGGTTTTCTCTATGTTAATGGCCTTTTCTGAATACAGCACTGGATTCCTTTCAGAGTGTTTTTATTTTATTAAAAGTGTGACAGCAGGATACAGGATGCAGTCAGATGACTTTAGTTATATAAAAAGCAGAACATATCTCAGATCCATAGTGGCACAGCTCCCCTGAAGTCACGGGAGCTGTGCTGAATTGCAACAGGTGAGGATTTGGCTTCGTGTGCTTTAGAGAAAGAAAGAGCACAATGTGGATAATGATCTGAATGATGCTTACTTTGCCAATAAACAGTACGGTTTTTCACCTACATAGGTCAAATATTAAGCCTGGCTTTATTTTTTTTCCCCTGAATCCTTGCAATTTTTTTTTTTTAATTTGACATCACTCAGGAAAACAGTATGTTCCTAAAAACATACATTTCCCAGTAACCCATATACAAATAATGTCTGATTTTATTTTCTGACCCATTACAGATTACTTGGTGAGTACTGTTTCCTAAGCGTTGACGATCATGTGATAAAAATAAGTGTTAACTGTTGGACTTAATCCTGCAGCCCTTGCTCAGGAACAGAGGGTGTGTCTACACAAGATATTCACTCCAGAGCTGCCTAATTAGCTCCGCAGTAAATGTCTCAGCATCTACACGTGCAAACCTATTAAGCTGCAGTAAACTAATAAAATCAACAGCAGGGTAGTACTTGTAAACACAGGTACTATCCTGCTGCAGAGTTTTTTACTCTGCAGCAATGCATGTGTAGACACTGACACAACTGGCTGGGGTATAAGGGTGCTTCAGTGTAGGGGGTTCCTACTTGCTAGCCCCACACGGACATACCCTCATGCGCAAATTGGCCTCTCCGCTAGTCAGGCGGAGCCGCCCCAGCCTGGCAGGCTGAGCCCTGGGACCTCCTGCCAGCTGGGGCTGCTCTGATCTGGCTCAATGTACTGTGGTCCCCGGCGCTCCTATCATGCCAGAGTTTATTGCTTCAAATTAATTGCACGTGTAAACGTGCCCTTCGACAATTCTGTTTTTTGGGGGTGTACCGTCTTTTTGTTCTGTGTTTGTACAACATCTAGCACAGTGAGCCTATGGTCCATGAACCCCAAAGGCTGATAAGTGTTACTGCCATACAGATAATAAATGCTTATTATTGCAGTAGGACCAAGGCTTCAGGATCAGGCATTCCAGGGCAATTTGGCTTGAGGCTTCAGAGCTAGCTCCAGTTTTGTCACTCTACGGATTCAGATGCATTACTCTAGCAAGTCTGGATGCTCCACTGAGCACCTAAGCACCACAGGATCTAGCAGTACAAATGCAGGAGCTACTGTACCTTGAGGGGATTCATTTGTGTGTGTCCACATATAGAACACCCATATAGTTATTTAAAAGGTGCATCTTAAAGGCATTGCTTGGGACACTTTGCAAAAGAATACGGTTTTATTTCAATTTTCTAGCATACAGCAGAAAAGCCTCAGTGCTTTTTTTTAAATCCCTTCATGTAGAAAATGATTGCCCTTAGTATGCCTTTGCAGAATGGCTTTTAGTGCTCTACCTTATTTTCTAGTTACAAGTCAGTCTTGCCTCACTTTCACTGTTACATTATATTTAGTTTGCTGATAATATAGTGATACATTATACCACAGAAATAACAAATATGTGTTTTCTCTCCTGCATTCTGTGACACATTCAAGTGATATGTTAGATGTATGTTTCCATTTGATATTGGATTTGCGTCCCCCTTCCCCCCAAGCTCAAGGGTTTGAGATGGCTGGTGTTGACGTAATGAATGTTATAGGGAGACAAGCGATGCAGGAAAAGTAGAACTTCGACAAAAATGAAGATTTAGAATAGTACTCCTACTGAACTGCAGTGCTGTCGTTTCATTACATTATCATACATTACCTTGCACTACATCAGGGGTGTCAAACATACAGCACAGCCACGGCCTGCAGAGCCACTGTATCCAGCCCACCAAGCTCCCAGAGGGCCACTGAAAGTGGAGGTGTGTGGCCAGGGGACATGGCCTGCTGCAGAATCTGGGGGCTCAGTCCCTGGTGATTGGAGGCAGGAGGGTGAGCAAGGCCTGATACAGCCCCAGTGTCCCTCCAGCCCCTTCACCTGTTACCAACACAGCCCCAGGTGCATGCTGTTGCCCCAACATGAAACAAGTGATAGTGGCAGTAGCTCCACTTCTAGCATGGGGCATGGGACATGTGGTAGGAGCTGGAGCCATTGCTGCTGCTGCTGCCAGAGCTACCCTGTGCCTTAGCCTGGATCCAGACTACAAGAAGCCCCATGGTACAGGCACCGACTTTGATTTTTGCTGGTGGGTGCTTGGAGATGTAACCCTTCCACCCCACAAAAAAATGGCACTTTATTTTAAACTAGGTACATTCCCGTGCTAAGCCCTTCACATGCCCACAAACTCAGCTCGTTACTTGAACCCAGGTCTGCAATGTCTGTAAAAATCAGGTGCTTTAATGGGGCTTTTTTGGTGCTTTTATCTAACAGCTGCTTGAATCAGCTTTAGCTAAAAGGGCCAAAAAGCCCCACTGAAGCACCTGATCTTTACAAAGCTAGGTTGAAGTAACCCATGCTGCAAAGCTGGGTTGAAGTAACATGCTGCTTCTTTCGGTAAAGCATAGTTTTTTGGATTTTTTTTAATGTCTGCAAGCATGAAGTGGCCATGGCTTGTGGGTGCCGAGCACCCGCTAATTTTTTTTAGTGGGTGCTTGAGCCCCAAAGCAACCACAGAGTTGGCACCTATGCCCCGTGGTCCATCCCAAGGCAGGAGGTGAGTTTAACATCCCTGCCTTATATCACTCTTACACATGATCTCCTCCTTCCAGTAATTCTGAGGCAGATACATTTTTCAAACTACAGGCTGTGAAGTGCAGTATTTCTGGTTTCCAACAGCAGACATCTTCTACTTTTATTACACAACCTTCCATTGTTGAGTTAGTTCTTCAATATATTTCTTCTCTCTGGTGTACTCAGTGTCATGTTATTTTTGTTCCATTTTATGGGACTTTTCAATGTGGTTTCATTCCAAACCATTCAAAATCAAGTGTTACAACAGGGCTGCCCAACTTCAGAGCAGCCAGGTCAGCACATCACACAGGGCTTGGGCCCAGGCTGTATGCCACAAGGGCTGCGTGCCATGGGGACTATGCAGGCTCCTCATCACCACTGCTGCATGCAGCCCCCCAACCACTCGAGCAGCATAATCCCCTCTGCTCCCACCACCAGGCAGACAGTCCTCCCTGCTCCACCACTGCTGTGTGAGAAGCACAAGCTCCCCCCAACTCTACATGAGCCTCCCTGCTGGCGCTGGCCCCAGCATACAGACAACACATTCACCATGCCTCTCCCCAAGGTGGCTCCAGAGACCGCATTCACTGCTGCTGGTGTTGCAGTCAGAGCAATGGAGCAGCAGCAGCTGGGTGGGAGTCCAGGGACTGTATGTTAACCCCTTGCAGGCTGGATTTGATCCAAGGGCCAGCAGTTGGTTACAACATTTCTGAAATGTCTTCCCTGTCTGTTTCCTCTTAAACTATTCACTGAATTTGGTCTAAATTTTACAAAAATGTTTGGTTCCTCTCCCCTTCAAAATTCAACTTTTTCCAGCGAGTATACACTATTAATTAAAAAAAAAAAAATTACTGGGCTGTAGTACTGAATTCTTGGGCAGGACACATTGGTAGGACACTTCATAAACAGTCGGCCTGACCATATGCTATATATATGCCTAAAAGTGCAGGGCATCAGAGGTTCTTTAATTTGTTTCAGAGTAGCCTGTAGCCACAAGCTCTCTAAATGACATCACACACAGCATAAGCATTACTGGCTACCAAAAAGAAGTGAAGCAGGACCTTACTTTGATAATCTCAATGCTTCTCTTTGCTATTTCAATAGCTTAGTGTTGTACATTAGGGTCTCCTTTTACTGATGCGGTGCTGCTGTTTATGTCTAAATTAATATAGTATTGGCCACTTGCTATAAAAGCCTATTTAGAAGTAGTTTACAAATAATTTATTAATGGATCTTTTAAGTGTATTACTTGTAGAGATGGGCATGAGCAAATAAGTAGATGCTGTTTGTCAGTAGTTATAAAACAGAGATGTTAGAGACCTATTGATTTGTTGAGTTGTATAAAAAAGGGCTATTTTTTCTGCATCCCTCAATCATTTTTATTCCTTAACACATAACTTATAAATGTATCCTTAATACAAAATGTGGTCCTCAAATCAAGTATTCTAAAAATACTTAAACCTGGTCATTGTGACAACTGTAGTATTGCAAGCTGTTCAGTTTCTCGGAGTACCACCATTCCTGGCGCATGTGCGGCATTTGCACCATAGACCTCTAACCTTGGTGCTTTGACTTGGTAGTACAATAGAAATGTTAATTCATTATCCTTCTGGGCTTTTTAAAAATGTTTGTTCACTTATTCAGTACTCAGCCCTTTACAGTGGGACTCGTGGTATTGATGTGACTGACAGACTTTCTGTTTCATCCTCTCTGTGTCATTTTTTAAAAATTTTCAGTAGGACAGGGATATATCCTTTCTATATATCAGCATCCTACACATGCACGCACTTGACATTCAGCTGGTTAAACTTGCATTCACAGTCGCATTTATACTTCAGATGCTGTATACCAATTATTTTCAATGAGGGCTCCAAGCTCCAAGTCCAACCCAAGTAACGGGGCTGAGTACATTTGAGTCCTCCCAGTCTCTAGCAGATCATAAATAGGTGAGGTAAAATTGGGATACTCACTGCTTAATGTCAGACTTCTTCCATGAGGCCTTTCTGGACATGGTCAGCCTGACCTAGCTATTTTTCCATAACATCACAGAAAACAAGACTGTGTAGAATCATGGCAGTACCCCCTCCTTTTAAAGATGCAAAGATGTGTGGGGAATGCTTTGATTAAGCTAGTCAGGTCCTTCATGACGAAAGCACCTCACCCAAACCCCAGCAAAATGAATCAGTCCATGCCAGGATTGCCAAAGTCCTTGCAAATACCCTCTTCTAAAGACCCACTCCTCTAAATGCCCATTGATATCAAGTGGTGCTTTTCCAAGATGACTTTTCCAACTGGAGCAGGATCCAAGATTCGAGGAGTATAAAACCTTGAGGAATAAGCAAACCAGCTTGGTGCAGAAGGAAAGGGGAGAGTCCATGTCTTCTACCAGTAATGGGGGCAGAACACAAAGGACTAGCCAGATATTCTGTGCAACCTAGTTGGGGAAGTGGAGCGCCATGCCTCAGTGTCCTCAAGAGAAGCTGCCTTGATTCCTGGCTGCTGTTCTCTGTGGCAGAAAGTCAGATTGCAAGCCCAAATGTCCCTTTTCAAATTAACAGTGATGCACTTTTACCAAGGAAGTCTTTTATGTTAGACGTCAGGGTTTGGGGGCTTTTTTTTCTCTTTAATTGTGCCTGGGAGTTACAGTATACATGCAGTTCTTTTGCTGTCTTAATTGGGTTGGGGCATTCAGCTACTGTGTATTGCTTTGAAAATGTACTTCAGCTCATATACCTGCTATGGGTAGGGGTGCAATTACAGTGCATAAACCTCACTGTAATAGTCCTGCAGTACTTCTATTAAATCCAGTCAGAACTGCTGACCAACCAATAAAAGTCATTCTGTTTGCAACAGAACAAGCCTGGCAGTATTATGTAGCCTCTGGCCAAAAAAAAAAAAAGAAAGAGTAAAGGCTCTGTAATGATTTTTTTGTCTTTTACGATCTCTCCAAATCCCTCTCCCCCACCCCCTTGGGATTCTTTCAAAGGAAACAAAATGCATTCGGTACGTAGCCATTGGGAGCATATTTAAGATATTGGTAACACGGTTTGTCTTAATGCACAATGTAAAGTGGGGATGGGCAATTATTTCAGCTGGAGCACCACTTAATGAGTTTTGGTGAGCTGTCATGGGCTGCAAGGGTAGCCCCATGCCTTGACAAGTGCCCTGTTCCATGGTCACCACTTTGGGACTGGAAGTCCTACCTCTAACCTCTGCTCTTTGTCACTGGAAGTCCCTCCCCTTGCTCCCAGAGATACTCCAGGGTTTGGGGGGGGTTGTAATCTTGGAACTGAAAAAACAAACAAATCATATACTAAAAGTCAAACATCTACTATAACATATTTTAATTTTATTTCAAAAAAATATTTTGTCCTGATTTATGTGCATTTGCCTAGGTTATAAAGAAGTGCTTGTATAATAACTCAAAAATAAGGTCTTACTTTTGTATATAGTGTGTGGGGTGAGGTTAGGGGGTAAGTTTGTGTGTATGGTGGGGGGGTGCGGGTGGGTGTGTGTAGGGTTTGTGAGGGGGTGTAGGTTATGTTGGGGGATGTGGGGATGTGTATGTGCGGGGGGTTGGGGTTGGTAGTGTGAGGGAGGGTGGGGGGATGTGGGGACCTCCCCCCCCAAATGCCCCCCATGGCACACACGCCCTGCTGGTAGCAGCAACAGCAGACAGTGGGCCCTCAGGGGGGTTCATGGCCCTCACAGGTGCTGTCATCCAGCAGCACATGGCTCAAGCCCATTCCAGGAGCTGCATGTGGCAGCAACAAGAGGAACCAGGCCAGCCCATCTCTATCACGTGGGGTTCCCCGTGGCTCAAGTGCAGCTCCCAGGACACACACACCACTGGTGGGAAGCCTTGCATGATGGAGCCGGTGGCCTGGTCCCATTCCCTGTTGCCATGTGCAGCTCCTGGGACTCTGCCGTGAGCCCCACATGATGGACATGGGCTCTGTGCTCCTGCCTCCCCACTGGGCGTGGGCCCTGGGCTCCATATTTCCACCAGCCTCAGCCCCGAGCTTCTTTTTCCCACCCAGCTGCAGCTTCCCCCCGACTGCTGCTGCTTCCCTTCCTGCTGCCTTGAGTGAGTGCTGCAGCAGGGACATGAGGAGGAGCCACTGGACGCTGGGAAAAACAAGCAGGTCCCCCGGCAGCTGCAGCAGTGGCAGCAGGGCCTCACCTGGAAGCTGTGCATGCTCACCTCCCGCACACAAGGGTGGGAGCAAAATGTGTGGGCTGGGTACAGTTAATTGGTGGCCACCTGCAGGCCAAATTAAATCACCTGGTGGGCTGCATCTGGCCTGTGGGCTGTATTTTGCCCACCTCTGGTGTAAAGGGATGCAGCCTGTGGAACCATGAAGGAAAATTTCATTTCTCCCAGCACTGTGTTAATGCCTGGTATGGAAGAACTGCAACACAGTCTGCATGCTGCCACTTCTGATGCTTTATAATCTGCTGCCTTTGTTTCTTTGGATGCTGATGTCATGGAATACCAGTGTTTCATGAGTGAGAGAGCATACTGTGGGTCTTCACATGCCAAGTTAAAGGAAATCAATTTTACTGCCTAAAAGAAGGAACTACTGGTGCAGAAGATCATTGAGTACTACACATCACTTCTATGACACTGGAATGCTAAAGGAGGACCCATTCCACATGTGCAGATCCAGCTCTGCGTCACGCCCTGGGGTATTAAGCAAAGGACATGCAGGGAAATCAAGCTGAAATAGGGCACAGTGCTGTTCTTGTACTGTCAATAGTGCAGGTTTGTTCAAGAAAAACAGAGGGCAAGGTAATATGAACATCTGATAGTAAGTGAGAAAAGCACAGTTTGCTACACTGGAGAATCAGTTTAGAAGCAGTTCAACACTATACACCCAGCCTGATGCCTCTGAAGTTTTTATATACACCACTCTTCTAGAAGTCAGTGTATTCCTGTACCCAAGCCTCTCCGGCATGTCATTTTTGTGACACAGTTCTATCAAGATCACTTGAATCTCATGTCTGTTGTCTAAATATGAGTTACAAGCGTTTTCATGTCTATGTCAGTTCATGCTGCATTGTCATTTGGACCTTTCTCTCTATTTTAGACTTTGACCCAGTTCCCTCTCTAAAAGCTCACTTGCTTTTCGTGCATTATAGCAACTGTATACCAATATTTTTCTGAATGAAAATGAAGTACCAGTTTGTTAACTGTCCCTGGTGATATCTGAAAATTTAGGTGTGGTTTTGGAGGCAAATCTAACCTGAATAAAGCTATTAGAGCTGATTCCATGTTTGACAAATAAAATGTAAGGGTCTTGGTTTTCAGCTTGTCTGCAGTTTCATCTTAAATTACAAGATGCATTTTGCAAGACTGCATCTTGCATTTGCAGTCGTCTTCTGCAACAGCCTACGATAACATGGCAATACAAGTTCATTTTTAATGTTGATGTACCAGCCGTATCATTTGGTTTATTAAGAAATGATGCACTCTTCAGTCATATGACAAAACCTCTGTGTTGGTTTTCAATAAAGAAGTGTAAAATAAGGTCTTCATCCTGCTAATATCCAGCATGATTCTTGTTACCAGGAGTAATCCAAGATGGGGCTTGATCCAGCTCTGCTGAAGTCAGTGGCATAACTCCCACTGACTTCAGTGTAACTGGATCAAACACCACGTGAATGGGACTATTCAGAATAGGAAGCACCTGGATTGGTAGTAAATACTTGTAGATTTTCAGGGATTCTAAATTAGACTTTATTATTGCTAACAATTCCTTGTTTTTGTGGAAAGCGTTATAGACAGGTGCCCTGTCCCCTGATCAGCATCTTGGGACCAGGAGTCTAACCTCTGACCTGTGCCACTGGAAGGCCCTTTGCTTGCTCCCAGAAGTATC
>NW_005842316.1:1348772-1359115 GCF_000455745.1 Alligator sinensis
GGGGGGGGGGGGGCCATCTTGGAACCAGAAAAAAACCAAATCATATACTAAAAGTCAAACATCTACTATAACATATTTTCATTTTATTTTAAAAAAATATTCCATCCTGATTTATGTGTGTTTGTGTAGTGTATATAGAGGTGATTGCATAATAGCTCAAAATAAGGTCTTACTTTTGTATAGAGTGTGGGGGGTGTGGGGTGAGGTTAGGGGAGTGGGTTTGTGTGTATAGTGGGGTGTGGGGGGGTTGTGAGAGGGTGTGGCTGGTTTGGGGGGGGTGGGGGGGGGTGGGGGGGGGGGGGGGGGGGGGGGGGGGGCTGGGGTGTGTGAGGGGTTAGAAGTTGTGGGGGTGTACAGGAGAGTGGGGGGGTGTGGGGACTCCCCCAAATATCCCCCCATGGCAGCAGCAGGTGGCAGGCCCTCAGGGGTGCTCATATAATGCTTTTCTGGGAAGCATTATAGAAGTTAAGTGCTACTTATGCTTACTTGAACACATCCTTGTTTCACCCAGCTCTTGACATGCAGCGTTCCATGGGTGACTGGTGCCTCCTGGCTTGGGGTGGGGGGAGCACCAGTGGCTGATCACTGGCAAGGGTGAGGGGTCCCCCGGTGGCCGACTGCCAACCCTGGAAGCACCAGTGGCAAACCAGAAGTGCCACTGGCGCTTCGTGGGGAGGCACCAGCCAGCGCTCCCCACCCCCCAGCCAGTAAGAGCTAATTTCAGGGGGGACACATGCCCCCCCTGCGAGTCACCTATGGAGGGTTCTGTGTTATCATGGCTTGCCTGATCAATATGACAGACATAAAATAACCTTTTTTTTAATGGCTGTATCCCTATGTAGCATTCCTCACTTTTCAACTCTGAATAGTTAAGAGTTCTTCCTGGTAGTCATCAGGATTTGGACATACTAAACTCAATACTTAAACAAAATTTCTTTTGGAACAAAGTATATCAATCCTTGGGAAAATATAGGTGGGATTTTCAAAAGTGTTGTGTGCAGTGACCTCCCATTATACTTAATGCTAAAACTCCATTAACTTCTATGGGCGTCGTTAGGCCTATACTGACTGCTACTGTCAGTACAGTCTAGAAATCAGAGGTGGAAAGGAGCTCGTAGATTGTTCCATTCCCTTCGCCCCAGACAGCAAGATTCCCTACTGTATAAAATATCTTATCTATTCCCAGGTCTTTCTTTGGTTTACTTTTAAATGTCTCAGGCAATGAGTTTTTCACCATTTCCTGTGAAACATTATTAAACAGTGTAATAGAATTGGATTCCAATAGCTGATCTCATTTATGTGGATGTCTATGCAGAGTAATAACATACCACAAATCAGAATCTGGACAACCATTAAGAAACATCCTTTGATAATCATGGCAAATTTTCTTTTGCTTAATTTCATTGCTGTACTCCGAGATAACCTCATGGAACCCACTTAATAATTTCCCATCCTCTTGAACAGGCTCAAGCCCCCACAATAGACTAGTCAGGTACAAGAAGAGACACTGCAGTATTCAAAGAAGGGAGAGTGAGGAGAAATTATGAATGAGGAAGGAATCTTTGGAGGAAAGTAGGTATTAAAGAAGGGTATGGAGGTGAAGGCAACTCTTGGGTGACTCTTTTAGGCTGTTCTATTCTTTCTACTACTTCTAAAAAGTTAGCTGGGGATTTCCTTCAGAGGAGGATCTACTGGTAGTATAAAGGCAGCTGGTAGTATAAAGGCAGCATAACTCACTCTGTGCCTCCAAATTTTCCCATCACCAGGTAGAGGGCCTTAGGAACTGACCTGACTATGGCCTGGAGGCTTGAGAAGGAGCTGCCAGAGTATACTGCACTTATGAGATACTGGGCACATCTACATATTCATTAATGCACTTTTGGTAATGTATATTAAATTTAGTACCTCCATTGTGAGATGCTAGAGAAAGGCTCATTAGCCTATTTTAATGTACATATGAAAGCTCATGGGTCTTTTGTGATGCTTTAATGCACATTAAAGTGCACATGTAGACACACCCACTGAACCTCTGGATGGGTACATAGCTCTCTACAATGGGGATCTTCAGGTTACCTGACATTCTGTTGTTGGTTAAGTACTAGGGGTGTGCAAAACAGGCCTTATTCGATTTGGATTTGGATTCAGCCCAAATCAGGGACAGTGATTCGATCCGTTGATTTGGATCACTGTCCCTGATTTGATTTAACTGAATAAGAATCTGACTATTCAATGCTGATTCAGCAAATCAGTGATTTGGACACAGGTGCAAAAATTTTTAAAGTTTTAAAAGTTTTTTCTACATACCTTGAGGTACCAGGCGCAGCTCATGAATCCTGCAGGGCTCAGGCAAATGGAGCATCCCACAGGAGCACGGGGGGGCTCTCCAGTGTGCTCAGCAGCAAACCTGGAAGTGGACTGGAAGTACTTCTGACCCACTTCCGGGTCTGCCAGGGAGCGCACAGGGGGGACCATGCCCTGGCTTGGCGATCGGCCACAGGGGGACCCCGGGTGCCCCCCCAAGACCCAGGAGGCACCAGTCTCCAAGCCAGGGGACCATCGGGCCCCCCGCCCCAGCATGGGTCTACTGCCAAGTGAGCTGGGGAGCCCCCCATGCTTCTGTGGGATGCCATATCCGCCCCAGCACCACAGCGTTCAGAGCCACCAGCTACCTAGAGGTATGTAGAAAAAACATTTAAAGCTGTATCTATGTCTGAATCACCAAATCTGTCCGAATCTCTCTGAATCGATTCAGAGAGATGAAAGGGTCCTCTGATTTGATTCGGATTTGGAGATTTGGCCACCGAATCGGGCCAAATTTCTACCGAATTGGATCAGGGACCAAAGTTTCTCACAGCCCTATTAAACACCTGGCTAGATCATGGCCTAAAACCCTCTTTCATAATTCTGTCAGCATTTATTTTCTTTTCAATCTCTCCTCACTTCTTATAGATAGGATGACAGAGGTCAGTCTGTCTGAGGCAGCTGAATGAGCTGAAGGAGGTCGCCTGGTGAATGAGTTCTCAAAGTACACTGAAAACATAAGACGCAGCAGGATAGATGCAGAGATGCTTATGAGAGAAGGGAGTGATGGGAGTGTGAAGGTTAGCTTCACTGGTAGAGCAGAAAGGGCGAGTGAAAGTAAGAAACCAGGTCATAGCTGAAGGCAGGGATTGCATAATGTAGACCCCAGAAGGCAAGGACAAGGAGTTTGATGAGACGAGCAATGGGAAGACAGTTAAATGTCTCAAGGGTGACAGGCAGGGGCTGGAACATGCTCAAAGTGATGAACAAGACAGATTCGTTTGGCACAAAAAGGCAAAATTAGTATCGAGAAGACGTGAGAGAAGGAGACTTCAGCAGAAGACTTGGAAGGTGACAAATGAGTTAATGAACAAGTAATACAGCGTAAGCTATAAGTAATATAGCATTTAGTAAATATGCATTTTCAAATGTTTGAATATGTTTAAAAGAAACAGCCCCTTCTCTTGTAAAAGGAAGGTGATTGATTCAGTGCTTGACTGCAGTAGGAAGGTTAATATACAAGGCAAAGGGGGTAGATCAACTCCCTAGAGTAAACACTGGCATTATATTTTGAGCCTGGAACATTTCTATGTTAATAATTAGTCAGTTTAGATGGAATTTTTCTTGTAGGCAACTCCACTAGCTCACAGGCAATAGCGACCCCGTTTTCTCTTGCCTTTCATTTTTGTACAGCTATAAATATCATAGGGAGAAAATGTTAAAATAAAAAAATCTGTTGTTTGCTTTAGAGGAAAAATAATACCAAATCTGAAACAAAAAAGAGGATGGCAGTAGTAGAATTATCAAATTAAATCTTCTGCTTGAAAGAGTTCATTTGAGCAGAACGGTTGTACTCTTTCCATTGTATTTGTCCCAAATCTCATTTGTTAAATGTGTAACAGTTTTCATAGGCTGAATTATTAAGATAATGATAAATATGGGGATAAGATCAGCGACTGTTTGTTTCTCTACATACACAGCACTATATATTTTCTCTATCAGACTAGTTAATACCAAGCTTGCTGCATATTTTATCATGGTGTGCTGCTAACTGTAGAGTTGGATTTATTGTACTTTGGAGCCATGGAAGAGTAGTCATGCATCAGCTGTAATATCATAACAAATGGAATAGTCGGGTTCTTTTGTTTCACTGGATATGGGATTGAATATTCAAATAGCATATAAATGTTTTGAATAACTGTAAACACTTGGCAGAGTAATTGTTTGCAAAGCCCAAAGTAATGGGAGTGCCATGGCTCACTGGTCCCAGGAATGTGTTTGTTACAGCTTCCTAATTCTACAAAATAAGTCTAAGAAAACACTGAGAGGAATTTAATTTAAAAGCAGGGAAACTAAAGAGCAGCCTGCACTGCAACCTGGAGGAAACACTGTCATTCCTTTCATGAATAAATATACTTCCAGATTCCTACTCTGCAGGGATAAAGAATACTACCCCAAAAGACTTCTCCAAACAAATATTTGATATTCACTCACTCACAGATGTGCCTACATCAAATCCACGCGTGCAGCCCTTGTATAATGCTATGCATTTTACATGGCTGCACCTTAATGAACTCATTGCAAAAAGATAGCTAATTAAGAATAGGTTGCTGTAGTAATTTTGTGACAACATGCTATGTCATTAACAGGACATAGGGTAAAATTTCAAGTCTTGGAATAACTTAGGGGGTCATGTCCTATTTTCAAAAATGGCTAAAGCATGGAGAATCCAGACATAGAAAAATATTTAGGTGCCTAAAGAGAAGCATGGAGGGATTTTCAAGAACACCTAATTGAATTATATACTTATTTCCCTTGAAATCAATGGAAGTTAGGTGCCTAGCCTGTTCGAGTACTTTTGAAAACCTATTCTGCCTCTTTAGTTACCTAAGAACGTTTGAAAATCTGGTCCTAAAAGCTTTGCATCCATTGAGAGACTTAGGCTTTTGAATGCCTAAGTCACTTTTAAAAACAGAACTTAGGCTTGGGCACTTTTGAATATTTTACCCACAGTGCACTGTGAAGTGACTCCATATCCTGGCACCTGTGGGCAAGAGAAGTCACTTGAAGTAGTTCAGTCATATTTCAGTGCATGGATTAACACTACTTGATCAGCTAACATGGAGCTGTCCAACTGCTGGCCCACAAGGAGCTAAATTGTCACCCACAGGGCGCATCTACACAAGACAGTTACTGCAGAGCCAGCTAATTAGCTCCACAGCAAAGCATCAGCGTCTACACATGTGGTGCTGTTAGGCTGGAGTAAATTAATTAACTCTGCCATAGGACAGTATTTACTACCCAACACAAGTACTATCCTGTGGTGAGTTATTTGCTCCGCCCTGGCTCAATGTGCTGTGGTCCCAGGCACACATGTAAGTGCTGCACTGGGGAGCAATAAACTCCAGCATGAACTGTGCCAGAATTTATTGCATCAAATTCATTTCATGTGTAGATGCAGCCGCAAGGATTGTCAGCACAGCTTCTGGAGCCTGCTGCATTGACACAGCTCTGGATTCCAGGGGGTGAATAGTGCCATCAGTCATGCCCGCATCCCCTTGCCCACTGCCAATTTGGGGTCTTTGCTTGTCACTGGCAACTCATCATCATCAAGAGAAAGTGGGGAGTGGGCAGTGTCAGTGTTCACCCCCTGGGTTCCCAATCCACACCAACAAGCCACTGCCACCAGGAGTGGTTATCAGGCCCATGAGAAGCCCTGCAGTCGGGATCCAGGCCAAGGGACCAAATAACTTGGACTTTTTTTCCTGTGTAAAAGATGTAAAAGATGTAAGGTTCTCTCTCTCTCTCCCTCTCTCTCTCTCTCTCTCTCTCTCTCCCTCCCCCCAAGATCTTTGTAGAATAGCCCAAATATGTTTTATTATTCTTGCTAGAACTGTATCAAGTCCATCAATGTACTTTGCAAAGTGCTGTAATTGCATGTACTACAGCAGTCCTATTATCTTTACACTGTGTTTTGAAGGTAGAATTTTGCTACAGACACTTATTCCCACACACCAGGAGTCCTTTGGTTTGATTTGGTTTGTTTTATGGCAAGCTGTGTTAGCTTCCTCATTCAAATGTTGTGTAATATGAACTTTTTCAAAAGTAATTCTTATTGGTGTAGCCCAAACAGGAAGTCATTCTAAAGTCATCTTCACAGAGTGTGCCAGAATAAAGTGCAACAGTTAAGGCATCCAGTATCTCCAATCAGTGTAAATAGTCCTATGGTTTGTTTCTAGAGGAACATGTTATTGTATACAGTATACATTGAAAATTAGGAAATGCACTGCCTCCTCGTAACATATAAGAAAGAAATTCCCTACCACTTTTTTTATATTTGATAATCACATACACTTTTGGCCAAGTTCCAGCCAGTATGATTTGCTATGGATTTGTCAGTCTTTCATTCTTCAAATGAATGCTTGGCTAAGAAATGTATTTTCTTATGCTTTCAGTGACTAAGATGTGTAGTCATTTGTATTCATCCTGCTGCTCTTAACTACAATCTAATGGCCAATAGTTTTTGCAGAATCCTTAACCTTTTACTAATACTGCTTCACAGTCAGAGTGATACAACGGTGTGCATTTCTTCTGCACTAATATTGGGAAGAATGTTAATGCCTACAGGCTGCCTAATCTATCATCATGGAAAACACAGTTTATGTCTGAGGTGCACATCTGAAGCAAGGTTGAGCCTTTGATTGAAGGTCACCTTTGCTGATACATCTCATGCCACCGCAAGTCTGTTTCATTACCTTTGCAAAGTTCGTCACAGTGGCATTTCTTAAACATGGTTTATCAGGACTGTGAATTAGACAAATTCTGGCCAAGTGCAAGCAGCATTATTATTTTATCTTTGATGCATCTGAATCCTTTAATTCCTTCCCACTCAAAATTGGACCAAAGAACATAAAATGAATTGTGTGATAAAACTCTAATGAACTGTATGTCTCTGAAGGGATGACAAAAACAGGAGGTTCAAGGAGTCATGAACACTGGGGAAGTCTGGGTTTGAATCCAAACTTTTCTATATTGATAACGGACTGAACCAACCCCCAGCTATTGCAAAAGCTGAACCTGGGACAGGACTCCAACATTTTAATTAGATCCATATCTCCCTTTAACAAACATTGATAATGCAACTTTTTCATGACCCACTTGCAATATAGCACAGTACTTCATCAAAAGGAATGTAATTCTGCTGCCTTTAGATTTATTATACTCCATACAGCAACTGACAGCAAATGAAATTTTGCTTACTTGCTTAAGTGTGCTCTGACCTCTCAACTACTGCGTTCTTGGTGATCAGAATTAATACAAATAAATTAATTTATGATTTGGGACAGGAGATGTATTCCCACTGTACTGGTAAGTAAAATACCTGTTTCCAAAGGGTGAGACGATGACGAAGAAAGACTTTGGAAGCCTGATAATATTTATTAATGACAATCTTCAAAAGCAATAGATTTATTTGCTCAGGTATTTTGAGCAACAGAAAGTGTAGATAAAGGTTAGGGAAAGGAATAAATATTTTCTAAAATGATTGACTGATAGCAAGAATAATTTTACAATACTTGAGAAAAATCCCATCCATGTCATATTTTACTCTCTTCAGGACATTTATCTAAGGCACACTGAGTTAACATGGTTTCGTTCGTGATGAATATGTATTTCTATTCATAGTCTGATTACCATAATCTCCTGTGATTGTTTCTTCAAAGGAATAATATTTATCATTATTTAAACTTGCAGTTTCTAGACTTTTTTTAACAAAAAGCATTAAGCATTATTACTGCATACTCTTGCTAAAAGGACCAGTGCATAGCGCAAAAGGAATTAATCTGCGTTATCAATAATTGTAAGATTGCAGCACTCGTTGAAATTACATTTTTAGTTCCTCAGATGAGAGCAGCAATATGTATGGCCAAGTTTCCGCTGTTTTGAAACTCCACAGCTGCTGATGAGTGGATACAGGTTTTCCCATTCCTGATACATATGGAATAGAAAATGAATACTTTGAGCTGCTGCTTTGCCTGTCTCAAAAATCTGTAATAAATATACAGGGAAAATAGTTCTTTTTCATCCTAGCTGATCATTTCACAGTGATTTTTAATACTGCTCAGGACTATATTATTTTTACTTGGTATAACTGATAAATCTTTAAACTATATTTGGTTTGGGTGCTAGTTTCTTAATGTATTTACTGCATTGAATAGGATTCCCTGGGGAGATGTTTACTGTAAAACAAGATGGTTGTGGTTTTAGTGTAAAGTTTCTTTGGTTTCTGGATGTTTTAACAGTCAAGATGGATTTTAAAAAAATGAAAAGAAAAAAAGAAGAAGAAAAACTTAAGCTTGACCCTATGGTTCAATCTAATGGAATGGACCTAAGCTTGGGAATCAGGATTTCCTGACTGCAAATCCCAGCCCCAGAATTGATTCATTATATGGCCTTGAACAACTTATTTGTTACTCTACCTCTGGGAGATAATACTTGCCTGCCCCGTGTGGGAGTTGTGATGATAAATTAGTTACTTGCAAACTTTGAATACTAGATAAGTACTACGTGTTACTAGCATAAGTGGGAAAAGACTTCTAAACATTGGAAAATAGGAAAACTTCCCTTATGAAGTGCACTCCTTTCTACTGTGAGCAGTCACCTCTCTGTTTAACTGAGTGCCAAACAGCTCCTCACGTAACGTACGTTGGAAATGATGATCCAGTGCTAAATTGTGCCATTAAGCCACCGCTGTTGCTGGTCTCATAAGGGAGACCAGCAACAGCAACAGCAACAGCAACAGGCCTTGTGATTCATGGTATTGGTATGGGACACAGCATGTCGCTTGCCTTTGCTTCTCTAGTCTAAGGAACCAGCCATAGTCATGATAAATAATGCTGTTTAACCACCAAATGTTCTTGAGCACTAATTCTACTACTCACACCTCTTTATGCTTTATTAACATGGTAACTTTTCATGTCAGAAGGGTATAGTCAGCCAGATTCATCCCTAGTGCAATCCCATTGCTCCTGACAGAGTTTCTTCAGGGACAAACTTAGCTCCTGTGTCTGGCACTTAGTAAGCCAATGGCATCCCATCCTCATTAGTGAGCTGCCTGACAATGAATATTGCAAGCCTTGCCTTTGAGCTCTCATTCCTCCTGGAATGCATATCAGCTGTCTAGGTTATCCACTAACCTGCTAATTACTAACTGTGATTCCTAATTAAGCCCCTTTTCATGTGTTAAATATATAAACATGGAGATATATATATATATATATTTAACACACAGTAATTAGTCTCTTCAGTTGCGCAGTAGTCAGCATGCAGATTTCTTTGCCGCATTTGGCTTTGTACATTGCAGGTATATGGTGGAAGTAATAACCATAAGGTACTGCTGTAAGCAAATTTCCTTTCTGAATTTTCCTCCCTTATCTTAAGCACGTTTCTTCATCGTATTGTGTTTTTTCTGCTTACCTTCTCTCTTATGTCTGCCTAAATGATAGTCTTTAGGAGTTTCCCCAGGCTTGGCACCAAAGCAGTGCAAATGGAAAGAGATGATTAATAAGTCTTATCTACAGAGCTGTTCTTGTTCCAGAAATGTTTCTGCAAATTATTGTGATGTGTCCAGCTTCTTCCAACATACCTGTTGTCCCAGCTCTTATCTTTGTGCCACAACAAAGTAATTGTCTAGGCTTTCTCTTTTAAAGATCATTCCTAGGCTATGTTAAAATGGTACAGACATGTAGAGCCCTATTTGTTTCTCTTTGTTTCACTCCCTACCCCACAAACCAGCTATTGTGGTCACATCATTTTGAGGTAAATCACCCAAATGGATTTACGTGGATGAAGTTTTTCTGCCACAGGCAGGTACATTTCAAAAGGAGCTACATTATGGTGCTCTTTGAGGTATTTTAAAAGAATTATAAATGATCATACTGAGAAAATGGTTTATTCTGATTTTCCTGATGTCGGTGGGAGTCTGGTCTGACAGGGTAATTCAGGACACTTAAACAAGTCTGTGTTGGGAAGGAATATCATTGGACTTGAGCTCCATGGCTCTGTATCCCACTGTGCTATTGACAGTGCAAGCATTGTAGGCAGTGGTGTTTATTGCACTGCTCTAGGCTTTAATGTCATCATTCTTTGCTGAAGAGCAACAGAGCCCTGGACTCATCGTGGCGCTTGTCAGATAAAGGTTCCTCTGTATTTAAACAAGTTTGTTTGTTTGGAACTTCCAAGACTAACTAAATTTATGGATTCAAAAGATTTGGCATTTAACAAGTCACATTAAAATGGCTTTCCCCTTTGGAAGTCTCTTTCCC
>NW_005842316.1:1359146-1363616 GCF_000455745.1 Alligator sinensis
CTATGTGTTCTACACACCTGCATCCCCTGGTGACGTGCCCTTTATACTCCCTCGGTTACCTTTCTGATAGACTCAATATCCAGATTTCTCAGAATTCTTAGCAGTAGGGATGCAGGGAATCCCTTATAGCCCATGCCCACAATGCCCTTCACCTTCTTTTACTTCTCAAAATAGATTCTTCGTGTCTCTGGTTTCCTGTGCGTGTTCTTCTGCCTTCTCTGGGCAATCATTATTGCTTGGTTTTCCTGAAGCACAAAAGGTCTTGGTTTCAAATAGGCTTCAAACCAGTCATAAACCTATGAATTTATCCAATCTTTATAACTTCCTTGGAAGTATTTGAATGAAGAATCCCAAGGAAGAGATAAAAATGTTGGCTTCAGCCTTCTACAAACTCTGAATCATGCAGCAGGTTCCAGATTTAAGAATACTTCCACTGCCATGAGAACAGTTTCCCCATTTCCCCACCCCTATGAAAGACTTCTCCTAAAGTTACCTTGTAGTATTAAGAAAGGTACACCTCAGCCTGCCCTTCTTTGGGGCTTGATTCCCTGCTGAATTACTCTGTTCTAGTTCTACAATGGTACAGCTTCATTGAACCCACCATGGTTGTGCTGACACAAACTGGAGTGATGCAGCCACTAACTATGCCCAGTATTGCCACAGATATGCCAACATTGCATCACAGAAGTGAGCAGCCATCAACCAGAAGTACTCTTTTAAGAATCTGCATTAGCTTATTTTAATGTGCATTAAAGTGTCACTTAAAAAACCATGCTCTTTAGTTAAAGCTCATTAAGACAGACTAATGTGCATTTTCTCAGTAGCTCACAATGGAGGGCACCTATACATGTACAGCAAGGCTGCTCTGATGCAATGTAATCACAGTGCGTCAGAGCAGACTCCAGCGTCATGTGCATCAGTGTCCCTGCGCTGAAAAATGGCAGTGAGGGCACTTTAACTAAAGCTCGTTTGATGAGCTTTAGTTAAAGCCTCCCCGCCACCATTTTTCAATGCAGGGATGTAGTACACATGATGCTCCCACTCCTGGAACATGTATATAAATGCCCATAAATGTAATGTGCATTAACTAAAGTGCATTAATGCATGTGTAGATGCACCCACTGTGTTCCATGTATTAGAACTGAAATCATGCAAGTTCCGTTGTATCCCACCCCGAACAAATGCAGACCAAATGTTTCCTGTAAATTTTCCTCTAGCTGACAATGCAAGGCAAGTTCCTTTTCACTCACCCAAATGGACACATCTATTTATGTCGATTTCTGTATTTATGGATGACAGGTTGCAGCAGTGTAATTTTTGAACATGGAGACTACAGGATTTACTGGATATAGATGGCAAAAGAAAAAGGTAACTTAGTGGCCTATATGTTCCCCCTGCTAGACAATTGTGTGAGCCCAGAAGAGTAGAGCATAGAGTATCATATGCAAGTTATTGGGGCTTCTTAAATAACCAGGAAATGGATTAAATGAGATAATTTTGTTTAATATCACAAGCTTTTGAGCTTAACTGAATGTAATTGGAATTAGAGTTCACTTCAGGGTACTAGTCATTTACTTAGGCTCTTATTAGTTTTGGCCTAGGTTCCTTACTTCTCCCCTACTTAACACATCTGCTTAACAATTTTGTAGTGCAAACCATACCTCTACTCTGATCAGCATTAATTTACTAGTGTTTAAATCAGTTCTGGGATCAGGAACAAACACTGGGAAAATCCAACTATATCTAAACTCCTGGGGCTCCATGTAGATTTTCGGTGTAAGTAAATAAAAAAAAAGTTCACATCTGACATTCAGGAGAAATTGCACAAGGTGGCCTTTTTGCAAACTCAGTTTGCATCTGCCCGATGTGGGTTCACAGCTGGATGCTGAAGTTCAGTTGTGAACCCACATTCCAGTATTTGATCCCTAACTGCCTGATGGTGTCTGTAGCCCAGGTAAACAGATCAGCAGTGCCCACTGTTGCTGTTTTAGACACAATCAGGTTGCATTCCTGTTTGCCAGTCTGAATCTATGCCCCTTAGAAGGACACAGCATAATAAATTAATCCACTTCCATTTGTGGTATGAGATAGTGATCTAGGATTCACCTTATATGGCCCATTAAGAGTATGAGTTATTTAAAATTAATGTTGCTGTTTTCTATTAACTTCTTTGGTGTCAATCATGAAGGGATGCTAGGAATGTTCCAATATGGTCAACTGGACAGATTTAAACAATGATGTCATCACTGGTGATTCTTGCTACCTCATCAATACTAAGTTTAATCTTGTATAGGGTAGACTTCCTTCTGGTTGAACAAACTGTTCAAATGGAAGGTTTTTGCATAGCTGGATTTGGGAAGAGTCTTCTGAGGTTTCACGGATGGATGAAGTGGGTGAAATGCTCTCTTCAACAGTGCTAGTAGGGCTAGTCAAGAGGAGCCCATGACAGAAGGAATGGCATGAAAGAGGAGCCAAGATATAGGCTCTGCAGTGAAGATACAGTGAACATTGTATCTACGTTTTAGTCTGCCCAGAGAAAGCAGTGAAACTATGTCATTGGGGCATAGGGCGAGTGCAGCTCTCTGCTGAATAACTCTGGAATATTTCAAATGCATAGGCAGCTGGAGTAGTGCACAACCCTTTCCCAGACTTTGCTTTTCCCTCTGAAGCCTCTGCATTTAGTGAAGTATATAGCCACTTACTTAAAGGTTTCACTACGAAGGAGCCTGTGTGCCTGTTTCAGTTACAGAAAGGTGTGCTTTGACAGGGATTAGATTTTGGATATCACCAGCATCTCTAGAACCAGTAGAAGCAGCCTGACAATGAATGTTAGGCCTCCAACTGAGTTAGAATGGGTTATTTAGGTGATTCTGGTGAGGGCTTGGCAGTGGTATTCATAAACACATTTTAAAATCATCTCCTAACCATCATTATATAGAAGGATATTAGTTTCTCTTGGGTCGGCTGTTATTCACAGACTTTAGTTAAGTTTTATATGGAATAGTTGAACTGATACTGGCAACACAACCAAATCAAGCTTTTCCTGAATGGCTTGCTAACAGAGATGAACTAGAAACACTGTTTGTCCCTTTTCCCCTTAAAAGAAAAAAGCCAATGTTTGCTATAAAATATCAACAAAAATCTCCGGCAAACCCGATATAATGGGTTCTATGTGCGGAAAACTAAAAGCATCTATGGGACCTGAGCACCTGGCCTCTGCCAATGTCATGGTAACTTTTGTGAAACACTCATATCAAAATAGATTTATTGGCAGAAGCAGGGAGGAAGGGCAGAGTCAATATGTTGGCTTGCTCATGAAACCATTCAGTCCCTAGCATAGATTCTACAGACAACCCCAGTTTGTATTGCTGTGATGTTAAACAAAGGGAACCTCACTCTTTGAATTAAAAATATCCCTCCTTAAACCATCCTGCTGCTAAATATATCAGGACTCTCAAGGAAAGAATACAGTTGAAGCCTGGAACATGTTGTTCATACAAATAACTCATAATGGCTCATGATGTGCATTGCAGAAAGAAGTTGCTGACAACAGTAAGCATGGAGAGGTTTGAAGGGCTGAGGAAAGTGAAGGTGGGTGTCGGAAACAAGCTAAAATTGTGGCAGGGGTGGGTTAATACTAGGGCTGTGCAAAGCTTCAGTCTCTGATTCGATTCGGTGGAGATTCAGCCCGATTCAGTGGCCAAATCTCCAAATCCAAATCAAATCAAATCAGAGGACCCTTTCATCTCTCTGAATTGAATCAAATCAGAACCCTCTGAAACAATTCAGAGAGATTTGGAAAGAGTTAGAAATTTGGACATAGACACAGCTTTAAATATTTTTTCTACATACCACTACGTAGAAGGGGCTTGTGAGTGCTGTGATGCTGGGATGTATGGAGTGTCCCACAGAAGCACAGGGGGCTCCCCAGCATGCTCAGCAACAGACCCAAAAGTGGACCAGAAGCCCTTCCAGTCCACTTTCAGGTCCTCTGGGGAGCACACTGGGGGGCCCCCTCGCACCCTCCCAGCTCAGTAACTGGTGCCTTCTGGGTCGGGGGGTCTCCCCATGGCCGATTGCTGAGCTGGGGAGGTGCAGGGGGCCCCCCCAGTGCGCTCCATGGCAAACCCAGAAGTGGACCAGAAGTACTTCCGGTCCACTTCCGGGTTTGCCTCTAAGCACATAGAGGGCTCCCCCGCACTCCTGTGGGATGCTCCATGCATCCCAGCATTGCAGCGATCATGAGCCATGCTGCTACCTCAAGGTATGTAGAAAAAACTTTTAAAGCTGTGTCTATGGCCGAATCGCTGATTCTCTGAATCAGCATCAAATCTTCAGGTTCAGCCAAATCGAATCAGGGACAGTGTGGCAGGACACTGTTGGTGCCTGCCACTTTAGGGCCAAGTCAAGCAGCCAGCAGGTGCTTGATTGCGGCAGCCGGTTTTAGAACCATGGCTGGCTATATAAACA
>NW_005842316.1:1363676-1366571 GCF_000455745.1 Alligator sinensis
GGCTTTGGGTCCTAAAACTAACCCCTAACGGGAGTAGGTGGTCTGGTGGGGCTCCCAGTGGCATGGGAGCCTCCAGGAAAATACCAGACCAGTTTCCACTGGGTGGAAGGTGGGTCAGGGTACCTCAATAACCCCTGGCCCCCATATCACTGTGGCTAGCAGTTGGGGCCGGGCATGGCTACGGCCACCTGAGCCCCCACTGGGGAGGGAAGCCCTGTAGCCCCAGTGAGGGGACAGATGTGGAGCCCCAGTGAGGGGAAACCAGAGGGCTGGGAGCTTGGTTTGTGTGCGTGAGTTTGTACAGGGTTGCCCTGGAAGGGGCCAAGGCAAGCTTGGCCCCGGTCAGGTAACTGGCTGGCCACTACCCTGGTGAGGGCTATGGGAGAGGCCCAAAAGACGGTATGTCTGCCACCCAAGGTATGCACTAGATAAAGCCTATGGTCAAAGGGGCCCACTCTGAGAGGGAGCAAGGCAGTATAAGTTGTCAATGTGTGAAAGAGACCCTGTGAGAGGGGGTGAAGCATGAGAGGCCCTAGTGAGAGGAAGGCAGTATGAATGTGTGTGTGTCTGAGGCCTGACAATGAGAGCTAGGCTTGGTCCGGCTGTAGGCCAGGAGCATTGTGTCACCTTGATGCCATCTGCAAGGCTTGGGCTGTGGTGTAGGGGAAGAACGGAGCCGCAGATAGCGCCCCCTGGCATCAGGGCAAGAATGGGCTGCTTCCTGCCTAATAAGAACCAATTATGAAACAAGGCGTGGCAGGAGATTGAGGTGGGCAGTTAGCCCAGGAATAGGTGGGTGGGCCAACATCGAACCGGCCCCAAGAGCGCCCCCTGTTACAAACAGTGATCCCAATCAACGAATCGAATCACTGTCCCTGATTCAGGCCAAATCCGAATCAAATAGGGCCTGCTTCTCACACCTCTAGTTAATGCACTTTATTTATATAGAACCGTGGGGAATTAGTTAGGAGGAAGGCACATCATTTTCCAGTTAGCTGGGGCAGGAGAAGTAAATGACAGACCTCTCGGTAAGACAAGAGAGAACACACGCAGCTGACACAGCAAGGAGAACTGTTGTGGGAAGAGTAGAGAGAAGAGATCAGACGGGGAGAAAGTGGTGGAAGGTAAAGGGGTTTGCAAAGGCCAGGAGGAGCGATATGCAGAGGATAGACCGCTGGTGGAATCCGTGGAATTCTTTCAGGCTGAGTAAAGGTAGCTATATCTTCAGGTGAGAAAAAAGTTCGTGAATAACCTCCCACTCCTTTTTCTGCTTTGAAATGGCAACTACTGGACAATCACACCTACACCCACAGATCCATACAATTAGGTGAGAATTAAAGATGTTTCATGTAAGATTTCCTGGTTTTGATGGAGCCAAATATGACTCAGCTTCAATAAGAACTTCAGCTGACACCAGGAAACGCAGAACCCAGAGTATGGTGTTAATGGAAGACTGTAATAAAATGTGTAATTCTCATTGTATTCATTTTTAATGCATTGCATCTGGCATATACATGGGGAGGGAGTATATGAGTTTGCAAAAAGACAGACCAATGCAAGATGTGCAGGTTCCCAAATGGAGTCAGAGTGCTTATGAACTACAGAAACCTATTTGAACATTTTTTGAGTGAAAACCTTCTAAAATCATGGACTGTTTTTCTTTGTTCTGAGCAAACACAAGATTCATCTGTTAATGAAGTGAAACAGAGAGGTGTAGATATTCATTATTCAGTAGAATCAAATGTTTAAAAAAAATCCAAATCTTTACATACAAAGCTTTGATATATTGCCATTAATTGTATTTATGAGTTTGAAATGAAAATTCTTCATTGGTAACTGATTGAGTATCTTTGCCATAGATCTTCCACCTGCATGCACTGGAATCATAACACTGTCTGAGACATCACAGCCATCTTTGTAAAATATGATGTTAAGGAAGACTGAGTTCATTGTGCTATACTTATGTAAATGTCTTTCTTTTAATGGTCTCAGGGGAGAGGGGATGCCAACAAAGATTCTCAACCGGAGCATGTATTAATTGTCACCACCTTTCACAAGCTAGTGAAGTGCATCCATACAAAGGAAGAACATTAATAATCAATGAGCTTTAAGTAGCTAGAGTGCAGACATTTTGATTGGGGGAGGGGAACAGGGGGAGGAGACTCCTGCAAAGTTGTAATAGTCTTAATGCAGTATCTAGCAAAAGAGCAGAAATCAGATCCTGCCCATCACTAACTCCCTGGACTGAACTGGAATCATAGCAGATTTTCTCCACTGTAAGTGAGGTTAGACTGTAGCCCATGTTGTTTAGAATCATATATATCCTGACAGTGAAATCTAAGATTTGAGCTCAGAATAGCAACTGCCATCACTCAAAGCTCTTGCATGTGTTAAAAGGATTGCCAGTCTCAAAAGCAGGGGGGGAGGGAGGGGGCAGTTTGCCACAGAGCACTATTTATATATATATATATATATATATATATATAAAGATAAATCAAACAATGAAGCTGTTCCAGCTTGGGTGTGTGTGTGTCCATGTGTGTGTATGTAAAGAACCTCTGAGCTTCCAGGGTCCAGATAAGAAACCCCAAACTGTAAATAAATGATTGGATTAAGAGCTTTTATACATGAATTATTTAGACAGAATCCTAGCCCGCTAGGAAGTGTCTGTGCCGGAAATGATACATTCCTTTGGCACCCATGGTGTGAGAACTCGAGTAGGTGACCTACACTTCCTGAATTGATGCCCTTCTAAATAGGAAGTAATTGGAAATGTCCTATGGTCTAAACATTGTGAAAATAAAAAGGGGGGTCAATAAACACAGGCTAAATTCTACGAGACAAGGAATACAAATCAGTATCTCGGAGCTCCTGCATAAGCTGCCTTAGGGAAAG
>NW_005842316.1:1366602-1368138 GCF_000455745.1 Alligator sinensis
GGAAAGAGATTACCCTCCCCAGCTTCACTACAGTTAGCTCACGGCAGTGTGCTCAAGTTTTATCTGCAGCCCAGTCACAGTTGTTCACGAGGAATGAATTGCAGTTTGCTAGCATAAATTTCCCACTGTGCAGCTGTTTGTTCGTTTCATGCTGCTTCTCTGCTCTGTTGAGGCTGCTAAATGAGTCAATATTACCTTAATATAAGCATGAGAAGTGTAGTTAATGTTATTAAACTCCATATTTAAAAACATTTATTTAAATAAAAGTGAATATCAGCAAAATATTCTCCTAAGGTACATGCCTCCAATAATCAGCACAATAACTTAATTGGCGTTCTGGTATGCAGTGGTTGGGTCTATGCCAATTAACGACCCATTCCTGCAGTGTCTATGCAGGCAAGACTCCCATTGGATTCTGTCCATCTCTTGAAGCTGATGTGAGTTTTGCTCAAGAAAGGACTGCAGAATCAGCCCTTTGCTGGTATACGCTCCAATAGACCCATAAACATGCCCAGTAGGGCCATCAGAAGATCTTCTGGACTAAATTCCAATCTGGCTTACTTATTAGTGGAATAATTCTGTTGAAGTCCATGGAGCTGCTCAGATTTTACAGCAGTATAAAATAAATCAAAATCTGGCTCCTACTGTATTGATATTTTTTTTTGGTCTTGAACTGATTGCAGTCTATTTGCTGCTATATTTCCATTCCGGCCATTTAATTTTATTTAAACCTATTCTAAAATCTTCAAGATAATTTTGCTTTGCTTTACTGTTAAATGACGGTGGGGTTTGTGTGTTTGTTTTCCTTTCTAGGGTTTTCCATTCTTCAGGCAATTATGGAGGCAGCAGTGCAGAACAACTGGCAAGTGACAGCCAGATCCATGGGAAACATAAAGGATGTTCAAGAGTTTAGGCGAATCATAGAGGAAATGGACAGACGACAAGAAAAAAGATACTTAATCGACTGTGAAGTAGAGAGAATAAACACCATTTTGGAACAGGTAACTTTCTGGATCTGCACTCTTGTGTCACAGACTTCATTTCCATTTTTGGAAGGTTTTGGTTTTGGAATGGTCTGGTGATAGAAATGAATTAAATGACTATTAAACCAGGAGCCCAAGAACCTGCCAATTATCCTTATAAAAATAACAATCCTGGAGGCATTCATGTTTTGTGGCAACTCTGCTCAATGTAACCCAGCAGAAAACATCTCTGTAAATTTATTTTTTTTTCTACATATAAATAGAGATTTTTTAAAAAATAGGGTCAAATACTAAAAGCCTTCACTCATAAAAATAGCCCTAGTCCCATATGGACTACTCACGTAGGTAGGGGGTTGCCAGGGGTGGGGTGGCTGAGTAGACATTGCACAGCATTCACAGTGGTGTGTGCAAGAACCATGGGGCCTGGGAAAAAATGGCCTCCTGGTAGTTTTGGTAACCTTCCCAAAGCAGGTATGAATGAAGTGAGGCCATGGTCCTATCCTCTTCACTACTAACCAGTCTAGCGCTCTGGACAGAGGAGGGCATTCAGCAG
>NW_005842316.1:1368169-1368635 GCF_000455745.1 Alligator sinensis
TCACACCAATACAAACTAGTTCTTCGCTGCCTGTACTCTAGGTAGCAGCTAAAAGCTACAGCAGAGCCATGTGATTTGATGGAGCCCAACCCATGAAGCTGGTGTCTTCATAGGCATGTAAAATTTGCTTATTATTAAGACTGCAAAACCCTCTAATTAATGCCACTTCATAAATCTAACTGCATCTTTGGAAGAAATCAACAGTAACATGCAAATTTCATGAAGCATTAGCATAGTCTTTTAGAAATCCTATGTCATCAGCTGTTAGCAAACTAACCTCAATACCCTAAACAAAACCAATGAATTGCAAGAGACGTGAATCAATTCCGACAGCGTTCAATTTCAATGAAGCCCTGAGCTTGAATCGGCGTCAGTCCCTGGAATTATAGGGCCGGGTACTGCTGACTTTGAATGATGTAGGAGTTTTGCCATTGACTTAATTGTGAGAAGGATCAAGTTCCTGCTG
>NW_005842316.1:1368666-1411247 GCF_000455745.1 Alligator sinensis
GAAAATTCAAAGCTAGCGCTGTTATGTGCAGGCTAAGTATCAGGCAATTTATCATAAGTGTCCCTTCTGTCCTAGCAATCCAATTCAGCCTGAAAGTCTGAGTGCTTCAGAGCAGTGTCCAGAAAAGAGAACTGCTGGAGACATGCGTAACAGGCTCAAAATGGATGGGAGTTTGCCCTGATAATGCCAACCAGCAGAATGAGATGGTTTGGCTGCATAAGCTTTTTCTCACACTTAATGACTCTGGTCTGAGTCTTCTTCCAAGCCAAGTCCAAGGCATTGAGCGCTTGGGGGTTCTTGGTTGCTCCCCACGTCCTGATTCTGGGAGATGCCGGCCTCTCGGGAGCTTGTGTAATGTGTGCACAGCCCCCACGGCTCCCCTCCTTAGCAATGACGTCTCGGACTCCATCACCTTGACTGCCACTGGCACAGTCAGGAGACAGGACTTCCTCCGAAGCAGACAGCCTCCCAGATGACTGATGGACACGACTGTACCTCTGCAGAGAAATAGCCTAGTGAAAAAAAAACTGCACAAAACACAGCTGCGAGCCAGACACACAGCTAGGCACTGGGATCCAAAATACCTCCTCCCTCCCTTAGCAGTTGATTGGGAGGGAGAGGGATTTCTCCTTCTCACAACCACCTCATAGGAGTTGTAATAAAAGTGCACCTTTGTGAGAGCTGTGCAGTGAGGAGAGAACTTAAATGTCCATAAAAGGTATATAGAAGGCGGGAAGGAATTTGAGTTTTTTACTGACCAGGCAAATTCTTGGCTTCTACCTGTGTGAGGAATGCAGATTTGCCCTGTCCGGGGTCCCTCTTTAGCCCTGGGCCTAACTGCCTCCAACATCGGTCAGCCAAATGTGGAGCCTGGTTAACCGATATAATATCAGCAGCATGTACTGCAGTCACATCAACAGGATGTGCACTTTCAGTTAAACTGGCAGCTGATTTTTGAAAACTAGCCCTTTTGAATCTCACTGAGATGTGACACGTGTGACATATTCATATTTTAAACGTAAATGGCACTTTAAGTCATAGGGGCTGGAGTAATTTTGTAAAGCACCCAACTTCTCTGTCAGATTATGTGGGCTGTAGTTTGCAGCTGGAAAAACTGTGTAAGAGAGGTTAAGCAACAATATTTATAAAGAGATTTATTCCAATATATTAGTTGATCAAAAGTATGTGACCTGTGCTGTTTTGTTAACTGACCTACTTACGAATGACCCCATAGCGAACATCCCAAGTCCCAGGGATTTTGTACAATTTTATCTTTTAAAAATGAAATTTACTAGTCACATTCAGTATCCAAAATTCTCCCTGCCATGCATGAGTTTGTTAAATGAAAATAATTGTTTTTCAAATTATCGTTAAGATTTAGCCTGGGGATCACTCCTTTATCTATGAAACCCAGAGAGGAGAGAGGCCCATTTCCCTCCTTACTTGATAACGTTATATCTAATTTAATCATCTAGTTGCTTCTTACACTTACTGATATCAAAAATTGCTCCTCTGCAACATTAATAACCTCCCATCTCTCCTTGTCCCTTGATGCTAAAATGCTCTAATGTTCTTTCGCAGATAGATATGCAATTTTGTTTTTCATGACCAGAAAGGCATCTTGTTCTGGGAACAGCATTCGCTTTTAGAATTAGACTCTATATTTAGAGACAAATCTTTGGGTTCAGAAATATGTTTGTTTGTTTTTTTATTCCCAAGATAGCAAGTTGCATTTCAGACTAAAGTGGCTTTGTGTCCATTTAGAAACAAATCCCCTAAGGAAAAATAAGGAGGTAGAAACTCCACTCAGGGTCAGAATGGTGAAACAGAACAAAAGACTTGTTTATTCCAGAGAATATATGTTGTTCATCAAAAGGAGACTATCTCCAGACAAAATCATAAGGCTTAGGCTCCAGGGCAATTTCAGTATTGAATGGAGGCATCTGTGAACAAAACATAAGTAATACTGCAGGATAGAACATAATGCACAACATTTTAAAATGATGGTCAAATTGCTGAAAAGCCTTCAAGTGAAGTGTCCACAGGAGCAACAAGGGGGATCTGATTGACTGAACTCTGTTCAGTGGAAGTATATAACATGATTTGACTTGTGAGTCTGAAATTTGGAGATTAAGAAAATGGCCTACAATATTTTGATACAGCCATCCCTGTAATACTTTAAAGAGCCTTCAGTGAAATGCATGGATGTTTGGATTTATGGCATTTGCAAAATAAAGAACAACAAATTAGTATTCGTGTTGCACAGTTAATGCTCATTAAAAAAAAAAAGAGAGAAGAAAAGTCCACGTGCAAAGATTGTTCTGTTTTCACATTGCACATCATAGGTGCTTTAAGTCGGATGAATTACACTGTAAAGCTAAATTACTGTACTGGCATGTCTGCATTCTCCCAGAAGCACTGACAGCTTGCAAACAAGCAAACTGGTATATTAAGTGTAAGGTGCTGAGAGACTGGGTATTCTCAGACTGCTTTTTTCTTTTCCCCCATTGAGGATCAGATTTCTCATAGGAATCACAGAGCTCCGGGGCACTGGTACGGGCTCCGCCGCAGAGTGGTCACCTTCCAGGATGTTGTCCTCTGTAGGCCTTGGTTTGCCAGGGAAGGGGTTTCAGTGAGTTTCAGCATGAGGCACTGAGGGAATATCTAATCTATATATATATTTAGTCATGCAGTGACTGAAAAAAAACCAATTTACATGTTCCCAGTGAGCTACAAATTTGAAATTTTGGACGTTTGCTCATCAGGTGTTCAGAGTATTGAGAAAATCTAGTATTTATATTGGAATCTGAGATTACCAAGAAACAACCTGTTCTTTCCCCAACACAGATTATACCAGTCCAAACACCCTTAAGTCCATTTGGGAATAGGAAGGGAGAACAAGAATCCACAAACATTGTGTTAGTTTCTGCCTTGAAAAAAACAAACTGGACTTGAGATCTCCCGTGAGAGGAAATGGGAATCACCTGGGGATCGTCTATATGAGTTGTTCACTGCACAGTAGGCTAATTAGTTGTGCATTATACATCATGTGTCTACACATGCACCCTCTATTAGGCTGAAGTAAACTATTTTACACCACAGCAAGATACCACTTGCAAATACAAGTACTATCCTGCAGCAGTGTAAAAAATGCAGCAGAGCAGTTGTAGACACTGCCCCGGCTAGCTGGGGCACAAGGATGTTTCAGTGCATGGACTGCCTGCTGGCCAGCCCCACAGTGAAGTACCCTCATGTCCCAGCCAGCCTCTCTGCAGCACGTTGAGCTGGGGGGAGCAGCCCTGGACTGGCAGGCTGCCCCCCTGGGCACTGCTTCAACCCTGCTCAGCATGCTGTGATCCCAGGCACACATGCAAACGTATGCCTGGGATCAATAAACACATGCCATAAGCACCGGAGTTTATTGCATCACTTTAATGTTCACATGTAAATGCGCCCCTGAGGTCACCACTCTTCATGACATTAGCTAGCAATATTGGCAAAATTGAGTGAAGCATGCATGAGCACCAGTGGCTATAGCCATATATGCCTAAAGGGCCTGAAGCGACCAGGAACTAAACTAAAAATGAAACTGCAGACGTGGTACTGAGCTATGGAGAAGGAAACGCTCTTTTCAGACCAGAATAATTCTCCGAACATATCAAACCGTTCAGACATTCCCGTGGGATGGATTGCCTAGCTTGTAAATGTTAATTTTTTTTTTAAGGGACACCATGTAGTTCTCATAAGATTTCCCAGATTCAAAATGACAAGGACTTAACAATCAGAATTATTTGTACAGCAGAGTGATTAAGCTCACTTGGATTTTAACAGATTCTGAAATAAAATGACTCAAAGGCCAGTTCAGAGCATTAATTACATGATTAATAATAATACTATTAAAATAATTTCAGCATCATAAGTGTACATTCTGCTGTACAGTAGACAAGGGGGCTGACTTTTATTTTTGCTGGGGGTCCAAGATGATGGATGTGTGAAAAGTTTTATGCATTTCAGGTGACAGCCCTCTGCCTGAGGAGGGCCAGGGTTCTTGGGCCCCCACATATTCAGTACCTCTAATAGTAGATCAGCTCCAACAAAAAATCTTTTGCCCTGCTCCAAAATCTGGTCTCTGGTAAGACCTTGAATTATTCTGCCCTGGATTCACACTTATCATTTATGGTTAATCAGCCACAAATACACACATGTGTATCCACCCGCTTGTGATCTTTTGCATATTTTTACCATGGTACATATTATATGTGTGTATGTGCAATGAGATAGGTATATTCATATAGATAATGGTGTAAATTAATTGTATGCATTTTGGGCCAAAATCTTTTGTAGTTGCAGCGGGGTAAGTAGGGAAATAATATAGTGTTCTTGAATTAGCTGGAATGAATAGAATTAGCTTGAATTTGGATGGTTGACAATGCATTTTTTGAAAGAAAGCTAGAACTATTTGCTTTGAACTTCAATTAATAGGTATCTAGAAAAATGATCTTTTTCATTTGTTGTACGACTAGTCATGTTTTGCTTCCTTTCTAAAGCTCAGAAATCAAATGTTCATTTGTGGTTGTTCTTGCCAAGTACTGTCAGCAAGTCTTTTTGCATGTGTTATTATTTAAACAGTATCTACATTGTACAAACTAGTTCAGTAGTTGGCACTAATTGTTCCCCTTGCTGGCAGCCTCAGTAGAAAGACCAAGGGCTGATAGGGCCATTAAGGTACGCTCAGATTGCTGGAGGTGCTCAGGTCGGATAGTAGAAGAGAAGCTGTACTGATACTTTAGGATAGTGTATGGTCTAAAGAAAGAAGGTTTGGATCTTTGTGGCTGTCTTGGTGGTTTCTTTTATTAACAAAATTCGCAAGACTTGTTTTAAGGTAATATTAAATAAAAAAGAGAAGGAGAGAGCAGGATGGATGCCTGGAACTTGCTCAAAAAAATGATCTGTTCAGTTTTATTTGAATCAATGTGTGGGGTTATCTCACCATCCCTATTTGCACTGAGAACCTTTTTCACGTCACTTTTACCACTTTGAACCAGGCTAGATTTAAATCCCTTGCTCACTTCTCTTTAAAAACCAGTGTTGCATAAGATGCTGCATTGTTACCGTCCTAACAGTTAATGTAGTTCTTTCTTTGCAAAATAAAGGATAAACCCTTTCATCTTTTCAGGCATTGCTTTAATTTCTGCATCTGTCTCTCAAATAGAGTTTAATGCTTGAAACTCTGCTTCCACCCAAAGTCTCTCCTTAATTAGTTTCCAAGGCAACCATCAGGGAGACAACTTCAGTTGAACCAACGGAGAGAAGAAAGAAACACAGAATAAAAAATGAACAGTAATAGTGTAATACCCTTGTGCAGACAGATGATATGCATAACTAGGGGCAGCATGAGAGTGCTGGTATCTCCATAAGCTCCTTTATAAGGGGGGCACCCTAACTCAGTAGAAGCAAAGCTGTAGAGGCCTTATGTCTTTCCTTGCCAATGCCCAAGCCAGGACACATTGCTTCACTGCTGTACAAAAGCATTAGATATGCAGGAGAGGAAGAGGCGCCACCAGTCCTATTCAAACCCCAAAGGCCCATGAAGTTCCCATGTGAGTTTTCTGGAGCATTAGCACAGTAAATTTTAAATAGTACGCTCTTCAGGGCCAGGACTTGTCTCAGGGTCTGTAGCTTTCATAGTTCGGAGAACAATGGAGGTATTTAACAACCAGTGTGTATAGCATCTGGAGTAGAGGTGCAGCTCTGCTGATGCAAAGCAATGGAAAGTATTCAACTAAATGCTGCATCCTTGCAAGTCTATCATCCTCAGTCTATCTACATTCATGCCCATGATACTTTCCTAATGTACCCCAGTTTAAGATTGACTTCATCGGGTGGCTGCATGTGTTCAATGACATATTCTAAGTGAGAAGAGAATCACGCCCTTTATGTCCTCACCTAAGCAACTCCCTTTTTCATGCAGGTGTAGCAAACAGTGTGGGCTGCGTGACTTGCAGTTTATTCAGCAGCCAACTTGCTTGGTGAACTTTAAGAATGAAAATAGCATAAGAATTTAAGAAGAAATCATGTGCTACCAGAGGGGAGGAAAAATCCCAAATTGCTACATTCATAACTTGTTATATCAGCAAGCTTGTTTGAGTATTTGCTATTGGAAGTCAGTTCCTTCAAAATATACTCATGGACAGAATGATCAGTGATAGGCATGATCCCTTAAAAATAGCCAATATTCCTTTAACCACCCAAGAAATTGCAAGGAAAAGAACAGTTAAGGGAAAACAATGCTGTAATTTTACTATCCCCATGAGTAAAAAGTCTACACTGCAGTATAAAAATCTAATAAAAATGAATTAACTCTTCATAATTTCTCCTGGTTCAGGTTTTATACACCCAGTTATACAGGGAACTCAGATACTACAGAGCTCTGTTTATGATGAAGTAGAATAAACCTTTAAAACTCCTTTAATGTATTGAGAAGAAAAGATTGTGTATAATTCCAGTTATAGTGAACCTCCATTTACAGTGAAGTGCTATAAAATTGTCTTCCCTATAGGAGGTTGCACTGTATTTTTAATTTCTTAAGGCCTTAAAAAATGAAAGTAAATGTTTAAAAGGAAGAAAGGGTGGCTGCAGTTCAGTGTTTTTCAGCCTGCTTGAAGGCAATTCTCTGCAGTACAAACCCCCTTTCAAAAGATTCTTGTGTGAGCACTGGGACTGAATTACTGCGACACTTCTGGGTTATATCCAAATAATAGTTTGAAGTGATCCTGACATGGTTGCTGAATACAGGAAAGCTTTATATAAGAAGAATTCTCTTTCCAAGGACCCTCATTCAAATCAAAGAACCCTTGCTGTGAATACAGCATTTGCCTTGTAATTCTAATGGAACGTGCAGGGAAAGCAGGACATTTCTCAATAGCTTTTCTGAAAAATGTATGACTTGATTTACCTGCTCACCTTTGTATTGGGAGCTCCTAGGACTGAAGGAATTAATTTCTTCACTGGGTCACAAGAAGAGCCAGGTGTTGGTTGTGCAGTGTGGCCTGCATTACTCAGAACCAACAGAGTCTTTCAACATAGTTCCATGAAGTTTAAGGCTACAAGGAACTATTAGGTGATCTAATCTGAAGTAATGCATATTGCAAACCAAAAAGTTTGACCTGGACTATATTAAGCCCTAAAAATATTTTAGTTATACTAAAGCATTTAGTCTTCTGGAGACTAAATTGTACAGCTCTGGCAGTGAGCAGGAGCCTATTGTGATACCAGTGCATGCGAACCCTGCAGGAGCTGGGAATCAATTGGGTAAGAAAAACCCAAGTCCTTGGACAGCCCAGCCACAGCTCAGAAAGGTATGCCTCGCTATGACCACTGCTCATACATGTAGGCTATGGTGCTTATTTATTCCACCGTGGAAAAATAAGCTGCCTGAAGTGGGCCCTTTAAGGTCATCAAGCTAACATTGTCTTATTGTTGCAGGGAGTAATAAGTAAATATTATGAGACTGTGCTCTGACAGTCTTAACAGTGTGAACAGTGAGAAGAAAAGGAGGAAGATCCCTTGGTAGACCTGGTAGCAGAAACAGAGATCAGCTCTGTGCTGGGATCACTGCCCTTCTTTACTTGACTGCTGCACAGCGAGATTGGGGAAGTGCAGCAGGTCTTCTCCAGGAAACCTGGGCTCACTCACCTTTCTGCCCACAGATCACATCCCATTGCATGTTTCCCTCACATGCTGGGGCAAACTATGTGGGTCCTGGAAAAAAGAAATCACAGACATCGTGAAACAGTGGGGGATTTCATCAGTCAAACCACCTGTGGGTCTAATCAGTGGCGCAGCTACTTCAGACAGATGGCTTGATCAAAACCTGTGCAGGATGCAGAGTGCTTCATGTTAGCACTGTTCACGTTTGTCCCGTGCTTAGGACTAAAAAGAGTCTAGGCAAGCTCAAAAGTGGGGCATTGTTGCCTTACCACCACAGCCCTCACTGACAGTTACCGGCAAGCACCTTTGGACTCGGGCGATAGGTTAAATCTGTACTCGGCCTCGACTGCATAGGGCTTTTTTGAATTACAGTTTTACCTTTTGGTCTAAGGAGGCTTTGGCTGCTGTTCAGCATGTGGTTGATCAGCTGTTAAAGGGAATGGAGAGGTTTACCTTGTATGTACTGATAACATTTGTATTTTAGCTGACCAAAAAGAACATGTTTTTTGATCAGAAAGGACCTTGCTTGCCTGCAGAAGTAAGGACCTTGAATATACAGGTGGAAAAGTGTAAAGTAGGGGTGGCAGGAGCCAGCCGCAGAAAATCAGAACCGGCGAAGGAAAGAGTTATGGACTAGTGAACTCCCCAAATCAAAAAATAGGCCCAATCCCTTGTTGGAATGGCAGGGTTAGTTTGGAGGATTTATATATGAAATCTTCCATTAGTCATTTATTAAGGCCTCTATCCTGTGAAATAATATCCCACTAGACCTCCCTAGCAGCTCCCATCACTGCTCTGTATCAAAGGGACAGTCCAGAAAAGATCATCTGACCTGAACAGAATGAAATGCCTTTCTGCACACTGAAAGATGCCTTAAACAAAGATCTAGTCCCGGTGACTCCTAGCTTTGACAAACCTTTTGTTTTTCTTCAACCCCCCGAAGACAGGGCTGCATACTGTGCTAAAGCAGGCTGATGCTAATAGAGAACTCCAACTGTATAGGCATTTGATCAATAGGCTGCTTCCTAGGGAAGAGAGCTATGCAGCGATGGACGAGAGCTGTCTTGCAATTGCATGGCCTCTCAGAAAGCTGCAGCCATCTTTTGGGGACATTTTGCAGCATAGACTGACCGCTCACCCCCTAACTTGGCTCCGTCATACGAAAGGTTCTGCCTCCAGGCTGCGAGGCCAAGTCTGTCCTTCTATGATTAGAACAAGGAAGCAATTAATGTGGAGGAGGAACGCACATGTGAAAGCAGACACTTTGTGCTGAAGGGGGGTACACGATCTTCCCTGGGCTCTGGGGTTATAGAGGGAAGGTTGTAGAGGGATCCTGCTTTGTGGATTCTTAAAGGGAGGAGAACTTCTGTATTATTTTTATGAAAAATATGCATGGCTGTTTATCCCTCCCCATTGTACTGTGAGATACTTAGACTGAAGGAGTAAATTTCTCTGCTTGCCCACATAGACAAATCTGGGTTAGTATAAAAAAATCATGAAGAACCATCAGCAAGTGAATGGAGTTACCTTGGAGATGTAGTGGAATGTCATCAACTGGACATTAGCTTTTAATGACAGGCAGCGAAGGAAAACAGAGCATGTGAAAGCATCATGACTGGACCTTTCAGCAAAGGACCCAGGTGCCCGGTCACTGGGACAAGAACTGGCTGCCCAGTGCAACAAGGGAGATGAGCTCCTAGTTATTGCTGGAGAGACAGGGAGGTAATACTGCCAAAATGGACATGCGCGTGAGCTCTGCTTTTCCAGTCTAACCGGCAGACAGTTGACTGATAAGTACTGGCTCATTTTGTCCTGTCTCACTGCAAAGCATCTGCTGTTTACCCACAAGTTCACTATTTTGGCAGCTATCAAGAATTCAGCTTATTTTGGATTCCCAGGAAAAATGGAGAAAAGCAGAGTTGTCAATAGAGACCCAGAGTCAGAGTAGTGAAGCAATAAGTCTTTCTCTTGCAAATGGACTTAATGCTAAAAGGTACATTCCCAGAGGGAGTGATAAATGTCAGCAGTAAGCTCTCCTTGTGAGATCATAATGGGGTAGAAGTGCTTACGAGTTCCCTAAAATCCTATGTGAATACAAGGTGGAAAAAATAAATCACATGGATATCTTTTTGGTATTCTCATATGTCTGAGAAGCTGTTTTACATGTGTGCTGAGGGCATATCCCATGCATGCAATTTCCTTTAAACAGATGACTCAAATTTCTCAGGCACATTCTCATCAATTTTACAGCAGGGGTCTGTGCTGTTGCCCATAGTCAGCGGAGCACCTTTCCTCTCTAGGCAAGAAAGAGAGAGGAAAACAGAACAGGTAAGCTATGGAGCCAAGGGGCAAATTTCCTCTGGAGAGACGTAATGTTCTGCTGGTCACCAAAATGGAGAATAAACCAGTTAGGGTGACCAAGCCCAGTAACTATTGCGATTTGAAATGCCCAGAAATTGGCATATTCTATGTTTTTCTGTAGACTTGAACCCTGTGAGAAAGTTTAAGTTGGTGAATTTGAGAATATGATGTTATACAGCTCACAGAAAACATTTGAATTTTCAAAACTGAGTGATTTTTCAATCTTTTGGGATTCTACAAAGGATGATCTAGTCTCTGTGGAAAGCACCTGGGGCATTAAAGTGTGTGTTTGTTTCTGAGATAACTGCTGGGGATGGACATGTTTAATTAAAGGACTTACCTTCCTCTTGAAGTGAAAAATTCATTGTAAGCTTAGTTATGGTGCTGGTAGGACACCTTCATAATACAGTTGGCATTTTATTTAATTTATTATTTACCCTTGTAAAGTTAAAGGGCTTACTAATAAAAATTGCAGTGACAAAAACATATAGACAGTACACATGCTCTTGGTCCCATTGGACTTGCCTGTAGGAGTGACGGTTTACTCTTGAGAATCCCTTTGCAGCAAAAGGAACAAAGATGTCTCTCCAACACAATCTGTGTGGCTGTCCTTTTGATTAGCTTTTTCATGTCCTGGTAAAGAATTGTGTCATGCATTGTAATAAATGCCTGACTCTGATCTTGGTTTGCGTGGAATGGCTTTGAGTGGTGAAGGGTAGCTTTTGTTTTGGATTGATTTTTTGGCTTCAAGGTCTTTGTTCTGAAGGACATGGTTTGTGGAGGTGGACGCAATGCTGAGAGATACAACTCCTTTCTTTGTTTTTTGTTCTCATCCATCCAGACAAGAAAAGATCTTCATTTAAAAGAGAGTTAGTTAAAGAATTCTGCTTGGCTTGAAGAGTAAACAGTTGTGATTATAAATGTCAGCTGCAAAGGGCTGTAAATCTTTTCATCTCTGTCTCTGCAAGGGCCTGATGTTTTGGGAGTAGAGTGTATTCTTTAAGAAAAAGAGTGCAGCTGGTTTAGTTAACCTGGTTATATTGTTAAGTTCCAACAAGAAGGCAGTGGAACATAAACAAGAAGAACATTTTAAGGCACAATACATTTCCAGAAAACATCACACCAAATTGAAAGAAAATGAAAAAACACAATGTGCCCTCAAAACCTGTGATTCAGACTGTAATTTTTTTCTAAACAGTTTCAGGTAAAAACTTTTATGAAGACATCATCAGATGCACCTTGCATTGCATCCCCTTCAGTCAGCAAATGTCAACAAAGTTACAGGAAAAGATGCTGTTAGTAAGAAGGAATGACAAGAAAAAGCAACATGGCTTTCAGATGTTGCTCTCTTCTTAACTTAGAAGGACCAAAATACACAGCCATCACTTATCTTAGAGGTATAAGGTTTTTATTAGTGCAGATAAATATATACCTGCACTCTATTGTCAAATGCTAAATTTTCCCAGTGGGCATGTGTACCCGTGCATTTGATTTGAGATCACTTGCAAGTAAACTACTTGTGAGTAAATGCTCCCAGGCAGACATCTACACATGCTTTTAGCACCAAACTACTGCCACTTCCTGCATCCCTGTGATAGGCCCCTGTCACTACTGGGAGGAGCTCCAGGCTCTGGCTGCAGCTGCCAGCAGCCAACACCTGCCCCTGGGGGTGCCTGTCAGGGGGTGCACCACTGCTCTCAGGGGGTGCATGGGCACCCCCGTGCACCCCCTACACATTGCTACTGCCTGGGCTGCTCCACAGCCTCCAGTGCCACCTGGAGGGCTACCTGTGGCTATGCTACATGTCTCTGCCTCCCACAGCCAAGGAGAATATCACCATTATGTTTGAGGCATTCCCCAGCATGTGAGAGGCCCATGCCCACCCAGCTGCCAGGGCACAGGCTGCTCAATAAAGTTTTGCACTGTCTCCCACCTCCCTGCACACTGTTGGGGGGAAACCTGGAGCAGTTGGGCTGGGGCGGGAAGAGGAGGGGGAACGGGCAAGGGCTGGAGGGCCTTCCCCCCCAGTGCGGGGCTTACCATGTGGCTTGGGCTGGTGTGGCTGGTGGCTCTGCTTGGTGGTGATGGCATGTGGCTCCAGGCAGTGTCCTTGGAAGGTAGGGTGTGATGTGCAGGAACCCAGCCAGGGGCCCCTCCCCAGGGAGGAGCTGACTTTGCTGGCAGCCAGCAGTGACATAGCTGGCTATGCCTTGGGGCTGGGGCTGAGGCTGCAGAGCTACTGGGGCAAGCTCTGGCCCAGGCTTCCCAAGCTGCTGGTGGAGGCTGCAGCCAGGATGCTCAGTGGGATGGGCTGCTAGAGGGCCAAGGGGCCCTCACCTGGTGACACATCACCATGGGTGCCAGGCTAGAGCAGGGGCTCAGGCAGGCCACCCATGCTGCTGCACACAACATAGCTGCAGCCTGGGTCCTGGGGCACCCTGCAGGCCTGCTGGGCACAGGCCTAGAAGCTGTGTGGCACTGCAATGCTAGGCAGCAGTTCCAGGTGCAGGCAGGTTGGTGCCGCTAGCCTGCATCCTGCCCAAAGAAACACAGGCCTGGAGTGGCCTCAGGCTGCCTGCATGTGCCTCAGAGCTAAAAACACCTGCAGACTTTTAAGGGCCTGAGGCTGGGGCTGCCAAAGAGCCAGCCCAGTCCTGGGGCAGGAGAGGAACCCAGCCAGAGCCCTGGAGCTAGCCTCAAGCTGCCCCCCAATGGCAGGGCTGACTGGGAGCAAATTTGCTCCCAGTTGGTGTCTACACATGTGTTACTGCACAGTAACTACTCTCAAGTAAATTTGCTACTTGCATTTACAGGTAGCAGATTTACACATGCGTAGCATCATTTACTGCACAGTAAGCATGTGCACATGTGGATGTACTGCTACTGTGCAGTAAAGCAGCTCATGTAGATGCATCCAGTAAGAGTTAAATTCTGCCCTGTGATTTTCATACACCTAGTAAGAATATAAAGTAATATGTTATAGTAACTGTATCAATATTACAGTAGTGGAAGAAGTGCTGTCTTTTAAAGGGCTCTATACTTAATACATGTCATTGAGAAATTATGAATCCTCAGATCCATATAATTTAAATATCTGTGATGTTGGGTTGCTTTAAAGGAAACTTAAGGTACATGTTTTGCATCCAAAACTTTTTACAGTGTAAAAAGGTAGGATTTCAGTTCTGAGGCAGAATGACAAGTATATGTGAGGCAGCAGAGGCGTACAGGCAAAATCCATAGATCCTTAACTACATGGAAAAAAGAGTCCGTGGATTTTTATGTTAACTTTCAGATACCTCATATAGTAGATGAAAATACAAAATCTGATTATTGGGAAAGGCTGCATATTTGTGACACTTCCTCATGGACACTATCTCCAAAACAGTTCATGAATTTATCTCATCAATGTATGTGGTTATTTATGTCTGTGACAAAGCATATGTGTTTAGGATCTAAATTTTAGTATTTAATAGAATCCTCCTTTAATATTAAATTCAAGTATCTAATATACTCAAGTTACTAGTATACGTAAAATATTGGTTACCTTATTGAACTCTCAGAATCCCTGGAGGCTAGATTCTAATTCCATTAACCCATTTAATTGGGGGAAATAAATGGCTTTTGGTAGATATACCCCAGTGATTTTAGGGTTAGTATTTGTTCCAGTGTATGAGGCATGGCAATACATGGACTATGGAAATAGTTTCTTCTCACTGAAAGCAAAGACATGTCACGTGTCGTCTTTTCAGTTGGGACATGTCGCTGCCACTGTGCTTCAGCCTGTGCTGCTTCCTTTAGAAATCTAACCTCTCGGTGGTGGTGAACATAGGGGGAGGAAACATAGAGGGAGAAATGCCTGATATCTGTTGGGCTGTATAGTCAAAGATGGTCCAGCATAAAATACATATTCAGAATCCTTGAGGGAGGTTTCATCTTGAGACAAAAGCATATTCCCAGTTCAGAAGCTGTTGGAGAAATGCATAGCCCCTGGCTACTTGGAAGTTGAACAGCCCTGCTATAGACCACATGAAATGCTGCTTGAGACGCTATAACTCCTCAACCATTTCATCCAGTGTCAGGTAGAATTAAGTCCATGTATGACGAAGTCTTTAACTTAAGCCATTCACTCAAGCATCCCCAGCTTGCACCCAAAGCAAAATCCAAGCTTTGAGTAAGGGGACTGAGACAAGGAAATTAAAGCAAGATACTTACATTTTACAACCTAAGAGCCACCACCCAAGTACAATCTCACTAATACCCAGATCAGGGCCCTATATCTTGCTAGACTCAGTAGCCATAGTATATTGGAAGAAAAATATGCCTGCTCCTCTGTTTAGATTGCCCAAACATTTTCATTTCCCACCAGATGATCCCTATGGACAGCTCCAGAGGAAGTGAAAAACCCCTCCTCAGTCAGCAAATGGAAAAACCTCTCTTGGATCACAAATACATCGTTCACATTCCACCTATGTGGACAAGGCTCGGTCTATTTGGAGCCCCTAAATAGCACGCTTTTGTACTAAACCTTCCCTTGGCCAACCCGAGGAGAACAGAGCAGGGTGAGGTGTCCCACAACTCACTTGGCTTGATAAACAGTTATTGCCAACCTAGAAATAGCAGGGACCCTCTGTCGTGTCAAAAGTCACCTTAACGGGCAATCAATATTGACGTCAAAGTCAGGTAGTCGCGTCTGAGTGGCCCAGTCAACTCCACACCTGAATCAACAAACCTGTCTTGCACTTTTTGGAAAATTTGGCCCACATTATGTATGTTTGCTACTAAAAGGCATTGTGACAATATCACTTAAATTTACATAGGACTTTCAGAAGGAAAAATGCCATTCAAGTGCTTCTTATTACCTGTCTCAGGTATTGGTAAAGTTGTACCATGTACTATTTCTAACGTGAGGCCTTATGGACTTAGGTACCCATACCAAAATCCTCAGAGATATAGCTTGAAACAAAGTGTGAATACTCACATATTTAAACATGTGCAAATCATTTCAGGATTGGGATGGCTTCATCTCTATTATTATTTATTACGCACAATTTCACAATGAAAATTCCTTGATACCAAACTCATTAATTTTTACTATGTTTTAAAATTGGAAGCTCTAGGAAGGTCAATCACCTTTTAATTCTTCTTTTTTAGCATCTAGGTAACACTAGTACAAAAGTTAAATGCCCTCATTGTTCCCTAGCTGAATAGAAATGGAAAGATGTGTTACAAGAGAGCACATCTCTGGCTGTCACTCTTTTTAAGTGGTGTATTCCTATGAGTTGTCACTTATGAAGACCACAGGAAAAATCTTTAGGCCTTCTTTTGTAGCAACACTGCTTGTCATCTTCAGTATTTTATCTGATACAAAGATATAATAGTCTTATAAATATCTGAATTATGACCTTTAAAGCAGGCAGTCTGACAGAATACAACAGTTTTCTATCCTTTTGTGGCCTGATTTTAGTTTTCACTTTTTATTTTTAAGGAAAGGGGGATAAATAATGTCGAACACGCTGAAATGACCAGACTGCAATGAATCCAATTTTAGACAAAATCTAAATAGACATTAGCTGGGCTTGCTAGTTTGCTGTTCATCACTGTTCTTGGCCAGTGTACATTTACGTCAAGGAAATAATATAGTAGTGTCCTCTTGATTGTCACACCCCAATGGGTGTTTTAAAGATTATGCAAATTTTTAAGCAAACCATTGTACTGGTAATTCTAGGAGATTTTCCAGGTTCACTGCGCTTTATTCAGTGAATAAAATGTGAATGGAGCTTGCTGTGATCCTAACAAAGATAGACTCCTAGAAGAGAGTGTATGGTGTGAAGGCATGACTTTAAAATGAGCCAGCATACTTGTGCAATCTGAGTCTAGCTAGTACTGGTAATGATAACCATGAAGAGTGAGATAACACTGGCATCAGGTTATATTAGCAACCAGAGTTTGTGGGGAATTGTATAGTAGTTGCTAACATGTGCTAAAACCCATGCCACTGCATTGTCACTGCTACTATAACCCTTGCTAGCTAGTGTGATATATGTAATACCACGTGGTATAGGCATCCTACCATATAGTACATTTATTCTGGTGTATAAACATACTCCATGAGAGGAGGTACGTGTGTGAAGAGAGCCACTAGCCTGCAAAGAGAGAGTCTTTTCATTGAGAATTTTCTTTATAATGATAATACTCCCTTAACCCAAGCTAATTTGTGCAGCCGCATATCAAAAGTAAATGCTTTTTCATCATTAATGCTCGAAAAATGTCAAGTGGCTTTGTAACAATTCAACCTGGGACGAATGGAACAAATTTACCTAATCAGTGCAGTCCAGTCTTGCAAAATGGCCATAAAAATTTAAAAGCCTGGGCACAAAATCTACTTGCTTGCTGATTACCATGGTAACTGATAATAATAATAAGCAAATGGCATTTTCCCCAAGCAAGGAAGTAAACTACAATTTTTCCAGGTTGATCTAATCTCTGACAACAAATGTAATCCCATAATCCACCCAGTATTAAGAACATCTAGTACAGGCCAATAAACTTGAGACTCTTATTCTAAAGCCAAGGATTTTTTTTTAATGGTGGCCCTATTAGATGTTCTGCTCATTAACTAGTGACATTTTAAGAGTTAATTTAAAAATTGTAACGTTATGGCTAGTCTACATTAAACCAGACAATATAAGCTTTTTATCTAGAAGATAAAAATGACGTCGAATCAGAAGTCTGAATTATTCATGATCGTTTCTAACCATTTCTTTTCCTCCTTTGTTCAGTATAAAATCTTATAAGCTTTTCTTTCAGTCAAGGTGAAAGCAATATTAAGTCTCGGAAGTGAAACTTGCCCAAGACATGTAGTTCGGCGAAATCCTTGTCCTGTAATCCTAGCATTCTATTCAGTGCTACTATTCAATATCCCACTTGTTATATAAGCTGCACAATATAAGTGGTTGATGAGATTTATTTGTTAGACTGCTGCTTTCCTTCATCTGAAAAGGGTTATCCATTCTTTCACTCCCACAGGAGTAACACTGATGTGGCTGATTGGTTCTGCTATGCTCTCTAATCCAGCAACTCCTCTTTCTATTCATATTGCTGAACTGTTTGCTGGGGGGCGGGTTATGGTTGCTCAGCTTTTAGGGTGCCATATGAATTGAATTTTAAGAAGCATTAGTGAGATCTACCATATTTCCTAAGATGAGGGTTTTTTGCCCCTATTCATCATGGAGGACTGCCTGCCACAGGCTGGGGCCAGAGCTCCCACTGCCCCTGCTACCTGGCTGGGGCTGGGTGTGGGGCCAGAACCAGTCGCAGACATAGCTGCCAGGTGCCACTGCCACCTGGCCACGATGTGCTCTGTATCCCATAGGGTAAGCAGTGATAGGGTGAGATAAGTGGCTGGGGGTGGGGGGGCAGACCCCAGGGGGGAGATATGTTAGCGGGGACGGGGGCGCTGGGAGCATAGGCCGGGGAAGTGGCAGAGGAGGTATGGCAGGGCAGACCCTGCCCCCCTGCCATTTACCACCCACCACTCTCCCCTCTGCTGCTGCTTTCCCTGATGCACCAGTGGTGGGTATGAATTTAAGACACCCCTCTGATAATTAGATTTTATACATGGACAATTATAACAAATGAATAATTTTCCATGGATTAGGGCGTCATGTTAAATTTGAAGTGATCTTGGATTCAGTGAAATCCAGTAATTCAGTAATTAAACTTGAACAGGTTTGGGGATCTTGGAGCATATGTGCTAGAAGCTTTCTTCTGGGAAATGCTTTAAAACTAAGACTTGAATCTAGCAGTTGAACCTTTCTTTAGACACTGATTCAGTATAACTATTTCCAATCACTGTTAAGAGACTTGCTCAATTGCCATGAGTGAGTCTAACAGTTCCTACACACCTATTTCCTGTATTTTTATTGATATCGACAGGAGCCCCATGTTCACCTGCAAGGGCAGAATCTGGCCCTTAATCCCCTGTGGTATTCTCTCTCAGGAAATATGCACATTTTTAGGAGAAAAAAAGATTCATTCATTACTAAGGTTTGAATGGTGAAGAATAGTGAAGATTTACAGGGCTAAAATCCTTTACCTCTAACCTTTTAAAAGTAAATCACCCCTTTTAATGTAAGACTCAAACATACAGAGTATTCAGTATGCAAATAGCATGCATGCCAGATGGATCTAAGGGAAGCGCACACATTTCCATAGAAAACAAATGTGAGTGTAAAAAAGCAGATGCTTTCTACCAACAGAGTGTACATACAGTTCTCAAGAGGACCTAAGCGGCAATTTATTTTTGAACTGCTGGAAGTATGCAAATTCCTCAGAATTAAATGTGAATTTAAAAGAAATGGCATCTATTAAGGACAAGGCAACCCAAAGAGGCAATCGGGAACTTAATAATTTAATCAAGTATTGTAACAGACTCAGCAGTATATCTAAAGCCATCAACTCAAATGTCAGTTGAGCTTATCAAGGAGATAAGTGGTGTTGTTGGAAAGATGTCTTCAAGAGAGTGGCATCTGGATTCTTTATCTGTCATCCAGGGAGAAGTCGGAGGGTTTGGATAATGTGGTAGACTAGATATTTCCACATGGAGCACAATTTTACTCTGACAAGTGTCCCAGAAAACGGCACCTTTTTACCCAACGGAGCTCATTCCTGTGTCTGTTCATTGCTCTATCTGCTGAACACAATATCAAATAGAAACGTTTCCTACTTTTCATGCTTGTTAGTATAATCCAGCCAAGAGCGAGGTAGCTGAACTCTATCCTGTCTCAGTCAGCAGAATTGTTTGCTGATTTGCAATTGTTGCAGGACCCAATTCTACGTGGAGCCTACATGGGCGGGGGGCCCGCACTTTTACAACTGGGGTTATAATCTGAAGACTACATAATTGTACAAGTGTCATTGCAAAGACACCTCTGGGCCCACACAGTTTTAGTTTTGCTGGTGAAGATGTGAGGCTAGCTCCATACAAAAGAGGAAGCGACATTGTGTCTAGCATTGCCAAAGCACAACTTCTACGGAGACCTTGTTACACACACAACCCAGTTGTGTAACAGCTGCCCTATTGGCTGAATTACAAGGGACTGAGCTAGGGAGCTCTATGGCAAAAAGTATGAGCTGCCAAGGCTTATATGAATTGCTACACCTGGGGATTCAAATACAGTATAACCTCATAAATCCAGTGTGCTCAGGACCGAGCACCTGCTGGAAATTTGAAAATTCTGGACTTTTGAAACCGGAGTGGCGGCTGGTCGCGGAGCGGGGGGTAGGGGCGGCTGGTCCCGGAGTGGGGGGGTAGGGGCGGCTGGTCCCGGAGCAGCGATCGCACACGGAGTGGCAGTGCGTGGTGGTAGGTGGCTCTGGCAGCCAGCCGCCACTACTCCCTGATGTCATGTATTTTTTAGAAGTGCCGGATTTTCAAGAATTCCGGATTTTTGATATCGGGATTTATGAGGTTATACTGTATAACTCACATCTTCCGTGGACCAGACAGAGAAACTTGTTATGCGCACTTGCTAATGGGCTACATATCCACTTCCCCTACGTTAAAGAGAGACACTTACAGTTTAATGCAAAGCCCAGCTGCTGCAGCCGCATCCCTCATCTCCACTCTGCGGTCTCCTTCGGCAGCTGAGCTTTTCTTTTAGATTTCCCTGCCTTTGCTTTGTGACAGGTGCTAATATTCAGCACCGTACCTAGACTCTTGGTGGCCTCGAGCGAACTTTTAGCATTGGGCTCCCCTTCACCGGAGATAATGATGACAATAATTGGACAACGGAAAAAAACAAACCATTTTTGGGCCCCCTTTCTGTCCGGGCCCCAGGCAGCCCCCCGGTTTGCCCATGCCTGTGTCCGGCCCTGCTAGTATTGGCAGAGCTACCCTGATGTACTGTCCTCTGCTACCCCACAGATCAGTGTCAGAGGTGTATGAAGCTAAATCATGGTGTTTTGTTATAATGCCTGATAACTTGACTGGGGCTGGGTCCTGTGTTTCCAAAATATTCATGGCTGAATTTGTGTTTTTTTTCCCTTATGAAAATCATTCCCTTGCACTGAGTGATATGTGTTATCTCTTCCTCACACAGGTTGTAATCCTTGGTAAACATTCTCGAGGATATCACTACATGCTAGCTAACCTGGTAAGAATTTTTTTTGTCACCAGAAGTATAGCTAAGTTAGAGGGTAATGTATTCTGTTCAGGTTGTGTCAACTTTAATCAGCCAAGGAAGTAATGCATGAAGGAGTTCGTGGATTTTGAGAAATGACTTCAGTAAATACCAGAACTGGTATGTAATAGTAATTTGTACTCAATTATCCAGTCTTTGTTTTATCTAAGAAGCTCATATCCTCTATTAATTTAAAAATAATAATTCAATTATATGTTTTCCACTAATTTATATCCTCTTAAATAACACACTTGATAATCCTAATCCTCTGCATAACAGATTTTTAAATTTAAACACTAGGAAAATAATTACATTTTATTTGTATATAATACAAGTGGCATAAAGAGCCAAATTGAAACTATAATTCCATCTAGTAAAATGGCCAGGCTGCATAGCTAGTCATTTGTGCTTTATAGATAGACTCTTACTGGAGAGTTACCACTTTGTACATATTCATTAATCAGGCACAGAACAGTATATTTTTATCCATATTAAAAATGCATTCCCCCCACTCTAGTTTGCCTATACTTCTGTATAATGTTTTTGAAAAGTCATCTGCTAGACTTCCTGTAGTTGATGCTGCAGGAAGAATAATTTTTGGATTCTGTGTCTCCTGTGTGCAAAAAAACATTCTACCAGTAAAATCATGCTCTCTGCTTAAGAGAAGAGTTTCTGTAATACTTTTTTTCTTTGTGTGACTAAAGTAGGAAAGAGTCATTTTAAAATAGCATTGCTAGTAGTGTGGCGATACAGCTTTAAATTGTCTCACTGTATTAGAGAGTCAATCCCATTCCTATTCATTGGAGTTCATATACATAAGAAATGCAGAGAGGCTAATTCTGCACTGCCTTGCTCCATGCATGGCCAATTACATTGAATTTACTGTGGAATCAAAACAGCACCAATTTGCAGTCCCCTGGCACAGACATGAAATGACAACATGGGGTGCAGGGCCCGGGGTGGATCAAGCCCACCTTATTTGAAGGTGTGATATCACGGCAGTGTTGTGACACACAGTACTGCCTGGCAGTGAGGGTGATTTTGGTCACAACACAGCCGTAAGAGTAGCAAGTAGCATTGTGCTTCCAGGACACAGTGGGTGCATCTATGCGAGATACTTTCCTGTAAAGTAGGGTAGTTTACTGCACAGTAAGCATTTCCGTCTACATGTGCACATGCTTACTATGCAGTAAACCTTGCTAATTGCGAGTAAATTTGCTACCTGCAAATGCAAGTGAATGCATTCACAGCAAATTTACTTGTGAATACTAACTGCGCGGTAGCACTCGTATAGACACCTGACTGGGAGCAAATCTGCTTCTGGTCAGCCAGCATTGCTTCCTGTCCCTGAGAACTTACTGCTGCTGGGGCAGGCTCCACCACTGGAGCCTGGGTAGGGACTATGTCCTCCTGTCCCAGCAGCATGGAGCTCCAAGCCCCCCGCTCCAAGATCACTTTGCCATCGCAGTCAGGGAGCAGGGGTCTGGGAGACTGCGAAGCTGGCACTGGGAGATCCAGTACCCGCCCTGCCAGTGCTGAGAGTTTTGTGCTGGTAGAGCCTGGGGAGCCTGTTCCCCACCCAGCTCCTTGATCATGGAGCTGAGCAGCGAACAAGCTCTCTAGCCGGTTCCCCACCCAGCCCTGCAATCACGTTGCTGAGCAATGAACAGGCTTTCCAGCTCCCCACTCTCCCCACCCCACCCCTGTGGTCACAGAGCTGGTGCTGGGAACTGTCCCAGTCAGGGGCAGGTCCCAACCCCATGCCCCAAATGGGCAATTGAGGTGCGGGGCTTGGGAAGAGCTGCAGGGGAGGGGCAGGTACCAGCCCCCTGCCCTGATCCACCAGTGGGGAAGCTAGTAGCAAGCCCCCAGCTAGGTGGGGAATCCCCACCAGGCCGGGGCTCACTGCTAGCTGCCCCAGTAGTGGACCTGCCCCTCCCCTGAAGCTCTTTTCAAGTCCCCTGCCCTGATCAGGGAGCTGGGGCTGGGAGCTCCCTTCTGCAGCAGGCAGCCCCCAGGGGACAGGGAGCAGTGTCCCAACCCTGGCCAGGAAACAGCTGTGTCCTGGCCTGGTGCTCCCTGCCAGCCCCTGGGGTAGCACCCAGGGGGAGCCTAGAGTTCCCCCTGCTGGCAGCTGAGGCCCATTGCAGGGCCCCAGGAAGTGAAAGCAGTTTGCTGCCATTAGCAGCACATCTGCTCCTGCTTCTCTACACATGGAGATGCCTGCCTGGGAGCATTTACTCAGAGTAATTTACTTGCAAGTAAACTGCTCCCAGATCTAATTCACATGTAGACACACCCAGTGGCTCCCAGCAGACCCTGCTGGACAAGAAGGAGCATTAGCATGTGCTGCTTTACTGGTCAGTGCAGAGAAAGAAATGGTTTCGGACTATACTTCTTGAGCTGGTTTACACTTCAAGTCTTCTAGCAGTTGGTGATCCCTGAGTAGGGATAGCTCCTTGCAACCTATCTCCTTCATCACCACCTGCCTTTCAGACATGCCCAAGAAGCAAGCCCCCACACTAATTCAATGCTACATATTTGAACAAGGAAGGTAAGTATTTTGCTAACCCTATGGCCAACCAGCCATCTTCTAATAGGCCTCATGTGTAATATTGAAAACCATTTTGGTACACTGTGGCTGATCAAGAAACATTGCCACACTATCATAAGGCAATTTTCCATCACAGAGGTCTGCATTACAAGCTGATACCAAAATTAAACTCCATTTTATTCCAGGACTACAATTTATTAGTGCTAAAGGTTGTCCCCTAGGTAGGATATTTTCTATACGCCACAAAGAACTTTCACCAGTTTCTTCTGTACTAAACTAGTAACTGATAAAAAATAGTTTTGCCACCAGTTTTTGTCTTTAAAACTAGGCCAAGTAGCAGAACCTTCATGTGACACTAATTCTCGTTTTCTATATATATGCTTCAAGGGTTTCACAGACATTACGTTGGAGAGAGTAATGCATGGAGGTGCCAATGTTACTGGATTCCAGATTGTGAACAATGAAAACCCAATGGTTCAACAGTTCTTACAACGTTGGGTTAGGCTGGATGAAAGGGAATTCCCTGAAGCTAAGAACTCGCCGTTAAAGGTAAACTTTTGTTGACAGTAATGGAAGTCCTTGTGTTACATTTAGGTTTTCCCAGATTGGAATAGTTCAAAACATTCACTTTGAGTCCAAAAGAGAGAGAGAGAGAGAGAGAGAAAGACTGTTAGCTGAAAACAAGAAATAAACACAAGGTGGTAAACTCTGAAAAAGGAAAGCGTTCCAACGTTACGGTCCTGCCACACAGGAAATTCCCACCGACTTCTGCTAAAGATGGATGTAAATCCAAACTCCAGAGCTGAATGTAGCTTTGTTGTGTGGAAATTCAGTTTTGGGTCCAAATGATCCGGCAATTAGTCCCTTCCAGTATTCTCTCACAAGTATGAGGCCCCAATAATCTCACGCAGGCGACTGAATTATAAGGAAGCATATTCAGATTTTTGAGGCTTTGCTTTTAGACACAAGAATTCATCAGATAATGTTTGCAGACATGAATTGCTAGAGAATTACTGTGTATTATCATGAGGCTTTTCCCCTTTCCCTTCTTCCTCTGCTAGTAAGGCCACTTTTGCACCTATTTACCTAGCTGAATGGAGCCCTCCAGAGACAGCAAAGTCCAATTTGGACAGGTGGTAATGTTTCCACCAGTTCTGTGACATTTTGCACAGTCAGACCCAAAAAATAGCGCCTCAAAGTCTGTCACTCCGAAGCAGATCATCTGAGGGAAATTCATCCCTTTCACTCTATATCAGGGAAAGTTAAACCATCTAATAACCACCTCTGACTGAGTGTTCATCACTCTCAAATCTAATTTGAGAGGGGTTACAGGCACATTGGTGGACAGGATCAAAATTCAGAATGATCTTAACGCTGAGAAATGGCCTGAAATCAGTGAGGTAAAGCTCAATAAAGGCCAGTGCAGAAATATAACATGTAAGAAGAGTAAGCCAGATGGACAGACACAAAATGAGGAATATCTAGCTAAGCAGCAATACTATACAGTTGAGATCACAAAAGAGAACACAAGTTAGTAATGAGCTGCTATTTCAAAAAAAAGGCAGATTTGTTAGGTTGTATTCATCGGAGTCTTGTCTGGAAGACATTCCCCTCTGCTCAGACTAGTGTCCAGTTCGAGGCTCCACATATTAAGAAACAGGTAGGCAAATAGGAGGAAGAAACTGAAATCACAGGAGATTTAGGAAAAATACTTATAAAGACAGATTGGAATAATTGGGTCTGTTTGTTTGGGGTGGGGGAGACTAAGGGAAAATATAAAAACAGGCTTCACAGTTGCTTATAAAAAGGATGGTGACTAATTCCTATCCCCGTCTGCTGAGGGTAGGATAAGAAGTAATTGGCTTAATTTGTAGCAAAGGAGATTTAGGTTAAATAGCAGGAAAAGCTTTCTAGCTACAAGGAGAGTTAAGTATTGGAAGAGAGATTGTGGGGTCCCTGTTGTTGGATGTTTCTAAGGGGGGGTACACACGACCTGTCAGGGATGGCCTAAGTATCCTGTCTCTGAACAAAGGGAAAACCTTGGGTCCCTTCCATCCCTACATTTCTATGATTCTGTGATTTTGTACGCGGAAAGAAAAATTTCCTTTTGCTGCGGTTTATGTCAGTGTTTTTTCCATAGGCAATACAATCATCTACTTCTTTACCAGCTCCATCTACCCATTTTGCAGCAAAATCCCATCCAACTTTTAAGAGGAAAGCCCCCCAGTGACTGGTTTTGGCCTATCCTAATGGGTATCTGGATACATATACCTGCCACTTAAGAATCTGGTCATACGTGGAGAAAGAGATAGCTAAACCCCATGAAAGTTAGGGCCAGCTCTGATATCCCCATTTCTTAGCAAGCCAGGAGTATGTGCCACCTTACAGGAGTGAAGGTGAGTATCATACTACTCTCAAAACTCAGCAATCCATGAAGGAACCCTAGGCAGATTTTAATCCACTTAAAGGCAATTCACATTGAGCGAAAAATTGTTCTCTAGCCATTAAAAATAATCTTAAGTATATAGTACAGCACAGAGATTACATTACCTTTGTACAAACATCCTGCTCATTATAGAAACTAGCACACTATTTATCAATCAAACAAAAGGCATGCTTAAAAATTGATGTACAATACTTTTGATTAGTAAATAAAATTGCTTAGAGATTCAAGCCCTGATGTTTAATTTATTCCATATTTTATCAGCCTTTCCCCTTTCTCTCTCTCTCTCTCTCTCTCTCGTTCTCTCTTTTTCTTTGCATGCTCATGCATTTGTAAGTAGAGTTCGAATAAAGTAGAAAATTACATAGCTCTCTTGGCATGACTCGGAAGGGACTACATTAAAGTTACTGACAATTGATGCATTCTACTGAAAAAATTATCATCGCATAAGATTTCGGTAGTGCTAGTTTGGACAGGCATTATGAGACTGTGTTATGAAAAAAATCTTTTAAAAATATGATCTGATTCTGCATTGTTGGGTGGAATGTGCCATGTAATATTTGCTAATTTATTAAAAAGAGAGAGAAGGAGACCGTTGCAATACTGAAACCACAGGAGAAAATCAAAAATGAGGTGGACAGGGACTGAAAGAAGAGCTGCATCCAGATTCAGGCAGTATCATAAAGATCTCACTATTAAAAGGACAAGGCAGTCAAGTGTTTATAAACTGCTGTAATTAAAAACTTGGGAGGAACGTCTGGCACAAATCTTCTCCCTGACACTTTTGCTGCTTTGTTTATCAGGTGTGTTTCTCTGGCTCTGCGTGCATAGAAAACCTTGTTTTCGTACGGGTCACCAGAGGTTTTACATGGATCTCATTGAAACAGTGATTTCCCTCAAAAAGATCAAACACGTCGTACTAAGCAGTGGGCATAGACTCCTGCAGAATGGAAATAACTGCCATTGAAGTCAGTAGGAGTTACTGAAATCCTGCAGAAGAGCTGCTGAAAATGTATTTGAAGTCTAGATTTCCATCTTTCCAACCAGTGCCTGGGCAACACGTGGTTGTTTTCACAGTCATTCCAGAGGAAGCTTTGGGGGGAATCACAAGTGCTAGATTCCTTCTGGAAATCCAATATTTCTCTCTCCTATAAACATACAATATTTCACTTACATACAAACACCACAGATATACGAGGGAGCCGATTGCAGGAGTTTTTTAAGATCAGACCCCGTAGATTGTTGAGCAGTTGAATTTTTATGGTAATATTTGGGATCAATATATTTCAGTGGCATTTCAATCCTGAGTACACAAGATAGCTCCAAATCTTAGGCCTATTGACAGTGCACAGCTAAAATATAATATTCCAGGGAGTGGGGCAGTATCTAGCAGAGGAGAGTTTAATCATGATCTACAAAATATGAAATAAATGTAAAAGCACCATCTAGTGATGCTTGTGGCCTGCGATGTGAAAATGTTACCGGCACTATACAGCGGTAATCTTTTTGGTAGACTACATCTGTTGTCTATAAACTTAATGCAGTCCCTTCCCAAGTAATGACTGCCGTTTTGTACAATAGCAGAAAGCAGAAATGTGCTCAGAAAAATCAACCAGTTTATTGCTGGCCACGGAAGCTAGCTAATCAGAAATATCAGGAATGATTAATGTTACCTATGACTCACAGCTGCTTGTCTTGACCATCTTGTTTTTAAAAAATTCAGAGCAAAACCAAATAGTATTTACCATTACTGTTGGTACAACATGGCCCAGCTTTGCATTAAGGGTCTCCATTTAAAGAAGCAGCTCTACAACTAAATCAATTCAATACCTTACATAAAGATAAGCTTTATGTTATTGTTATATGCTGTAGGAAATGAAACCATTTTTTTATTTGATACTTGAAATAGCTGCAATCATTAAATAACACAGGATCTGTGGCAGGGGGAAGGGGGCAGTTGCTCTGGAAACCTTTTAGCAAAGAGAAAGAATGGACCTGATAAACCTGCGGCAATGTCAGAGTACAGTTTGTCACAATATTTTATTTGTGTCAATTTTAGTATACATCTGCACTGACCCATGATGCAATCCTAGTAATAGCAGAGGCTTTTCGCTACCTCCGAAGGCAGCGTGTCGATGTCTCCAGGAGAGGCAGTGCTGGAGACTGCCTAGCAAACCCTGCCGTACCCTGGAGCCAAGGAATCGATATAGAACGAGCACTGAAAATGGTAAGGGCAAACATGCCTAAGCTATTCAATGCGTGTATTGCATTTTTAAAATGTACAGCTTTGAAAACTGCAACAACACTCTGTTTATCTCCTGAGCAGCATCTCCAAGGATATGGTAAAGGATGTAACTGTCATGAGCGGCGATCCGGGTTTTCTGTTTCCCACAGAAAAATGGGGAAAAAACACGGATTTCCCCTTTTACCCGAGAAAAACACAGATTTCTCATTTTAACAGAGAAGCACGTGGATGTTGCAGTTTTGCAAAGAGCTCTCTGCAGACTGGCAGAGTTGCAGCCTGCAAGCAGCTGGGGGGAACGGGAGGAGGGCGATCAGGCAGGGGGTGCCATGTGCATGTACATGCTCACGGCCGCCAGGCAGCCTCGATAGCTGGTCCCGCAGGTAAGTCAGGGGCCGGGGAATTGAGGTCTCCATAGGGAGGGAGGGAGAGAGTTGGGCAGGGCTGGGGCAGGGGCTGCTGCCCAGCGCAGGTGGTGTGTGGGGCTTGGGGCCCGGGGCCAGAATGCACAGCTGCAGGGCCCTGGTGCAGAACAGACGGGGCCGCAGGTAGCTCATCTGGTGGGGGGGGAGTCTGGCTCCCCACCACTGCACACTCTCAAAGGGGGGGGGCATGTGCCCCCCAGACCTGTGCATGGGGTGGGGGTGGGCTGCCCGCTGCAGGCTTGTTTGTCCCGTCACCCTGCTGCCCTCCCCCCAGGGCCTCCATGGCCCAGCAAGCAGGACCCGGCATGGCAGGGCAGAGCAGGACTGGGCAGGAAAGCACCTTGCTGCTGCTGTGAGCCCTATGTCACCCTGACAAGGTGCCCCCTGCCCTCCTGACAGCAGCAGGGGTTGTGGCATGGAGTGGTGCACCTCACTGTTTCCAGGCAAGCAGGGGGCGCGTGACCGTGGCAGCGCGGGGTTCCAGCACCGAGGGCCTTCCCCACCCAAGCACGCTCTGCTCAGCCATGCCAGGTCACACCCACTGGGCTGTGGAGGTGCTAGGGGGAGGGCAGCGGGGTGGGGAGCCTAAGGCTGCAATGGGCAGCCTGCATCCGCCTCTGCCTTGTACACAGATCTGAGGGGCACGTGTCCTTCCTGGCTCCTCTGGGAGTGCACACAGTGATGGGGAGCCAGCCTTCCCACCCACCCCCCAACCTCATAGCAGGCAGCCCACACCCACCCCTGCATGGGCTCTGCTCTGGTCGCGACACCCACGGGGGAAGGGGGAGCCAGGCTCTACTCTCCACTCAGACACAGCAGCTGCCACCTCCCATGGGTGGCAGCAAGGGCTCAGGCATTGTTGCAGGGGGCAGGAGGTTGCAGACCCTGGTCCTTGGCCCCGAAGCCCTAGCAGCTAAGGTACCCCCTGGCAGGGCTTGGGGGGCAGGGGGCTGTGGGTGGGGGGTAAGGGGCACCAGCGGGGCTGTGGGTAGGGAGTGAGGGGCACTAGCAGGGCTGGGGACTGTGGCTTGGGAGTGAGGACCTACATTCTGGTGAGCTAAGGGGGCAGGGAGAGCTCTGATTTTCCATGATAAAAAACCCAAAATCAAATACCAAAATGTATAGGTACTTAGAATGTATTTTATTACAGTGATTGAGGCACTGGTAGGCTTCCGCATTGCTTTTAAATTGTAAATATATCAATAAAACATTGTGTTCAGTTGGTATCTATATATATAGTGGCGTTTCATTTTAATTGCAGATGTTGGGGCGGGGGGGGTTCAGAGAATTTGTGGGTTTTTATCAGAGAAAACCAGGATCCCTGGTCATGAGCTACCTCTATATAGGCCAATGTAACTTTACAACAGATACAGTTGCAAAGACCTTTTGGTTGCCAAATTGGGTAGAACTCACCTACTTATTCTTCATAAGCACAAAGTCTTGCTACTGAAGTGGACAGCTGCAGCATGCCTTTAAAAAGAATACCGACAAACACAAGAGATCTGAAATGCCATCTATTAGAGGGTAGCAATGATGTGTTCAAACTATGCAGTGCCACATGCCTGCCATTGTCCTTTAGGCCAGAAATTTGTCCTCTAGCATCTGGGGCTCACAGAAATACAAAACAAGCAACTGGGTACTAATTGTAATGTTTACCCAATGCTTCATGGTGCCCAATACAATGTTCGCTAGCAGCTCTGCAAATGCCTCTGTATTAAAAGCATTGTTACAGGTATTTTGAGGCCAGATGAAAGCTGATAATGCAACCCAAAACAAAACAGAACCAGGTAAAAATTTTGATCTCAGCACATCTACACATTCATTGATGCACTTTAGGTAATACGCATTACATCTAGTACCTCCAGGTACTTTTATATGTGCTCTGAGGGTAGGGACTGGGAGATGGCACTTTATTTAGAGTGGCTCCAAGAGTCTCTCTAATTAAAGGGCTGCCACGTCTTGTGTATCAGCATCTCTGCACTTAAAAATGGCAGCAGGGGTGCTTGAACTAAAGCTCATTCAACGTACAATATGTTTTAGTTCAAGCACCCCGCCGCCATTTTTAAGCACGGGGATGCTGATACATGAGACGTAGGAGGCTGCTGGAGCACAGTAATTGCCAGCAGACTCTAATCGAGTCTGCTCCAACACACTGGAATTAATTCCAGCAGAGCAGCCTCCATGCTTGTGTATAGGCACCCTCCATTGTGAAGTACTAGAAAAAGGCGCACTAACCTATTTTAATGTGATTTGATCCAGTGCAGCACAGCTCTGTGCCCAGGGTAGCATCGGCTCCTGCTTTACCAGTTGTGGTAGTGTGATCAGCTGCCACTATGGCAATGGCTCCTTTTGCTCCCCCCCCCGCCACCCAGTTACACTACTGGATTAAATATCAGTTAAATCTCTTTGCTTTTGGTTGACTTTGTTCTCTTTTGTATTGGGCTGATTTTTAAAGCCATAAAAGTGAATGAAAACAGGAAGTGTCAGCTAACATCTTCATGAGCGCAGGTGAAAAACCTGGGGCCCAGCTGCGTGTGTGCTGACTTGGACCACTATGTATTGGAGGAGCTCTATGGGAGTAAGAACTGTGAGCACGGGGAAGTAAGACTGGGGAAGTGAAATCAGAATCCAGCTGACCTTTGTTTAAAAAATGTCCCTAAATAAGACTTTGGGCACTTAGCTTTTAAATACTGCTTTTTTCAAATTTTCCAAATTGGTGGGATTAGATCAAAAGAGTTATTCCCTCTCCTGATCTGCGAGAGCACACAAGCTGTGGCTCACTCCCTCCTTGTCAGAAGTCTCCCTTTGTCATTTATTTCATTTTTCTAACAAATGTCCTGACTGAGGTTTCACTTATAGAGTGTTATTATACTCTTGAAGAGAAGTTAATTACATTCAACCTTCACAACTGTTAAAGGATGTGTAGTGCCGGTTAGAATTTAATTACAAATCAAACCTAAAACTCTTTCAAACAAGACAAAAACTATCCACATCAGCAAGACTCAAACTGGAACAGGCAATGCCATGAGACACCCTGTGGGGGAGGTTTAAAAAACCCCAAAAGTTGGCTGGAAAAAGTCAGAAATCCCAAACCAGAGAGTGCTGAATTTAAGCCTGCTGCAAACACAGATTATTGAGCTAATTTCAGCCCATTATATTTAAATGTGCAAAGCTTTGCACATGACTTTCAGTTGTTTCCCACAACCAATCCAGTGCAAGATCATTACATGCCCATGATGCCTACCAGAGCACAGACAATTTGGTGTGTTCTTTCTCTTGTTTAGGCAAAAGTTGCATACCTTTGGTTCAAGAAGCTTATGACTCTTACTTAATAATGTGTCTGACCCACTCAGGCCAGGAAGCAGCTAAGAACATCCTCAAAATAACTCATCCAAGAGTATGATCCAATTCCAGATGACAATCAGATCAGTATTGCCTGATTCTGCATCTCTGCATCATTGTAAAACTAAGCAAGTCTATATTTCCTTATCTGTATCTGATCCCAAAGTGTCTGATAAGTGGACAATTGACCTGGACAAGTATAAATAATCACTTCATTTGTGATTGCCTCCTCACTTTCTGATCATAAAAGCATTCCATTTCTCTATTTATCTCCCTCTTATCTATTATAAAGCTTGATCCTGTAATATGCTGGACATCCTTCATTCCCACTGAAGTATAAAAAACAAATAAAAAAAACAAATTTGAATTCATGAGCTGTTACATGCATCTATTTCTCAAGACCATGTCTCAGTAGCTACCAGAATGTTATTGTGCCTCCAAATGTGTTGTTATAAAACACAGACCACAGTTCCTTGCTTCCAAGGACATGATATCAGGCACTGTTTAATCCCTATAAATTAAACAGCTGCTCTGCAGCTAGAGCATCATTATTTGGAGCAGATATTAAGTATAATGTATTCTTAAACTTAAAATGCATTCACATTGTTCCTGACTTAGGAAAACTAAGGTCCAGTTTAAATCAATAGGATTAGCACAGAGGTACTCAGCCAGAAGCAGCCCGTGGAGCCATCGTATCTGCTCCGCAGACACCACACAGGTCAGGAAATTTGGCAGTGTGGGAGCGGTGGTAATTAGTACCACTACCCTCTCCCATTGCCAAAGTGCCAAACCCCAAGTGACTGGATCAGAGCTAGGCTGTGCCCCCACACCCACAGCTGGATCGGGGCTGAACCAAGCCCCCTTCTCCCCACAGGGCCAGGTTGGGACTGAGTCAAGCCCCTGTTCCCCCCATGGAGCTCAGTTGGGGCTGGGCTACCCCCCGCCCCTGCACAGCCAGACAGGGCCCCACAGTGACCACACTGGGCACTGGATTGGGACCACTGGCCAGATCCAGCCCATAGACAAACCAGGCACTGCCCATCCAACATGCCAGGCAGAAAGGTTGAACACCACCTGATTAGCACATGTTTAAAGTAAAGCACATGTTAATTAGGGATAGCCAGATGAATCAGGGTACATGTTTCCCTCGCTTTATGCTGTATATGTATTCCTGGAAAATGGCGCGTAACTCGAATTCACATAAAGAGAACCCACTTTACAATGTAACAAATGGGAATATATTCCAAGACCTCGACTGTACTGACCCCCAGACCCATTTCTACCACGTTTACAAGACAATTTTGGTACTCAGCAACAGCAGACAGTGCACACAAGCACAGGGCACTATTATAATGGGGAAACACGTGTCGCGGACAACAAGCGAGGCGCACAGAGCCACACAGAAGACTATATTTTGGTGCACGTCACCCCCACAATGCACCGCACAAAGCAGCTGACTGCGGGCTTCCACCACACTGATCGAATAAGAGTGAATTTACCTCGCATTTAACGAACTTTTGGTATAAAAAGGGTCATCGCATAAGAGCAAATTCACACATACAGAACCTGCAAAAAGCAAGGGAAACCTGTATCTATAGCTTCTGTATTTGCGGTCAAAGTTCAGTAAGTTCAGAATAAGAGCTAAGTCAAGAGGAACCTAAGCAAGGCAGAGATGGTACAATTTATATCTTCCTCCAGCCCCTCAACTCATAAATCACCCTAGCATAGACTTGCACCCCCTTGCAGCTGTATGAGTTACGTGCCTGATACATCCCCTTTGAATTTGGCCCAGGTTGGGGCCAAGGGACCTTTTACTAGATTATGTAGCCCCTCCCCATTCAGCATGACGAGATTGATTGCATCATCGCTAAGCCATCCTTGACAGATCAGTGGCCAACCTTGAACATCTCCAGAGACTATGATTCCTGAGCCTGCCCTAGCAGATTCTTTCATCGCCCAACTCTTATAATAAAATTTCTCTAATATTTAACCTAAATTATCTCTACTGAAGTATCAGCCTGTTACCTCTCCTCCCAGCATTGACAGCTTGTCAGTATTGATAAGTGATGAATTGAAGTAGCTCATCGTTTCATACTAGGGAAAAGAGACAGATTTTTTTTTTCCTTTTGAAACAAAGTACCTCATACTTTCCCACAACATGATTAATGTGACTTGGTAATGATAATGACGTGCACTTATATAGCACCATCCATCCAGATAGAGCCCAAAACTCCCCATGAGCTGTAGACATAGTTCTCCCACCGTTATTCACACAAGGCACTCTATTCACTAGGGATAGTCCTGGAATAAAGCACTACTCCATGGGAATGAGAATATCAGATCTGGCTAATAGTACAGGGCTTATGTCTTATTGTCAGGATTTACGTGGCATTTATCCGCATGCCTTGTGTTGGCCCTTTGCACAGGGTTGAATTCCACCCATTGTGAATAAGCAGGGTAGAATTGGGTCTTACATTTAATAAACATATGATATTATCACTGATTCACAGCAAAAGGTATTGGCTGTTCAGTAGCACACTGGCACTGAAGAATGACAGATACCATTAAAACTGGGAAAACTGGGGAAGCGTATATAATTAGCTACAATTAGGAACCTAGACATGGTGCTGGTACAACTGGAAATAATCAGTTACTAAATTCCTTCAGGACATTACAAAGTTAATAATCCAAATAACGCTCTATTTTCCCCATCAGGTACAAGTACAAGGAATGACTGGAAACATCCAGTTTGACACCTATGGGCGTAGAACAAATTATACAATTGATGTATATGAAGTGAAAGCTGCTGGATCTCGGAAAGTAAGTTCTCCATATACATATTGTGGCCTGATTTCTTAAAACTGTTTATTCCAACATTTTTTAAGCTCAAAAAGTATTATACAGCTGTATATCCTGATAGAGTCTCTTGAATTCTATTTATTTCTCTCCTTCCCTACTGGAGGAATCTTCTTCCATTAACACTGTACTTATTCTGACCATATCACCTTCTCAAATCAGTGGCTTCTATATCAACGTCACACTTCTTATCTTCAAGTTCAAGGCCATGCTGCCACATCCCAGTTCTGATTTCTTCCATCCCCTTACCTAATTTTTTCTTCATCTCCTCCTTTCCCTCCATAAAAGACCTCAAAGCAGTAGAGAAGTTGGAGTTAATATATTATAGAAACTGCTTATAAATAAAGTAAAACAGTGTATGGTTTTTAATCAGGACATGACTTTTCAGAAGACCATTCTTTCATGTCCTAAGGAAAATATGCAGAAGTTCCTAAGTGACATAGAGGCCTAAATTCCATTTTCAGAAGTGACTTAGACACGATTTCCGAAGGTAATTGGCACCTAGAGTAAGTGCTTCATGGGACTCACAGAGGGTGCATCTACACATGCGCCGGACTGTGCAGTTGTTACTGCCCAGTCACTTAGTACTTGCTTAAGTACTTGCTTTAGTACTTAAGCAAGTAGTAAATGACTGCGCAGTAATTGCCGTTATTGTGTAGTCCTGGTACTGCACAGGTCATTTCTAATGCTGCCACACAGTAGCAATGAGCTACTGCGCAGTAGCATCAGCATCATGGTTCATGCCAACTGACACTACCTCACAGTTAGATAAAAGTGTCAAAAAGCCCTGCTGAAGTGCCCACTCTATACAGACGCTGCAGAGCCAGGTTGAATTAATGTGCTGCTTCTTCTGGTAAAGTGCAGTTTTGTTTTGTTTTTTGAACAGCTGTAAGCAGCCTGCATGTCCTCACTGTCTGGAGCGAGCATTAAAATAAGTAGCTCAGTAGCTATGGTAGCACAGACCTAAGCAAGAGTTAGTGCACAAATATTTGTCTGTTGTCAGTACCCAAACTGTCTTCTTCTTGGCTTTAATTGCACCATGGCTAAATACAGACAGTCAAAACGCCCCGGTCTGAATCGATTCAATCTTTGCAGGTTAGTCGAAGCTGCGTAGATTGAACCAATAAGCAAGTGAACAGACGTTCACTTTTGATTCCAAAAATGCATCCACATGCCTGCAGTGGCCCAGGCCAGAAGCTGTGGAGCACTAGAGCACATCCCTGCTAGACTGGAGCAGACAGCTTGGGGCCAAGACTAGTCCACCCACCCTGAGAGGGTGGGTTTGTGAGGGAGGTGTAAAGCATCCTGGAATGCTAAGGGACTGTGAGTTGACTTGAACCACATTTATGGTGGCTTATCTTTTTGTTTCCAGTTTTATTTGAGGGATGCTGTTTTGTTTTTAAGAATAATTGTTCACAGCTGCTTGGATTTGATATATTAGTAGTAGTTGAGGCTGAAATGTAGGGGTAAGAGAAGAGCTGTCACTCCACCCTAGTGTAAGGGAAGAGTGAGACAGTCCAGGCTACACAATAAGGTATTTTATTTAATTGTCCCACAGTTTATTCTCTTGTCTATGGTATATTCCATGGTTGCAGAAATTTGGGCATCTATTCCATGGCTATCATGACAAGATACGTTGTATAATTATATATATGAAACATTTATTTTCCCATATATTTTGCATGTAAATAGTTCTGCAACTTGATGGGAACACCACATTTTTAAGGCAATTCAACATAAAGGCACCTCATTCCAGTGCCATCCAGGAAATGTTCCGTGACCAAAGCCTCACAAATAGGAGCTTAAATATGTACAAGGTCCAAGAAAAGCTCTTAATCAATATTCATTTTTTTTTTTCCATCTTGAAGAAATCCTGAGTCAAATCACATTTTAATATTAAAAGGGCAGCTCTGAGTAGGCATCAGATTCATGGGTCAATGTCATTACAACAACTAACACGGTAATACTCTCTGCTTTTACAGGCTGGTTATTGGAATGAATATGAACGATTTGTGCCAGCTGTGGACCAGCTAATGTCTAACGACACTTCTTCTGTGGAGAACAGAACTATAGTTGTCACTACCATCTTGGTAAGTTGTATGTTCTTGGCCTGTTTGTTTTGGGGTAATAGGGCATACGGCTCTGAGATCTATTGAACGCCTCACCAGAAAGCACAATGTTGAATGCTATATGACTTCAAGTGACTGGGAAGTTCAGTAACCTCCAGAGATGCACTGAGGGCCTGATCCTGCAAGCATTTTATGCATGAGTAAATTTGCTCACGGGAGGAGTCCCATTGAACTCAACATTGTGCTTTCTTGCCGCCTGGTCACTTGAGCTCAATGGAACTCCTCGCGTGAGTAAAGGAACTTGTGTGTGTCAGTGATTGCAGGATCCGGCCTTCCTGCTACTGGACCAAATCTTGCAGCCCTCACTCAGGCAAAACTCCATTGACTGAGTAAGGATGGCACAATCTGGCCCATAGTGCACTGGAAATGCTATAAAAAGAGCTATCCAATGCTTGTGCAATTACTGGAGAGGGATGTTCTTATTATATATTACAGCCAATGTTGCATGTACCAGTTCTAAAGCCTGTTGCTCATGTGTTCTGTAGTATGGGTTATGTGTGTCCTTTATCACATTACACTTGTATGAAGCATGAGCCAGTGTCAGGAGCTTTCTGAAAGTATTGTTCTTTTGTATGATTTGTGAGACGTACTCAGCATTTCAGGCAGGTTTTTCAAAGACATCTGAGGCAGTTTGGTGCCCAGCAATGGAGGTGAGCAGAGCACCTGACTGCCTTAGGTCTCTTTGAAAACCCCTGCCTTATGGCTCCAACTTGCACCATTAAAATCAAATGGGAGGTTTGCAGTTAACTTTAATGGGACCAGAAGTGGGTATGTCTATGCTATAAGAGTTAAGTTTCACATAATTTTACCATGTTGCTGTCTTTGATCTACTAAAGAGTTAGTCTTAATCCTGCAAACGGGTTTAAATTTACTCATATGAGTAGTCCCATTGCCTGTGGCGGGAGTACCCCATGATTAAAGGCAGTTGCTTATATTTTGCTGGGTGGAGCCATGCATAAATTTAATCTCTTTACTAAAGATTTTTAAACTGCACGTTAAAGTTTAAAGTATATGTGAGTCTGATTTCAGAAACGTTCTAGTTACCACACAAAAGCAGAAAATACTGTAGATATTTGCCAGTAAAGAAATGCTTATAACAGGTCTCATTTTGTATGTTTGAAAAGCATATTTTATATCCATAGATTTTTGATCTTTGCTTTTGTTTCAAAGGAATCACCATATGTAATGTATAAGAAAAACCATGAACAACTAGAAGGGAATGACAGATATGAAGGATATTGTGTAGACTTAGCTTTTGAAATAGCAAAACATGTTGGAATAAAATACAAACTGTCAATTGTTGGAGATGGGAAATATGGAGCTAGGGACCCTGAAACTAAGATTTGGAATGGCATGGTGGGTGAGCTGGTCTATGGGGTAAGTTTTCTTTCACATTCATTTTAATGTTCTTTTTAAAGAAAAATGATGCACAAAGTTAATAACCTGCAAAATAAAGAATTCCTGGTTAAATCCAATGTTAAAAATTCTAGCGATTTCTTTGCAGTCCCCTTGATGTGGTCTACACCCCAAAGGTTTGGCTTTCATTGCAGGGAAAATTTCTTTTTTTCCCTGCCAACCTCCAATGAGGATTACATGGAAATGGTGAGAAATGGCATTTGGCAGATTTAACTTTCTTAAATATAGCAAGACTTTTTCTGTTCTCCTGGCTTCGTTATGAGCTAACAGCCTGCATATGCTGATCCAGGCTAGACCTCACTTTCTGCTTGCAGGGTGACAGCCACTTCAGTCTCCTCCCTATAATCTTTAATAAAAAACAGGTGCTAGAGGATTTATTGTGCCTGGCCCAATGAAGTACATCAGTGTGAGCAGGAGATACCAAAGGCTTCTTCCACTAATCTGTGCACATGTAAGGCAGGAGTGGGTTCTCATACTCCTTGGATCCCTAAAACTGCACAAAGTAACATCAGCAGTAGGGGAGGCTTTGACAAAGTAGGAGAAGGGGAAGTTCACACCGTGCCCACATGAAAAGGTGGTACAGAGCTGGAGCTTCAGGAGGTAGTGATCATGCTTGTCTCTGACGGTGCTCTGGGGCTCAGTTCTGCCCCATTTAGGTCCGTGGAAAACTATAAACTTCACTGGAGTGTGATTGGGCCCGAATGGGCTGATCTTGCAACACTGAGGTTGATGGAAGTTGTACTTTTGGTTTCACTGGACACATCTACACGTGCAGTTAGCATGGCTGAATAAACTCCTGCACAGTTTGCACCAGAGTTTATTGCTCCCGGGCACAGTGGTTACACGTGTGCCTGGGACCGCAGCACATTGAGCCAAGGCGGAGCAGCCTCAACTGGCAAGGGACCTGGGGGGTCAGCCTGCCAGCCTGGAGCTGCTCTGCCCCAGCTCAACATGCTCCAGAGGAGCTGGCTGGGGCATGAGGGTGCTTCAGTGTGGGGCTAGGAGGCAGGCAGCTCCCGCACTGTATGTAACACCCTTGTGCCCCAGCTAGCTCCGGTCACCATCTACATGTGTGTTGCAGCAGGATAAATAACTCTGCCATAAGTTTGTGTTTGTGTCAGGCAGTACTATCCTATGGTGGAGTTAATTAATTTACTGCAGTTTAATACAAGCTCACGTGTAGACAGTGATGCTTCACTGCAGAGCTAATTAATCAACTCTGCAATAAAGCGCATGTGTAGATGGCCCCAATGTGTGTAGAATCAGGTCTGAATTGCCCTAAAGGCATGTTGTACCTTTTCACCAAGGCATGCTACAGAAAGAATGCCTATTACTATCCATGCTGTGAAAGTGTCACCTTCACAAAAAGCTCTTTCTTTCCATAACTTTGGCATTTGTTTTTAGATATCTCCTGTTCACCAGTCAGTCTGTCTAATTAGTTGTGCTTCTATTTTTATGTTTCACTTTGTGTAACAGATTAAAAAAAGCACCAAGTAACTACTGTTTTATTACCATTGTATTTTTAAAAAAATGCTTTTGGAATGCTGAAACAGTACACAGATCATTCAGGCCTGGAAATACTTAGCTTTGTAGAAAGGAGATTTTGTAAGTTGATATTTCATCTTTGATTACTTCTTCCATTGCACATTACACGATTTTATTTTTTGTTTCTTGTAAGATCTTTTTAAAGTTTCTTTTTGATAAAGTTATTTTTTACTGGGATATCAGAACAGGAGTGAATATTTCTGGCTTCTACCTCTATTCCTCCTTTTGGAATATATTGTTTTTAAAAGTCAGAGAAAAATGTCACTGAGCACGTCTACGCGTGTGCTTTACTGAGCATTAAACCGTAATGTCAGGATTAGTATACTCTGACTCAGTTCATATACTCTGGCTCAGGATTAGTATACTCTGGCTCAGTTAATGCGACTGAATATACTCTGGCTCAATTTGAGCCAGAGTATATTCAGTCGCATTAATTGCATGTGTAAACGCGCCCATTGTGATAGATCATACCATATGATACAGTTTTTCTGTTGCAAAACATAAGTTAGAAAGTGGTTTCTAAAGGATTCTCGGGCTAAACTTGTGATTTCCTGTGCCTGGCTGTGCATTTCCCATTCAACTTTTATCTGTTTATGCATTATCAACAATGATTTTGTGATATGGCATATTTTGGGAAGAGAATTAGATATCAAGAATCCTTAGTTCTGTCTCCACACTCCCCTAACTGGAGCACTAAGTCATCCAATCTCTGTGCCTCCATTTCTACCACTTATAAAATTGGAATTACCTGTCCCACAGAGTAAAGCACTTTGAGACCATCTACGGAAGGAAAAGGCTCTGTGAAAAGTATTATTATGTAGCAACAACATCCTAAACTCTGTCCTGTTCAAGAAACCTCAAGAGTGCTACTTGTAATGGGGTCATTTACAACTGCCTGAGACATCTAAGTCCATAGCAACCCTTAAAACAGGCACGCTCATTTTTTAAAAAATCCATCCTGTGCCCAAGGGAAAGACAAATGACAAAAAGAAAACTAAATTCCTAATTCTTTAGTCACAGACCACGACTGATCTCACAGGGGCAAGGAGAGTGTGGCATGAACTATGCCATTTCCTTAGGGGCTTGGTCCAAATAAATTAGCTTCTGCAGCTTCTGGACGGTGGAAGATGCCTCTGCATCCTGGGCGTGCGTCCGGGAGCTCTGCAATCTGGCCCCAAAGTGCAGCTCTTGAGGGAGAAAAAGTCTGGTTTAAGCCAACCTTTCCTTGGATAAGCTGGTTTGATGTAGAGCGCACAGCTGCATCCTTCTGGGACTGGAGCAGCCCCGAGGGCCGTGCCTGTTTCACGTTGCTTCAAGCCCCAGGTGCTTTACCGCAGCACAGCAGTATTCATGAACCTTTCCCCACAGGGAGAAGAGCAGTTTTGTGAGCACCACAGACACTGATACTGCTCTGCAAGAAAATCAAAAACCTGCCCGTACAGCTGCCTTTTGTTTCTTACTGAGGGGTTCGTTTCTTTGTATTTAGAAACCGGCTTTGCAAGGGAGTACCTTTCTAGTCAACAACCGACTGAAAACCATTTTTTTCCCCCAGTGCCTTTGGGAAGAGGACAGCAATTTCCTTATTCTGATGCAGCCATGGCTTGATTCTCTGAATCCGACTTAGCTGCTACGCTCGGTTATCCAGAGGCCATGTGTGTCTCCTAGGGTGGCCATCATAGAGGACAGTCCGGTTTCCTGCTCCTCTGTCCTCTATTGATACGAAACCAGATGCCTTTATGTCCTCTATTTTTCTCTTGAAGATGTTTGTCATGAAGGCTCTTGAAGAGAAAAATAGAGGACATAAAGGCACCCGGTTTCGTATCAATAGAGGACAGAGGACAACTGGACTGTCCTCTATGATGGCCTCTATAGTGTCTCCTGAGGTTGGCCTGCAAAGCCAGCCTAGCACTTGCTCAGCTCTGCCGGGGTAGTGCTTTATCGGCTGGCCTTGGAGAGCCCATCTGGCGCTCTCTTCTCCGGGCAGCCGGAGCCCTAGCGCTCCTCCACCTCCCACGCCGGCAGTCCTCTGCTGTCTTCCTGGAGAAGGCTTCCCTTTTTCCATCTGTGGGAAGGGGCTGCACCCTGCCAGCTGCACGCAGAGGGGCCTGGCTCAGGAGCGTGCTTGAAGATGAGAAGTGCTATAGAAGTGCTAATTATGAGGAACGGCAGTGTCAGTTTTATGAAGGTTCTCCTATTTCCTGTGGGTTTAAAACCCTATTATGCAACTAAAAGCATAGGTCTCCCCAGATGCCCCCATGAGCCTCCTCTGGGAAATGACAGTGGCATTTGGCTCCCCCAGCTTCTATTTTGGGCAGACAAAAGGAGGATTGCTTCTAAAATGCCTGTATCGGTGTGGAGGTTTGATTTGCTGTACAACTAAGCTGCTGTAGGATGCACTACTCCATGGTGCCCCTGCCCTGTGCCGGCCCTATCCAGCTACCTGACAAGTTTGTCAGCACCTGTCTTCACAGCTGAGGAGACATTATGCAAATCCTATTCCATGCCAACTTCCTACAGTCCTTTTTTCAGTGCTGCTTTAAGGATGGTAGTAGAAAAGGCAGGGGCTGACATCTCTATGCTAAAAATCTAATTAAAATTAATTGATGCTTAGTTTTTGCTCTTTCTTTCTTGCTGGCTCTCTCTCTCTCTCTCTCTCACACCTCTCTCTGCCTCTTTTGGGATACCATGGGCTGCCTGGAGAGAAGAGACAGAAAACTCCTTGTTCTTTTACAGACCCTTAGGGGAACAAAGGATTCTGGGTAGGGGCCGGGAGATTCTGGAACTATGTTCTTGTAACTAAAAATCTAGATTTCCAGGTTACCCTCAGTTTTACACATTCTCTCTTAAATTAAGGAGAAGATTCTTAGCTGTGCTGCATTTCCACTCCCAGGGTCCTGCTACATGTTCAGACTAGAGCTGAATAAAAACCAGCTATAAAGTAATTACACATTTTCAAGCACTAATGTTATAGCTGCTTGGCTCTTCTTATAGCTGGATAGTCTTTCTTATTGTGTGATAATTACTTTGCATGCGCAGCTGGTCTACGTTTAGCGCGTGATTCACTGCTTAATTGCATACTATAAGTAACATCTATCGGGACCAGAGAAACAGAAAGAGGACTCAGAAGTGCTCTGCAGGGTCCATGTGTCAGGCATGACCCCAGCATAAACCACAGTAGCCAATGGTTTGTTCTTATCTAACTTACTTACCAGCAGTCCCCATGGGAGGCAGCCAATAACCTCTAGCAGATTTTCTCCCTGCCTCACGACACATCCCCTGTGTCAGGGCGGGATAGATGGTGCCGTATGGGAAGTCCCTCCTCCTCAGTTGGCTGGATCTGGCCACTTCCTGGTCCCTTTGCATTGGCAGGGTGGGGG
>NW_005842316.1:1411257-1421663 GCF_000455745.1 Alligator sinensis
CGTGTAGGAAGACTGTGTGTTAACATCTATTCCAGAGTCCTTGTGAGGAAGGTACCAAAATAGGTTGCAAAAGATCCTGACACCTGTTCCCATTCACGCCCTACATAAACATAGGCATTTCTGGCCTCTGAGTATCCTGCCCCACTCTTACTGCAGCCCACAGGTACCGCCTGGGTGGAAACAGTGCCGAGCCCTCTCCTAACCCCACTGTCTTTCTGACAAGCAGAGCAAGCCACCAAGGCAAGTCCTCTCCTCCAGTGACCCAGAGGCATAGCCGGGCTACTCTAAGATGACTGAGGCAGCTATTTTTACCCCAGTCATGCCCCCCCCGCCCCCACCTCAGTTACACTACTGCAGTGATCCATCCACTAATGACATCCCCTTGACTTCTGCTAATTAGCAACTGTACCTCTCACTGAGTGCTCACAGGAGATACTGTCACTCGGGGCTTTATACCTACCAGCCTTTGAGGGCTAAACAATGGCTCTTCTTCTTTATCTGGAATAAGTCTCTTTCTACCAGCTTGTATTTCTTCTCTTCCTTTTTAAAAGTACGCTGCTGTTCTTTCTTTACTGCTCAGCCAGGGAAATCTTCCCCTCCCTGGGCCTGAGCTGGTTTTCACATCATTAACAGCAGGTTGTCCACATTTCTTAATTATGAATACCAATAAAAAAAGGAATCCAAGCCCTAGAACTCCCATACATCCTCCCTTAACAAAAGGGGCTTTATAAACTCTTTCAAAAGGTAAAAATGCGGTAAAAAGGAGGAACAAAGAAAAGCAGGAGCTGCACCTTCTCCCTAGCAGTATGTAGGACTCAGCAAGCCTGTATACTTCACTGGACTAAACAGAGTTACCACTGGCAATTAAATACGTTCTGCTTCACGTGGTTCTGGCCTCTTGTGCTTAATTATCTCCGTGCTCTCAGGAGCAGGATCTGCAGCTGTTATGTTCTGGGTGGAAAAGAAGCAAGGAAAGGAGGAGCTTTTGGTTCAATTCCTAATTCTGCTTCCTAACTTATGTCCCTTTGTTTCCCTCTGTCTTGGTCTCTCTTGTTGTGAAACAGGGATGATAGTACTTCCCTATCTGACAGGGGTAGGGTGGGGATTGAATTAATGAACACTTCATGCCTCCCCTAGAGGAAGAGGCATGTTTTTAGTGTTAACTAATGCCTCTTAACGAAAATGTCGTCTAACAAGAGTGTAGACAAGTCAAATGATAGTCCAAACAGTTCTAACACATGTTAATAATTGGGCTTTCCTCATCCAGCTAATATGCACTAAGCCTTCAACTTGCCTTGTATACATTAAGATTTTATCATGTTTGTAAACAAAAGTCAGTTCATGTGTTAAAAACCACTAATTTCCCCCTTGTGTTGATATTATCTTCTCCCTGGATAGGGGACATGCCATTCAAATGTCAACCTTTGCTGGCACACATCTTACATAGACACCTGCTGTGGTTGCTTATTCTCTTGTATGGAGAAATCATGGCATCTCAAATAGCACTGTACATTGGCAAAGGTCGAGTTTTAATCACGAGCACTGCATGATTCCCCAGTATTATCTTCTATTGTTTCCATTGTATCCTCAGTCAACACTTCAAGAGGCAGCTGGGGTTTTGTTTCCCAGTGGAAATCACTTGGTAAACACCTGGTGTAGTGTCCCTCTGCTCTTTACGTAGGAGTAGAGAGACGTTCAGATTGCATCTTGAATGCAGTCTGAGTTTTGGACCATTTCCCAGCTCCAACAAAGGTCTTGCAAAGTGGTGATAGTTCACTCCTGCACCTTGAAAAGCAAAGCACTGGCAAAGAGATTACCAGGCCTGCAGACAGCAACAAACAAAAATATGAGGTTCCTAATCCCCTGTCCATATATTCATGCTAGGTCTGTCTCTGCTGCCCAAACCTGGAACGGGGAATTATCTCCAGGCTTTTGATTATCTCCAGTCTCCCAACCCCATCTTGAGTTTTGGCAAAAGGAGTGTCTTATATACCCTTCTGTGCTTCTTTACTTCTCCCATATGGAAGGACATCTGTATGTGGTATTTTCCCCTGTCAATCAAGAGACAGCTGCTCCTCCACCACCAAGTTAGTTCTGATCTGTCTAACTGAGTAGGAAACCTTCCTGTGGTCGGCAGTCTGTACATTTATTTCCTCGGCTTCCCCCGCCCTCCCGCATGAGCAGGTAGAGACACAGCAAGCCTTGCAGGAATTCATAAGGTTTTCTTTTGCTCGGCTCAGAAGCAGCAAGCAATAAAGAAGATGCCTGAAGCCCCATTAATCATGAACATTTCCCGTAGATTAGCAAGCCTAGTTGTTTTAGAAACCCTTCAGCTTCTTCACTGGGGAGGGTTTGTTTGTGGTTTATTTAAATCTGGCTCAATTGTTATGGGCTGAGCCTATCCACATCTGTAATCACGAGAGAAATTCACTATAGTTCTGTAATTATTAATGATGTGCTAGGGCACTAGAGATTTGGATAAGCATCTTTTTAATTATTTTTAAACCTAAGTAAGTAAACAAACATTGGCCTCACTTCATCATTCACCAATGTGATTTTGATCGGGATCAGACCTCTTACCCTTTACTTGTACCAGTTTTAGAGTTGTGATCATCAGCAAGGATTTTATTTTTTTATATTATATCCTCACAATTGTTTCCTCTTTTAACATTTGCTCCTCCGTTTGTTGTGGGGGGGTGGAAGAGAGGTGTCTTCTGGTATGTTTTTTTATGTGTTTATTTAATTGGAGGGGTTGCTTTGGTTTTAGCATCCAGCTTGACCTCCAGAATCAATATTAGCAGAGAAAAGTACTTAAAATTCATTGCAAAACATGTTGCTCCTCTGTTTGTTGGGGGGGGTGGGGGGTGGAAGAGAGGTGTCTTCTGGTATGTTTTTTTATGTGTTTATTTAATTGGAGGGGTTGCTTTGGTTTTAGCATCCAGCTTGACCTCCAGAATCAATATTAGCAGAGAAAAGTACTTAAAATTCATTGCAAAACATGGACGCTGCCCACAAAATATGTGACAGATATAAATAGTGGTAACTCATGTCTGAAATTATTCTGTAATACTTTACTTTGATTTACATCGTTTAAAAGTAAAACCAAGCCTTCCTCTCAGCGACAGAAGATTAGGGTCAACATAACGTCATTTAAAATCAATTGCTGGCACATGGATTCTAACAGGTTCCTCAATATAAATAAGGTAGTGATATAGTCCACATAAGATTTTAGCCTTCAAAAACTCTGCTGTCAGCGCAAAACAGAACAGCAGGCTTATCGTCTCGAAAAATCCTGAAATATCACTCTAGATAATCAATCCTTACCTTTATAGATGTAGCAAAGAGTAATATTCCTCAAGCATACCAAAATGTTTCTGCACTTGACCCCTTTACTGCAGCTCATCTGCCAATCAAGCCGTGGGTTTTTATTGCTTCATCATAGTGAAACACATGTACTGTGTCACCTATATATGTACTGACTTTGCTAAATTAGTCCCAGAACCTTACAGTTTCTTTACTGGATTCTTAGGTAAACTGCCCCCCATAAAAGTTGCACCACCATGTACATGAACTGTGTTTTGTATGTCCGTGTACCTGAACCATATTCGCAATACATGCCTGGCCTCCCAGAAGCAAATTTAGTTCTCCATTTTTTAATTTGAGCCACTTCAAATTAGATGTTGGACTAACAAATGACCAAAGGTCAGTTGTGGATGTTCTTCCTGAATGAAGAGTAATCTTTCAAGTGTGCAAGTTGACATGTATAGTACACATAAAAGTCTTCTAAGAATATATGTAAAGGACCAGTTTTTCAAAGATCTTCCTTACTTGCATCTACAAAATTGGTAAGGGCGCTTGTTTGCTTATTCAACCTGGTGCACTTGTGCATGTACCCAGTAATTCAGCACACTGAGCCAATGTGGGGTGTTTTGCTCTATGAGCAATATGCTTGCTCATATTGAAAGCTGAGATAATCAGGCCTATATCAGGCCTAGTACAGCAGTCTTCACATAGACATAACCAGGGAAATCAATTTTAATGTTAATGAAAGATATCTAGAGAACATCCTATACACTTGATTTTGCAGTTGTACTGGCAGGTAAACAGGTTGTGTCATTGTGACTAGCTGTACAGTCTGCTTCTTCTTCTACACTTATTAAACTTCCAAAAGGCCCTCTCTAACGTGAGCAATAAATCAAGTGCTGAAATGAACATCACTGTCGGATTTAAATAAAGGCAATATTCACTTCTTTTATGGCACTGATTTTAATCAGCTCTTATTAACCTTTCCTATCAACTGCTACTCTCAACTTCAACTGAAGCCGCTTTCATTGGGCAAAGATAGTTACTTCACAGCTGGAAACAGAAATCTGACTGCCATGGTGCACAGTGTTTTAGAGACTGATCATCTAAACTGTTCTTGCACACTGCTTGTTGGACGTTTCAGAAATTCTTCATTATCAGTGAGATGTCATCAGCTGATTAAATAATGTCAATATTTATCAATTGCTAGGGAGTCTTTAAATTATACCAAAGGTTTAAAATAAGTATATATTGCCAAGTAGCCTTTTTATGAAAAATACAACATACATTCTCAAAACCTGTGGGGTTTAACTACTTTTTTAAAAGGCCCGGTCCTTTTTCTTGCAGCTCTTTTACTAACCCCACCTGCATTTAGGGGCATACAGGTTACTGCAGCTATAAATCATGCCAGCTAGATACCGTAAGTGATGGATTTGTGTGTAAAGACAGGTACTAGTGACCAGCAATATACTTAAGCCTGTGACAAAGTGAACGTCAGTGGATCACCCATACGCTGTTATTGTTCATATCATCCTCGCCTGAGACACAAGAAAATACCATCACACAACTTGTGGAAGAGAAAGGGGATCAAAAAGGCCCTCATCAAAATAATCTCCGTGAGATTTCAATCCACCAAATCATTCCCTTGAATCACAGGTTTTGATTTTAGTTTAAAGGCAGTTTAGGGCTGTTCTGGACCTTAATGTACATTCTCTGTGAAGATTATATTAAGACCGTATTACACAGACCGCCTTATTTGCAGGAAGTGTAGAATTAGCTATAATTTCATTGTCCAAATTACTGTGTTTATCCTTCACCCATCTTAATTGCATAGAACAACAAATGTACATAAGATAGAAGTGTCCCTCCTTGCTGGACCCCTCAGAGAGAGGTATACATAATATTTTGTTGGTGATGGAAAATTAAGTCATTTTAACAACAGCAAAGTATAGGCAGTTTGCAAAGACTTTTAGCCTGTTGATTCTTCTTCTCCTTTATTATGTGATCTGGTTTGAGACTGCAGATTGCAAATATGTGTGGCTGCTATGTAACTCATCTCAATATGTTCTGTCTTTTCAGAGAGCAGATATAGCCGTTGCCCCACTCACCATAACACTTGTACGAGAAGAAGTCATAGACTTTTCAAAGCCTTTTATGAGCCTGGGCATCTCCATCATGATCAAGAAGCCTCAGAAATCTAAGCCTGGAGTATTCTCCTTTCTGGATCCTTTGGCTTATGAAATTTGGATGTGTATAGTCTTTGCTTATATTGGAGTCAGCGTAGTTCTTTTCCTAGTCAGCAGATTCAGCCCTTATGAATGGCATTTGGAAGACAACAATGAAGAGCCACGTGACCCTCAGAACCCTCCTGACCCTCCAAATGAGTTTGGAATATTTAACAGCCTTTGGTTTTCCCTGGGTGCCTTTATGCAGCAAGGATGCGATATTTCTCCAAGGTTTGTTCCATATCACTCCATCACCTTTTTGCATTTTATGGTCATTTGCTGATGCCATGGTGCATATATGTTATTTTTTCAACTTTTCTAATTCCAAATTTTTTGTTTAACATTTCATCCAATGCTAAGCTCTTCATCATCAAGCCGCTATGCTTGCCGACATTCACCTGGTGTGTGGGTGGCATTGCTTTTAATGCCATTCATGCATTTCTGCAAAAACTTATATACACCATGTTGAGACTGTAAAATGCATAGGGTTTTACATTTTCTGCAATGCTTGGAGGGCTACCGTGTTTTTGCTGCATATCTCATTTTACGGTCATCTGCTTGGTGCATATAACATATTTATTCTGCTTTGCAAAATAAGAATTGATTCCTTCAAAAACCACATGCAGCAGCACTTTAAAACACCTCCATGCCAGCCATAGCTTATGCTAACCTTTTCATTTTCCTTTGTACCTTATTTTTTTATTTTTTGTTTCTGTTGCACCATCCTTTCCTTCGTTACTAATTTGTTTACCGTCATGTTTCATATGTTCATTTCTCCATATGTGGCCCTCTAAGAATTGTTTCTGTATTGTACTGTTTATGTATCATTATGGAAATCTAGTCTAGCCTAGTGTCCTTGTTTTCATAGTCAACGTGGCCTTCTAGTAAGTGTTGCCAGTTTTTATAAAATTGCTTTTTTTATTCATGAAAACAGTCTTTCTGAATAAGGCATTAGTAAACCCTATTCAATGTTAGTTCTAATTTATTTCACAACATTGATCTTAAGATCGTAGAATTTTATTGCTTTTTTTAAAGGAAAAACATGAGAGCCATTGCAGAGTGGTGAAATTCTGATTGAACAATGTATACTTCAAATGTTTTCTTCAAATATCCCGATAAAATATTTCTACAGATACATTGTTAGAAAACGTCTGTGATGAACAGTAAATCCATGCAATTTTACTCCAAGGAGTCTTAACTGGTATTGTATAGAATATAGTATATATTTTTTAATTTAGTGTATAGTTTCTGTGATTATAGAAAATACATCTTGATTTAACATAAGCCATATGGACTTTATTAACAACTTTGTTAAAGGAGCTGTGAATTTGCTTGAAAGAGCCAAATATTTTCTTAATAAGTGCTCATGTTCAAACCAGATATAGCCAGATGTTTTTTGTGCCCTTCTCAATAAGAAGACAGTATGAAAGACTTTGAAAAAATACCAGACTTTCATAATCTATAGAATAATAGAAATTGTGGGTGAGAGCATAGCCATATTTAAGTCAGAGGTAAGACTCCCATGGACTGCAAAGACCCTGAATTTTACCTGTTATAGTCTAGTACAGGTGCTGAGCTTTCATTCCTGCGCACCCAAATGTCCTATTCACTTCAGTGAGAATCCAAGGCATGCAGAGATGCTGGAGAGGTCCTGTTATCTTTCAGTGCTTGTAATGTGTGTATTTTAACAGTTAAAAAACCAGTTGATTTTAATGGGTGCATTTACACGTGTGTTTTAATGCACAGTAGCCTATTCTACTGTGTGTTAAAGTAGCGTGTAAAAAAACCATGCCAATACAGGCTACTGTAGAATAGGCTACTGTGCATTAAACATTACCTAAAAAAGGCACGCTTGTGCTACTATGCATTAGCGCAGCCTAGTGCACATTTATTTAGTACCCCATGTTGGAGGTACTAAATTTAGTGCACATTAGGAAAATGCGTTAACACACGTGTACATGTGCCCAATATTACCTTTTTCCAAAAAAAAATAGCAGAAATAGACACACAAAGCACATTTTCCTAAGTATGTGCACACATTCATTTTATCAAGGAATCTGTTAAATGGGTAAATGTTCCGGTATGCTTTCTCACTCTATATCCATAGCTTTTAGCCTATTCCTCATGTCTATATACTATGTTTGTGCCTTGATCTCCAAATTTGTAATGAAACTATGCCTTTTTGCTTGCTGCCAAAAATAACTAATAGTGATAGCATTTAAATTGCTGTTGACCATGGGTTTGCCCAATTCAAAAGACCGGGAAATAAGCATTGAGACATCACATGGAAAGCTGCAGGCATTACACTGTTTCCACACGACCTGTTTATTGACAGTAAATAGAAGTGCATAGGATTTTTGTTAAGCTCTCATGTGATTCTTTGACATATTCAGCCTTCTGTATTTTGCATAATGATGGAACGTATTTTATTTTTTGTCAACACTACAATTATAGGTGCCTTAGAAAGACCTAGGAAGTAAATCTATTTATTATATATGTCCAGCAAAAACTGGCAATTCAATACATGACACCTCATTTGAAGACATTGTTCAGTTAATTTGTTATCCACAAAGGTAACACGTGGCTAGACAGCTGCATGATTTTTTTAATCAAAAAGAAAAATTTAATAATTTTCATTTTAAATTCCAGAAACACTGTTACTTTGAGGGCTCAGTTGATTTTAGTTGATTTAATGTCTAGTTTATTTTCCCTATAAAAAGACGATTCCCAAGCATTCCATTTTGAATCCATACTTTTTTTAAGAGGGTTACATCATTCATAGTGTTTTGATTATATTGAATGTTTCATATTGTTTTATTGCCATTAAAAGGGGTTTATTCCTCCATTGTGAGTTTTGTCTGGATACATTTCTTGTGTGAGAGTGTACAACACTTTTAGAGAGATGCCAACAAGCAGTCTGGAGAGATCACTTTTGTACTTCCTGATAAAGGCTCTTTCAGCTGCCTTTGTGTGGAACAACTGTGACATCTAATGGCTAGTTAGATCTGTACTGGGTGAGTATTTTGAATGGATATTCCAGAGGATATATCCCTATACTCTCCTCTCCGTATTTAATAGGAGTCATCTAACTGGAATCATATAGCATAAAGTCCACCCGACTACGAAACCCACAATTTTGTTCTGCTGTCAAAAGAATATTATGTTTTCAACATAGTACGCTAAGGTAGTCAGAATCATGGTGTGTCTTGGTGGATCAAACATAGATTTCCTTGGCTTCTTGGAAGAGAGGCTATGTACAAGAAATAAAAAGGAGCTCCAAACACAATCAAATGTATAACTTAGTTTGAGCAAAATAATTTCCTTCCAGGCTGAGACAATGCCTTTTCCTTTGCTCTTTATTCATGCAGATGAATGAATCAAAGAACTGTAGGGTTGCCAGGTCACCTAGCCCAGGATGGACCATTCCTGGACTGATAGAGTAATCAATTGTTGACATAAAAGAAAGGTATTTATTAAAAAGTGTCACATGAATCTGGGAGTTTAAGGCTGTAGCGTTCTAAGGCCTTATTCTCTTAGTTTAAGATCCAAGTGACTCCTATTAAAGGCAACAGGAATGACATTTAGTGGGATTTTCAGAAGCACTAATGAGAGTTCGGTACCCACGTGCACTGGAAAGCCCCACTGTTCGTTCCTATGGTGAGAGAATGGGATATTTCAAGCTAGACCTTTAAATACAATTATTGTGTTCAAACTTGTCAATTGAGGTTAGGGTCACGTGGCCAAGTCCTGCACAAATGTACACCCCAGGCAGCTCTGTCCAGACAGAGGGCTTGCTGGTGATACAAGGGCAGAAGTTGGCTTGAAGCTTTGTGTGGGGCAAATTATGTGTGTGTTTGGAAGAAAAGGGGATGGTAGGGATTCAGATTCTGCCAGAAAGAAGTTCATAAGTTCAGCCAAATTTGTTATTATGTTTTATAAATAACAACAAACACTTTGTAGTATAGAGGGAAAATTCAGACTATGTTGACCAAAGTTAAGAATTTATGTGCCAGTCTTAATGTTCTGCTAGACGAATGTGAATTGTACAAAATAATGCTTTGTTTTTCTCTTGTTCCTAATTTGCTCTCATTTCACTTCATGCTTCCTCTCAAGGTATGCACACTTCCATTTGAAAGCACCACCTGAGTACTCTATTGCAACCACTGCCATTCACTTGCTTAATCTTTGCATCAATCTCCATGTGTTAGCTAATACCATGATTTGTTTAAAATGAATGCTGTACAGCATGCTGTCTCATTGAGGGAGCATCCACTCAGAAAAGCATGGGCTTTGATAAAACATCAAAGCTGTTTGTGTTTTGGAGATGGACCCTTTTTAAAAAGCAGTGCTGCGTACCATATACAGGCATGACCTGCCCAGAACAATCGATGCTTGTGTTTGAAGTTGTGGTTCGTTTTTCTATCATTATTTTCTGAGTAATGGACAAAGAGTTAAGTGGCTCCCTCATACAAAAAGTGCAACTATTCTTGTATGATCAGCCTGATTTAAATTCAGAGGTTTTCTACTAAGCCCCAGCAGGCTGAGAGGGGAGGTAAAGGTTGATTTCTAAATGGTGAGACTGCCAGACCCTGCTCTGCTCTGTTCTAGGTTTTGTCTGATGGGGCTGCACTTCCACTCTTCATCTTTATTTTCTTCAGTGGAATTTTTTTGTCTCTATCCTGTCCTTATCACTGGTTATAACACAGGCTACTGCAAAAAAGGAATGGGTGTTTTTTTCTCTCTCTCTCCTCATCAGAGTCATGCGTGTTTTACTTATTCTCCTTGGAGCAGTCTGGCAGAAGCAGCTCTCTGGTTGCACCTAGCTTTCTTGAAAAATGATCTAATCTTTTAGAGCAAATGGAAACTTACTCCAGGTTC
>NW_005842316.1:1421694-1463947 GCF_000455745.1 Alligator sinensis
TGCCGAACTGCTCCTCATCCATGGAGAACCCTCTCCTACACTTCAGGTCCTTCAGGAAAGCCCACCTCTTCAAGTGACCCACCTTCTTTCATCTCATGATTACCGTAGTAAAGCCCAGGCTCTCCTTGAATGTTGTTCTTTGTATAGACAGCACGCACTACCTTTTCTGTGTGTGTCAAGCACTGCATAAATACGCAGTACTGGGCGAATGTTGTGCTATCGCACGGGCCGGTGGTCTCACTGTTGTTGCCTCTCTTCCTTTAGGTAGCCTAGGGGGTTTCAGTACAGTAGCCCATCCGTCCCACAGCAGGGTTGGGTAGCTACGGATCACATTGAACCCTTTCTAAGGGAATAGATTTGAGGAATGAATCCATGGTACATCCTCTCCTCAAATGTGCACCATCAGATTTGCCTCCATGTCTAAACAAAGCTCCTTTCCTTGTTCTTCTTACCCAAAGATTGACTAAAAAGGTTTAGAGATGCAGAACCATCACATACGGATCAGCCTCGTGCCACTCAGCAGGCTCACCTTACCTGCGTTGTAGTTTCTAGTCGCTGGGGGCTGGCAGGTTTTGAAATCATCAGCTTCCTTCACAATAGATCTCAGCTCTACAACTTCCCACAGATACATTTTCTGTGTTGCATGTAGGGCAGCACTGCTGCTGACTTGAACCCAAGTCTTTAACCTCCTTTAGCCACATAGGACTTCACCCTTTTGCTGCCATCCCCAACAGATGTTTGCTTGCTCTGTGTCCCTGAGGAATATCTTGAGAGACTTTCTTTGAGCTATTCTAAAACACTGGCTTTACATTGGTATAACTTACTTTTAAACCTGGCTTTTCAGTAGCCAACCGACCACGTTTTTTCATCTCTTGCGTCTCCAGGATGAGCTAGTGATTTTGAGGTAGTCTGAGCTTCGTTCCACAATGCGACTTTCTGTCCAGACCCCTGAAAGAAGGAACAGCTTTTCAGGTCTACTCCACAGAAAGAGACCTGACATTTGAAAAGCCAGGCGATACGATTCTCCTTAGAGAAGGCTTGATCGTTTCTATTGGTTGTGTGTCTTGTATGAGAGTTTGCATTAAAGAAGCAAGTGCAGTTCACAAAAGTGAGGACTTGTGTCTGCCTTTGCTCATACCATGATAGTCACCACTTCCTCATGGGCAAAGAGGCAGTACTTCATCTCTGGAGCTGAACAGTGTGGCTCCCAAACCCCTTACCTCCTCTTTCACATCGGTACAGGCTTGATGTAGTAACTTCTGCAGATACTAAACTCCAGGCAGTCAGGAGGTGAGTGCGATCACCCATCAAAGTTTTAGTACTAGTGTCTGTGTCCCTTCTTGCAGTGGGGTTTGCCATTGTGGATTCCTGGGCTAGACGGACGGAGGAGAATCATTTCTTAGCCAGGGCAAACCCCCCACTCCTGAGTACTGCTAGCCATATTTTGTGTGTGCCTTTTTAAAGTTGGCCACTGATTTTTTTTTTTCCCCAGCTGATAGCTTTTTTAAATATTTATTGCTCAGGCAAACTCTCACTGAGTACCGACAGGTAGATTATCAGCCATCCATGTTTCTGAGGTGGGGAGTCAGGACCCTGCCACGAGGAATGTCATTTTTCCTTGTTGGAAGGACACCCAGTATGCACTGCTTAGGCAAGGCATGGCATTCAGGACAGGAAGAAACCAACAATCAGCTAAATCTTCCCCGTTTTCTCTATTTCCAGGACAAGCCTAATGTGTCTGCTACAAACCTGATCTGCTCTAATTGTTTTCTCACACTGTTGAAGTTGGCACGTTTTCTTGCATAGGTGATATATGAACATGCAAAATTAACAATATGTGACAGAGTCCAAATGTATACAAATACGTATTTTTAGGGAGTCTAATTTCATTGTCTTAAAAAAATATGAAGCAACTTTAAGGTGTTTTGAGTTTCACTTTTTTCCTTGCTCTTTGCTCAAAAAAAACGACACTTTCTACTTCATGGAGCCAGGAAGAAAGACTCCTTACACATGTTATAGAGTCTTTCTGCAGTTATTTATAAAAATGACATACAAAAAAGTAATGTTAAGAAGACATAGTGGTTGCAAAGGAAAGTATTCAAAGCTTTGGAAATGCCAAAATTGAAGTTGTTGGGGCAGGTAAAATGCCCTGTTCCACATATAACCCAATTTAATTTTCAAACTAGAAGATAACACAATTTTGACAAACTGTATGAAACCCCAAAGACTTACACAAGCTAATTAAAAATTATACATACTCGTTCCTCAATGTATGGCGAATGCACTCTTCCTAGGGTAAAATCTGCTCCAATTACATCAGATGGGGCTGTTTCTCAGTATTATTCATGAACATTCCCATTGTTCATCCAGGATTGTGGACTTAACATTTTTGAGATTTGATCTTTCTTCTACTGAAGCAAGTGAAAGTTGGGGGAAAATGATTAGTTAACATTTTGGTGCAATGTTCCTGGCCTGAATATCCCTGATTAGTTTGTGCGTAACTTGAAGTAGATGCCTAGTCACTCCCCACCGGCCTCCATGGATGGCAGGAGCAGCTCCCCAGTACTCAACATCTTGCCCTAAAATTAGAGTTTGGCATGAGCAAGGAATAGGGCAATGAGCTTCCAATAAGCTTTTGGGGCCTATTGTGCAGGCAGTTTTACTTTGAGCAAGGCAGCTTAAAGGAGGAACCCTCCTATTGTCTGGTTACAATGATTTTATCTTATTTCTTCAGCCTTTGTCTATCGTATTTCCAAAAAAATGAAGTAAAATAATAGTTTCTGCTCTCCTCTGTGCTCCGCTAGTGGTGTAGGCAGCAATGGCCATGCTGAAGCTGCAGATTATTAAATAAGACTATGCCTGATTTGGAACAGTGGGTTTTAGATATGCAAATGTAATTAACATAAAATACACTAGAATGTCTCCATGTCAACGTGTACGATTCAGTCTCATTCTAATTCCTACTGGGCCCTGACAAGAGCAACCTGTTGATAATTCTTGTTTGGCAAATGTAAATTTTAATGAATATATTACATCCCTATTTGCTTTTGCCTAATTTCACAGTTTAGGGACAGATCCAGCAAGAAATATCTTTGTTTCTTTCAAGCTAGGCAATCCTCAAGAGGCACTGATGCTAGTGTACTGCAGTGATTTGAACTAATCAAGGGGAAAGGCTAGTCTGCCACTGAAGCCAAAAGTCTGCTGGCAAAAGACCTCTCTAGCAAGGGGTTCTGGAGCTGCCCCGCTGATTAGACCTCCTGCTGCTCCCTGGAGTCTCTCCCGTTGGGCAGGCCTCAGTGGGAAGTTGAATTGACTCATGCATTGCTCTAATCAGCCAGCATAGCATTTTTCTTAATAGCCTGGGGATATTTTTGTCCCCTGCTTACTGCTCATCTTCCAAGGAATGTGTCAGGGATGGATGAGTGGAGAAAGTTTTCGGTGTTTGCTAGTCTTCTGTTTCTATGGGTGAAGTGGTAGAGGAGACATATTTCTGGCCACACTAATTCACAGCGTTTGCTTTCCTCTGCCAAGCCCGGCTGCCTTTTGAAATGGAAGCGCTTGTTTGAGGCTCCATACACAGGATATTCCTGGCTGTAATCTCTACATTGATGTCCTCTACTCTTCCTCAGAAATAAATTCCTGTGCATCTTACACAAGAGCTATGTGCTTCACTTCCTATTATCTAGCTAAGCACTGTCTCCCTTCTTGGTCATGCCTTCCTTGGGATAAGATGGCCAAGTATGTTTTGGAAGGACCAAGTAAGAAGTGCACTAAAGCATTAGTGATACCCATCGTTCTATCCTTGAAGGCTGAGACTTCTCTGTCAACTTCAGGCCTCGTTAAAAGAAAAAATCATTTAATGCCAAAATGACAACAGTGGAGTTTTTAAAGCCATGGCTATAAAATTTGTATGCATGCCTATAACCATGAGCACATAGGCCCTTGTGTATTTAATCCCAGAATCGGGCAAGCCTTGTGAATGCATGTCATGTATGAAGTTGGTAATTTTATGGCCACCATAGACTGAGTCTTTTCAGGATGTGCCCTTATAGCCCCTGTGCTCTACTCATTTTCCCGGGGGTGTGCTCAAGCCATATCTTAAGTACCATATTTTCTCACGTACCTCACATCTCCCGCAAATCTTGTTTTTTGAAGACGCTGTGTTGCAAAATGGCTGCCAGCTTCCCATTTAGCCAGCAAGCTGAGAGTGGCTGTGAAAGGGTTCTGCTGGACTACGCCCTTCCTGCTTTCTTGTTGAGAGAGAAGCTGGAGCCATTTTGCAACAGTGTCTTCATGCTTCTACTTCTATTCCAGTGAAGGAATCGGCTTCACCGCAGTTTTGGAGGGCTGACTTTTTGGGAAAGGGCTGCGTGTGGTAAGCAAATAAATACGGTAATATCTGAATAAGAATGTCACTGATTGGCTTGTACTTGTCCTTTTTGCATTTACCTGAAAAAGTGCAAATATGGGGAGTTTGTGCTCAAAAAGGGTTGTGTTTTGTGCAAACTTTACAGGCAAGGTTTAGGAAGCTTTCGTAAAAAAAAAAAAAAATCGCACTTCTTTTTTATAAGAAAAACAAAAAATGGGTAATTTTGACCATGTTTGTTTCTTTGTAGATCTCTCTCAGGGCGAATTGTTGGAGGAGTCTGGTGGTTCTTCACCCTCATCATTATCTCTTCCTACACTGCTAATCTTGCTGCCTTCCTAACTGTGGAAAGGATGGTCTCTCCCATAGAAAGCGCAGAAGATCTGGCTAAGCAAACTGAAATAGCCTATGGGACTTTGGATTCAGGCTCAACCAAAGAATTTTTTAGAGTAAGTTGTGTGGTTTAAAGGTTTATTATTGCTTTCCTAAATACTAAATGTCTCAAAAATAAGGTCTTGATACAGGCACTCACATGTATGCTTAACTTTTCTCATGGTCATAACTCCAGTGAAGGCATCATGGTCATCAGAGTTAATGCTGGTTGTACCTTTTCTTCTGCTGGTTATACCTTTTTTTCAATTTTCTTTTTCGGGGGGGATCCTAAAATATTAGATTCACCAAACTCATGTTTCAAAACCCTGTCGCTTTTAGTGAAAGGTCCCATGGCAAAAAAAAAGTTTTCTGAAACAAAAATTGTTTTGAAATTGTCATTTGGGAATATTCCTAATTTTCACTTAGGATTTGGTTTTAGTGGGTAGGTTTAAATTTTCACCTATATATATATTTTATTCCTTCATAACATGATCTCACATGAAAGGATGTGAAAAAGCCATAAAAATCAAGAAGAAAATATATTAGGATAATGTTCACAACCACATTTTTGAGCTACAAAATTACCCCCTGAGCTTACAAAACAAGCATTTTTGACATTTCAGAATTTTCATTTGAAGAGGACATTTGAAAATGATTTATGTTCCTCCCCAACTGGAATGAAAATGGTTTCAAAGTGTTAAAAAAATATTGTGTGACTTGGAAATTCAGAGTTTCAGCAAGTCAAGTCAGAACTCTGATTGCCTCAAAATGTCTAGTGATCAGAACCGTTTCAGCACTGAGGCAGATATCTGCATCTCCAAATATCCGATCTTACAAAAAGAGTTTACTAATCAACTGCAGAAGGTCAGTATGCTGGGCAGTGCTATAATTGCCAACAGAACAATTAAAATGTAAGGCCCTTGGAGCAGTGACTATGCCTTTCTGTACAAGAGACAAGAATATTGCCAGCATCCATTAAATAACTAGAGCTGCCAGTTTTGGTATCTATTTACCAAAATTAAAAAGGAAGATGGGAAGAATGAATTAATTGCTAGTTTTATGTGATGAACTGCAAATATAACTGCAGCACTGTTCAGGACTTTTAGTGGTTTGCATTTAATAAGAGTACATCTTTTGGGAGACAGGAGTGTGGATTGGCTATGGTACAGAATAATGTCAGGATTTTTCACTGGGAAAAATCTATTCAAACTGGAAATCAAGAATAAATCGGCTGTAACTGTAGTTTTTTTCAGCTTGGTTTCATCTCCAAAAGTATTAAATCTATGGTAGCTCCATGTACTAGAAGCCTAGCTTCTGGACTGTTTAAGCACTGTATTCACTGTTGTCTATGATCAGAAGAATTTTGGAGACTGGATCATTTTTCCAGTTCTAATTCCCATAATCCTACAAGAATAATTGTTGGCATATTCTGTGGGAAACAGTGACACTATTGGTGATAACTAACCTGAACAAGTCTGTTCTCATATAGGTATTACTTGTCCCATTTATTGGGTAGTTGTAGGGTATCCTGGGTAGTCAAGTGTCAACACATTAGGTATCCTATTTTGAACTAGAGCTGTAGGAGCAGCCTATTAAACACAGAAGAAGACAGGGAGATGAATGAATGTGTCCATTACAGATGATGGTGTGGTCTGGTAATGATGAAGCCATGAATTACACATGTCATTTTAAATGGGTAAGCATGAAACCTTTCCACAACAACACAGCAGTGTGTATTCTGCGTGCGCCACCCCCTGTACAGAAATACAGTGTTAAGAATATTTTAGACCATTTGTAAACTATTCATCGGGGCTCTTTTTTCTCCTTCTACTTGCAAAGTCAAGTTCCTTCTTCATCATGAGCTGAGCATCAGAGAACTCAATAGGAGCCAAAAACCTGTCTAAATATGACCTAAAACATATTTTCTGTACCTAAAAATGTGAAGATTTTAAAATCCCTTACTCACCTTCCAGGAAGGAATGCATATGCTAGGGCCCTTTGGAAAACTCCCAACTCTAGCTCTGCATTACTGAGAGGTAGTAGACATTAAACCTGTGATATTACTGTATAGCAAAGCTGTCATTCTGCTGGATGCATCCTGGGAAACTGTAAAACTAAGGGAAATGGGAGAAGGAAAACTTACTTTTTCTGACAGATAAAAAACTGATGGCTCTTTAAAGCTGCTCAGGGGGTTTCAGCCTTACAGTGTCGGCTAAGCAGAAGCATTGCGAGCAGAGCTCAATTATGATGCATGGTAAATATTTATCACCTGGCTCTACAATCTATGTGAGCATCAATGCTGTTGTACATGCACGTACATGCATGCATGCACACACACATCACAGACATAAGGAAAATTATATATATCGTATAATTTGTATTGACAAAAGTACATAAACAGATAGCATCCAGTACAGTTGCAGCAGAAAAGCTAGCAGAGTGTTATTAGAAGTCACTGGCCCTACTTGTAGACATCTTATTTTCTTAGGGGAAAAAATCTGCTTCTGTATATCTTGCATCCATGAGTACAGAAAACAGAAATCATTTGGAGGTGTTTCTTCATTTCCTTAATAGTCTGATATAGCATAGGAATCTGTCCTTAGAGCGAGATCAAAAGGGCTAGTATTTCTTTTGAGAGGCTACGAAGTCTACTAAGCATTCAAAATCTTTGCTTTCAATAGTTTTCAACCATTCTGTGACTCTCTCCTGGTGCTGAGGTGAACTGAGATACTAAAGAAGAATGGTCTTAAAATTAATATGGAAATAGGAAGAGAGCAGAGCTCTGCTGACCGTGGGAATGAACAGGAAATCCTGCTTTATCTTAACAAGGCAGGTAGAGACTGGTGTCTTCCAGTTGCAACCATATGTAATGTTATTGGCATTAATCAGTGCCTGTCTACGTTTTTCATTCTAGGGGAGCTCTACATCATTTCAGTTGTATTAACTTCTGGAGAGTAGTTAATTTGAATGTAATGACATAGCAAGGAATTGTTGTAATTAGAGTCTTCTTCAGTTGATTTGAGATGGGCAAAAACTGATACCTTAGATTAAAAGCATGTATTCCCATAAATATTTCATTGTATAATCTTTATTATCTATCTAACACAATGATAATGATGGCTATAATTCGAAACCATTCCTAAAGAACTCTGCAATTCATGACGGCCAGCTTCTAGAAAAATATATTCACTTTGTCTTTGCTTTCACTTTATATTCAATTGTCTCCACTACTACATCATAGCACGTTCCTCAGCATCTCCCCAACTCTACTAAGAGTGCGTATGGATATTGGCCAGAGGCATTATCCTCCCTCTGTAGCATAATATAATAGTATCTGTGCTGTCTTTCACCTTACCTACATCACTGGTTACTGCTTTGTGAGCCACACCAGCAGTAGGCAAAGTAGGTAAGATTCACATTAAAAACACAACCACAGAGAGAGGAACTTATTTGAGTTGACAGCACTGTTCCAGGGAGGAAACAGTCTGTTGAGACCCATTATGGAAGCTTTATGCAATGGATAAGACCCAAAGTCAACTGGTCTCTAAACACCTCTCTCAGATACCTATTTTAGTGAATGTTACTGGCAGGCGAATGGTGGGATATTAACAGAACTGGGAAAAAAAGGCTTCTAGTTCTCCATGTAATGGATACAAGCACAAGCAAGCTTCATGTGTCCCATGTCTTAGCTACTTTTTAAGAGCCAGAGATGTTTATAGCTCACTCAAGGGCCTCTTCTGCCAACTGGTTTTTCAGTCCATGATCCTTTTGCAGGTATCTTTTTATAATGTGCACATGAAGGACTGGACTGAAACCAATGCCTCATTTCACATGAACAGATGGTAATGACTTTCAGCCACTTCAGACCTGGGTTGATTCCAGCCACTGACCTATTTTATGGTGCTGGCTTTTTTCCCCAACCATTGCAATGTCTCCTGATAGACAGTATCCAAGCTTTGTACATTAAAGCTAAATGCGAAATTTCTCTTCCAGACTCACATGCCGAATACTGTCAGTTTGACATTTATGTAATGGCTATAGCAATCTGGCATATTTTCAGATATTTTCACAGCAGACCATATTTACCATTTTAGCTCATTAGTGAGTTGCTGTATAGGAGTTATTCCTCTAAACTATTAGCAACCCATGAAATAATAATAGTTTGAGCAGCTTGGTTCCGGTCAGAAACCTTTGACATGTTTTGCTCGCTCAGTTTATAAAGGCATTGTAAATGGCAATCAATACATTGCATCAGTTCCCATTAGGCACTCAAAGGGCATTCATGTGTACTGAAAGGGAAGAGAAATTTATTAGTAAAAAGAAGTTTTTAAAGCCTCAAAAGTGCATCTTCCTTTCCCTAGAAATTCAAAAGAAGGCTATACTGGAAAGCAATGACAAATATTTAACTTACTTCTTTTAAGGAAATCATATGCTAGAATCAACATCTAATACATTCATTTATAATTTCAACAAATATAACCAGCACATCAAATCAGTCTATTGTGATTTAATCCCTACCCAGTGCTATAAAAGTGTCATACCACAATCTAATGGTTTCAGGATTCTCATCTACATATATTCAAAAGCAGTGATCTTTACAGCCCATTAGTAATTCTTATGTAAATGACATTTATTTAAACAGCAGTAAAAGAAGTAGTACGTGTTTCTAGACATTTGCAGATATGAACTGCTCCTGATTTTCCAACAGCTTCTTTTAATTGGTGCAGGTGACAGCACTAAAAGGCTCATGAAAGGATTTGGCAAAATAGCATGTAATGACCATTTTAGATTAATACATTCTTGACAGACAGATTTACCATTGAGAAAGTTTTACTGAAAACATTTGAAATTCCACAAGGGCGCCACTGGTATTGATTTGGTGGAGTACAACTGTTTTGTAGAATGAAAAATTGCAGTGTGCAACACTTAGATCGTGTTTTCTTGTATAGAGAAATTAAAGGATCTCATAATCGCACTACAAAAACTAGGTTAAAGTAACATTTGGCAGGAATAGAGGGGCTTGAAGGATTAGTATTAGTTGCAGAATCTGTTATTTCAAGCCATGTGTTCTAATCCAATCAAGCAGACTAGCAAAACAAGCCAAGGATCAAATAGACGTGAAGACTGAGCTACACTCTTACTCCTTCAGTTGGTCCTTCTGAAACACAGCAGATATTTATTAGTGGTTTCATGAGGAAGCTGATATGGATGTTGCTATTGCCCGAGCTTTGTTGGAGTTGTGGATAAGAAAAGGTTGCTGCCATCTCAAAGCCTTTCAAAGTCAAGATGACTGACAGCTCTTCACCTAGAATTTAAATTATTACAACTTTGCAAAGTGCTCAGGTTTTTCATCTTATCCCTGCAGGTGCATTCATTGGGCCCCTTCTTACCTAGCTGGTGGGTGTGTGCGTGTTTGAACTAAATTTGTTCTTTGCCATATCTCTATGCAGAATATTCCTTTCTAACTAACACTGTTTAAAAAGTCTCCTGGGGAGTTTTACAGACATGTTCGGCACCTAAACCTCCTTTGCAACAGATTCCACAGGAAGCCCTGGCTCCTAGTATGCTCAGACATGACGCCCTCTAATCTAGACCACAGATCAGTATGACCCTGCAGAAGGCACAGGAAGCTGTCTTAAGGATGCCAGAAAAACGTCTTTTTGTCTTTTTTTTGTTTCTTTCATGAAGCCAAAATTTCTCAGCAAGTGTAAGAACAAACCAGGACTAACTCAGCATAGCTGAAGAGCACAGAGATTCTTAGGATTACACTTAGGATGTGTTTTATTTAGGTCATAATAATCACTGCTACGCATGAACGACGTGTGCCCCAGCGGCTGGGGGGCACGGCAGCGCTGGTGGCGGCGGGAGTGCAGCAGTGGTAAGCAAGGAGCTGCCCCACAGATGCCACCGGTGCTGTCGGCAGCGGCAGGGGGAGCACCGACCAGGGGTCAGCGACCACCCACAGGCACCAGCAACAGTGTTGTAAGGGGTTTCATAGGGGATATACCGCTATGCTCTGGGGGGACACATGCACCCGCATGGACCCCCTACATGTTGCCAATACTACTACAAGTTAGAAAGCTTTCTGAGCATCACATAGTAATGCTTACTGTAATCTAAATATAACATGTCCTAAGTGTCGAGCCCCTCAAAGACCCCAGTGTACTGTGGTGTGTTGCAGGAACCCTGGAACAGGCTCCAGTGTGTTGCGGCCCCAGCACCCGCATGAGCCGCCTCTGTGGAGCAGTCGGGCATTAGCTCAACACAAGTTAGGTAATATGAACTGGAGATATTCCTGTCCAGAAATGTCCTATCTTTGCTACTTTATGGCCGTTTGTAGATGAAACAATGGGCATGTGTGCATGACACTTTAAAGCAGGCTAAATGCCTTTGCACTACTTTAATGGTGTCAGTGTTTGCACGCGTCAGCAGCATGTTGCACATTAATTCCACCCGCTGTGGGAAATTCGGTGGCTAATGCACCTTAAATGACTTGGGTCGCAGCAAACTTAAACTCAGAGGAGGAGTTTTAGTTTACTTCCCCTATAGCCTTGGAGCAGAGCTCAGGGGCTCTGCAGCAGCCCAGGAAGGCAGGCTTCACCCAAGAAAAGCAGCAAGCCTGAGCTGCACGGGGGCCCGGTGCTTCCCTCTGCAGCTGCAGTGCCCCCTGGGACCGCCCGAGCTGGGTGCCTGCAGGTGGGTGCTGCCTGGAGGGGGCTGCCAGCCCCTTCCCGCAGCCCAGGGACCACTGCACCCACCGGCAGCTCACCCTCCCCTCCCTGCCACTGGAGAGGCAGGTAAGTCAGCGTGTGCATGACCTGGGGGTTTAAAGGGCCCTAAATTGAAGTGGCGTTTTTAAAAACCCACCGCTTCAATTTAGAGCTCCCATTTCATCTACACACGAATATGATTGCACTTAGCACATGTTTTGCTGCTTGAACGCTCGTGGTTTTAACTACAGTTAACATACTCAACACTGCCTGGAGCTCTCCTGATACAAGGCAAATTCTTTGGCAAGCTGAGCTAAAGCTTTGGGGCATCTTTGGGCCAAAGCATCTTCTTCTGCTTGCTGAACTGCACCCAAATTCCAGCCTCCTGTTTTCCTATGCCAACTAAGAGAAAAAGAGCTTGCCTTTGTCAGAAGAAACATCCAGACTACATCTGGTGACATGTGCAACCAATCATGGTACATGCAGTCATAATTGAGAATGCACTGCCGTCCAGCTGTATTGCTGTGTAAAGACAAAGAAAGTGCTGATTATTGAAATAAATTCTATCAGCAAAGAGGTCAACAAGAAACTGTAGAGTTAAAACCAATGTTTGCAATGAAAGATGATGCCCTTAATGCAGTCAAACAGTAGTAGAGATCAGTGTTAGAGCCTCCTAGCCTAAATATAGCATGGCGAACTGTGTGCTTGGACCCCGGGGACTTCCCCTGTAGCTAACCTCACTTTGATTTCTAATTTCAAAATATATGTTGCTTGTAAAGATGAAGGGCTTGTTCAGAGAACAGCATACATGCAAATGCTTTGTTCTTGCTTTCGGATTAAACTCCAATAAGTAAAAGCTTTTGTGCTTTGGCATCAAGCATAACAACACAGAAATCATCACAAATGCCTGACTTCAATATTAAAATGTGATTACGTTCATAGAGGCTAGACATGGAATATCACAGAAAATTGATCGCTTCAGAAATATGAAATAAATAGAGCTTTGAGATAAAACTGTTGTAGAGAGCTGAGTTAGACCTCCCTTATATAGCTTGTAGTGAACCAAGGTTGTTGTGTTATTCATTTCTTCCACAAGGTTTGGAAGGGATATGGATAGGTCAGCAATAATAAATGTAACTGTGTAAATGTATCGATGTTACAAATAACTGCAAAAGAAATAATTCTTTCATTAACCCTTATGATATAGATATGATTTTCAAAACTGGCAAATCCAGTAAAATGTCTAATAAATTCAGTATGCTAGAAAAGGAATACATTTAGACACCTAGTACATAATAAATATAAATCTAAGGTACATATGTGTGTACATGCAAACATCTATACATCTGTGTATGTACAGTATGTATCCAGTGAGTGGATAACAAGTGGCCTGTTATATTTTTCTCTTCTAGTAACTAGTGGCTTGATGGCAGGGTTTAGATTTTTATTTTTTTTGGTCTGATATTTTCCTGTTATACAAAAACTAACAAGCAGTTTTAAAGAGAAGAGCAAAGCTAGTGCTGCCAGCATACAAAAGCAACAGTTTTCTATGAAGCACTCTAATTAAATGTGCTGGTTCCTCTGCATGTGGGATTCAAAAAAGAAATGTGTCCTTATGGAAATTATAATTAGTAAGCCATTCATTATCCACTTGCTGGAAAAGATGTCATTTGGATTAAACCTGGGGTTAATAGGAATGGGCCATTTAATGGAGACATCACACCAGCAAGGTTTTGAGCCAAAGTTTTATCTGATTAGCTCTTAGTAATAAATGTGAGTGTTAGACATTCCTTTTATTGCCAACCACATATAGCATATGTGCTTTTCTCCACTTTTCTTGTGTGTGTATTTGGGCCCTTTAATGCATGTGTATCTAACTATAACTTCCCAATGCTAAGATGCCTATTTAAACAGGAATAGAGTTGCCAATTGTATTGCACAGGTGACTATCAAATCAGGCAGGGTGTATGGACAGCAAGCCTGTGGTGAAATAATCCAGTACCAAATAATGGGTTAACTTCATAGCTCTGTGGAAACAACCCAGGGAGTGCCTCAGGGAAAAATCACTTGCTGTTTGAATGTTCTACATTTTAGAGAACAGCTCTATGATGATGATAATGACATCGCTCAAGACAGTGAGGACCCTGTTTTTTCAAGTCTCTGTACTGCTTTATGTAACGCTGCTGTGTCACATTAATATGTGCTTGTTAGGGATTCATTTAAAATACATGGGTGCTGATGAACTACCCACAGTGCTGCTAGTGTTACTTCTGCATAATTAGAAAACACATGAAGGTTTAGAAACTCTAATGATGTGAATATGAAACATCCTCTTTTGCAGTCCCCTGGGATTTCTCCATCATTGCCTGTATAGTGGTCTGTTCTGACTAGAGCTGAAAGCTCGTTAGGCCTAGCGGTGTTCAAATATTGTGCAGAAAATGCCAGGCTGCGTAAAGGGCCAGTTCCTGAACACAGCCTGAGTAGCTGAGCTGGATACTGAGGAGGTGACCAGAGGAGTCCACCCTGCTGTGCAACAGAGCCAGTTCAAAGAAACTTTTCAGCTCAAAGGCTGGCATAGTCTTCACAAGCCCTTCCAAAGGGCAGATAAGGTCACTCCATTCTCGTTCCTCCTGCAGGTCTCCACTCCTGTACACCCAGGCACGTGTGGCTTCCCTCACTCATCCTTTCTCTACCTGCACAACAGAACTATTTTGTTCCACCTCGGCAGGGACCTCTAAAAGTTGTGGCTCTGCCCCTAAACTATAGATAGCTGTAACTCTAAGCATAGACAACATTTATGAAGGTAACATGACTTCAGCTCTTACCCACGTTATGGAGCTTACCAAGAGTCTGGCTTCAAAGCTTCCAGCACAGCCTAATACTTTTCCATTGTTTGGGACTCCACCTAGACTTAGCTATGCTCACGCACCATGAAGCAAAACCAGCTTGTCTCTTGGTGAAAGGTGTCATTTTCATTTTGAGTTCAATATTCCAATGCAGATGAGTGGATGTCAGCAAGAGAGCGCAGGGAGATGAATATAGGCTTTGTCTGAAGTTCAATATTGTGGCAGGAAAGGAAATTCTTTAAAACTTGATTTGCAATCAATTACTCAGACTGTTATTGGCATGTCAATGAAGTGAAGTCTAGTTACAGCTTGAATGGGGATTTGTTTGTCTCTCTGTATGAAATGAACCCACTTAAGTAAATAAGATGTGTCTGCTGAAAAAAGAAGCAAGAGCAAATTATCTAGTCCCTGCTCAAATGTGTTTTTCAGAATGATGAAGCTGCCTTTAGATAACATTTCAAAGGAAAATAATAAAAAAATAAGCTAGCGATGAAAAGCTGTTTTTATGGCTGGGGCAGTTGTCCAAGGAAAATTGGCTGCAGGAAGATTGGGATCAGTGCACAGAGATGATTTTTTTGTTGTGAGCCTTTTCAGCCATTTCCTGAGTATCTAAAATTGCTCATCAGTCATCTGCAGCCCCATGCTGCAGCCAGATAGTGACCTACTTGTTTCCCAGACCTGCCCTAAGTAGTGGCAGGGGCACTTGGGTTCAGGCATAGCGCAGCGATGTCTTTGCCGGCTTGGTTAGAAGTGGGGTTGAAGCTCCATTTTTCACAGACTCTATACAGGCAAAGCCTGAATCATGAGTTACACAAGAAGCAAGACAATTTGAAGACAGGGATTTCAAGGGCCTGATTCTGTAGTCAGTGATATTAGTTTTACATCACCCATTGTAACTCCACCAATATCAATATAGTATGACAAGAATGAGTATGGTGATGCCCATCTCCATCTCACTTCCTGGCCCACCAGGCTCACTTTTCATGAATATAAGATGAAAAATCAATATATCACAGCAAATAAACCCAATACACCACACAACAAAGCCTTTGCTTTCCTGAAGTATCCTGCAGAACCCGGGAAGCAGGTGGATTCAGGAGTTTGGCCTTAGTGAGGGGACACTCCACGCTGCATACTCCATTTGTGAAAGGTGACCTTCTTGGAGTTCTCACCCAAAATGTAGTACAAACAAGGTGACTACGTACAATGGGCTAGAGAAACCCAAAGTGTTGACGGTGCCAGTCACGTGCAGGTAAAAGCTGTGGCATTGATCTTCTACAGTTGCATAATGTGTGTGGCTGGCTGGTTCTGCCACACGCTATGCAAGTGTCTTAACATCCCTACGCTTTAATTTACTCACTTGGAAAAAGAAGGTAATGATACTTCATGGGGTGCTGTGAGACCTAATTCATTCTTGTTAGTAAAGGGCTTGGATCTCTCAGACAAAGGCACTAGAGAATTACAATAATTATCATATTCATATTATAATGCAGTGTTGTTATAACAGCGATTATGTGCTCATCAATAGCTCACATGCAGCCTGTGGCTCTGTCATGAGTGTCATCCTCTCCTCTTCTGTGAGCACTGCCGTGCAATCATTTACTCTCCTCTGCCCAGCGAGAGGCAGAAGACGACATGTTAATGTTTCATTTGCAGGATGGTGCTGCCAAGAGCACAGCCACCACTCAGTGCTTTACAGCTGTGTGTATAAGGTGCCAGAATTAGTAGTACCCAGTGACTCAAGTAGCTTCATATAAGCCTGATGCTATTCTTCTTCACTTCTGCTTGGTAATTGCCTCCTGCTCTTGCAAAAGTTGTTGGCTCCATCAACTGCTAGGGAAAAACTGATTGCATTATGAACAGAAAACAATGGCTTGTGGAAAACAATGCTAAACTGGACATTTGCCTAAGAAGATTTAGTGTCATGTATGTATCAGGATGTGCATTACAGAAACTGCACCATATGTGTAATGGCAATTACTTCATTGTATAAGCAAACTAAGACTGTGACAGCTCGATATAATTGAAGCTAAATTTCTGTAACTTTAAACCAAACAGGTTTAGCTCTTACACTGGTATAGGAGTGGACAGATTAAACAGATGCATATTTCTGAGCACAAAGTCTCACCTCCCTTTTAAAATGATATATTGTTACCTCTGTCTACAACCAGTCTGTCATACTTTCTTTGATAACAGCAGTATTGGTTGCTCCCATAATGGAGAAAAAGGGATAGTTTAAAGGGCCAGTTAAGTAGGAGACTATGTTAAACCCTCTAATTGCTATCTCTTCTATCTCTAACTACCCTTTCCTGTTGTTGCATGCTTATTCTGGCTTTTACAGCTTGCCTTTATTGAACCAGAAGCATCATTACAAACCAGTTCCCTTTTGCCTTCCTCATCTGGTCCCAGAAGATACAGTTAAGACAAAAGCAGAGAACTTAGTGTTTTCACTCCTTGCATTTATATTACATGTCTTGCAGGCTTTTGTATCGTCTTCAAAGCCTCAACTTTGAACACATAAGAAGTTGCATCTTCTATTCTTTTTAAAAAAAACAATATTTTCTGGCCTTTTGTTGTGTTAGAAAAGTTTGGAACCTGTTGTAAATTGTCTTTTTTTTTTTTTAATCTTGTGGTTTGGGAATGTTTGAGGTTGGCAACATAGGCAACATTTATGCAGGTAGCATGGGAATATCTTTCAGTATATTGGCAAGGTTGTATTCACACTATATAATATGGAGAAAAGAAACCCTCTGGTGCCTCTTCTGGAAAAAGGAGAAAAGGAAGAGGGGATCATTTTAGTCATTTTTATTAAATTTTCTAATAGAGTAGGAGAGGCAGAGACTATAAATAGAAGAGGCTGTAACATTCTGAAAAGGAAAGGACAAGCTATTCTAAAATAGTTTAAGAAGGGGAGTAAGATTATGGTTTCTTTCAAATAGAATAGCTTCACTCCAATTCAATTTTGGAAGCGACTGACACAGTGTCACCTCCAACTGAACTCTAAAGGAGAGAGATACCAACAGAGAGGTAAAGGTAATCCAGCCCGTGAAAGCAAGCTGTGGTTGTCTCAAGCGTTTTTTTTTTCTTGGAGTTGGAGGTGGGTTTAGCCAATAGTGTCATTTGGTTCTGTAGTATATCATGAAATAGGTTTTAGCATTACAAAAAAAACTAGACCCGATTTTATTTCATTGAAGCCAAGATTGCTAATTCCAAACTTAGCTCATTTCTGCCCTTGAGTATAACGGCGAAATCGAGTCTAATTGAGGGAGTCTATTTGCTGATATTCATCATTTTTAAATCTAGTCTGGATCAAACTTTTTTTTTTTTTAACATTCTGCTGTTAGCAAGTATTGCGTTTTTTCATTGAAATACCTGAGTCTTGCACACACAAATAGGAGAATTGGAAAGTAAAGTACTGTTGTCCATGGGGGAAAAAAAACGGGGATTGATTGAATTGGGTTTTTAATTTAATAATAATAGCACTGCTACCTGTGGGAAAAGTTGATTTGGATAGGGGTTAGGAAGAGACAGAAAATGAAGTAAATGCTGAGTGTGACAGGCAGGGAATTGGAGACAGTGCTTGTGTTACAAAGAGGGTGTTGGATCCACTACAGTGAAAGTGGACCATTCTTTCGCAGGTGAAGGAAATGTATGTGGTTCGTGTTTATGCATAATCATCCCCGATTAAAGAGGGAAAACAGAGTTGTTGACTAAGCTAAGGCCACGTCTATTTATATCTACAGTAAGCTTGTGACAATGACAAAGGCTTCAATGTGTCCCAAGGCCGAGATGAAACGCTCTAAACATTTTGCTTTTAAGGGGAAAAAAAATGGTAATGATATTCCTCTTCAAGGAACATGAAGATGTTTGTCAATGGACTTCTGAAGAGCAGTATCAAAGAAATGAAAAGGAAGTTGCCCGGCACAAAGAAAGCCGCTCCATGTAGAGGCTTCGAATTTGTCTGACATCTGTTCTTTTAAACTTTTTTTTTTTTAACATTTTTTTTTCTTTCTTACATTTCTTCCCCCACGGGGGCCTACCAGAGTTTTGGGAGGCAGCAAAACAAGCAGGAACAAAAGCTGCTCACAAAATAGGAAGTATTTTCAGAAAAGACAATGTGGGGAGAACATTTCAGAACAAAATTTTGCAGAAATGTCTTGCTTTATAGAAGAAAATAAAGGGTTTGCCCTTCAAAAGACTGAACATGTTTGGGTTGATGAGTTTTTTGGTGGAAAATTGGGAAGTTAAAAGAAATAAGTCTATTTTTTTCCTTCAGAGTTTCCATGTAAGCAAAATGCCACTTTTCACCTTAAAAACCAAATTCTAGTGAAAGATGTTGACTGCTCTGCTCAGTAATTCCTGTAGTTTGGGTGTCTATATGGCGTTTGCCTTCACTGCTGCCTACAAACAGCCAATTCCCTAGCACCAACCGTAAATACAAGAACATTTTCATTTTGTTCAGTACCTTCATAACTTAGTGAACTGTTCTTCTATTAGCTTTTAATTTTATTTTTTATTACTTTTTTAGTTGGAAATGTTTATATCTTTAACAAAACTTTTTTCTTCTTTATTATAATAAAAGATTGAGTCAATTCAGTTAAAACACTTCCTGCTTTAGCCACCCAAACAACCCTACTGCCCATTCCCAAATTATCAAATCTCTAGTCTATTTGGTCAATATATGCTACTCTCAGTCCCAGGTGGCGGCTTATTTATTTTGATGGCTGCATACCAGGGTCTTATCTAAGGTTAACAAATGTGGCTTCCCATGAAAATCCTGTTTGAAGAAGAAATCGGCAAAATGCCTTTGACTTTTGGAATGATTCATAAAAATTATTGATTTTTTTTTTTATTATATCATGCACAAGAGTTAAATGGATATAATCGTATGTAAGACAGTGTGACAGTCTGACTGCCGTTAATGTTTCATTGGAAATTATGGTTTTGTGTTTGAATCAGATGGAATTTAATATTTTAAAAGACCACAGTGCTAATACCTTGCCTTCTTGGAATGGCTTCTATAGGACTTAAAGCATTTTGTGAGCATTAGCAAACCCTCCTGTGGAGCAACCATTGGGTTCCCCCGGCAGAAAAATAATGTAACTGAGCACAAAGGGTACAAAAAGACAGATTTACTTCAGTATTGGGGGATTAACAGTGCAGATAGGCACCTAGTGGGATTTTCAAAACTTGGTACCTAATTCATCCAAATCCCACCAGTTCCCTATCTGCATTTTTAGGCCTCTTCAAAAATCTAGCCCTAAGTGACACGTACATAATTTATCAGAAGTCTGTGGCAGAGCATAACGATTCCCCAGCACTCATTCCTTCGCTGCAAGGACATCCTCTCCTCTAAGGAAATCTTCCTCTGTTGTTTACATTAATTATGACATCCTTGGAATAAGGAGTGTGTCTTTATTTGCACCTTGTACCACACTGTTGGCTCTTATCAAATAAATATTAGTATTAACAATACACAGATGTATCGAAAATTGCTATTAGGTAGTCATGGGAGCTGGAAACAATCTGAGATAACTTATTAAAGACAGAAATGCCCGTGTGGACTAGGAGATGAAAAAGAAAAACAGTTCATGGTTTCTCTATGTAATTAAAGGTGTGATCTTGAGATGAATACTTAAGCCACATAAAATCTTGACAAGGAGGGCTATTTTATCTTTCTGAGTTAGACAACAAAGTTATAATTTTCCTCTTCTTTTGTTGGCTGCCTGCACACATGCACACCTATACATGTTTTTATTGCTATCATGAAGAAATGTCAAAAGAATATTAGAGCTGAAAAATCAAATACCCAGAAATTAGGACATGTTGGAATTAAGGTTGATTACAGCATTGGCCAACTTGTCTGTTGCTACCCAGCATTCCTATACAGCATTTGAATGTACATGTAAGAATGAAAAAATATACATTGTGATTTTTTTTAAAGTTTTTACTCAGGGCTAGCTACTCTGAGTTTAGGATTTGGTAACGTGGTAATCATCTCTGATAGCCTTTGGCCTTATTGCACACGTCGCGGCGTCAGAACTACGCGCACAGAATACATTTTGCATTTATTCAATCTGGTTCTGGTCTTTTGTTTGTGTAGTCCAGTCCCAGGTGCTACGCAAGGAAATACAGTTGTTGAATTAAGACTCTATAAGATTCAGATTCCATAAAGCTCATTTGATTTTTACTACTATTATCTAGTAACAACTCCAGCTCATGCCACTACTTAATAAACCAGCGTCTCCACCTTAGCTACTCCTGATCTCTGCATCTTGGGGTAGATGTGGAGTATATAATGGGTCTGAAACCACTTAGGGTCTATATTGCAGTCCCTCCTGTGATTGCAGCTCATGAAAACACACTGAAGCTAATATCAAACTAGCTCAGGTATTGTTACAACTGTAACCACAACAGCTTGGAAATCAGTACAGCCTGCAAATCCCACTTGAGAAGCTGAGCCAGCACTTGGGCGTTTTCAGTCCACGGTGAGCACTCTGCTACTGTGGCTACACTGCCAATAGCACCCAAGCTAGGGACACTAAGGCTTGCCCAGGTATGTCTATGCAATCACTGCCTTAGAGAAATGCCCTTTGCCAACAAGGCCACAGAGAGGATGTTACCTACGTTTCTGATGCTATCTGCTCACAGGAAGCAAAAGAAAAAGTCTGGTGTATGACCTACAGGCCAGGTACAGACATTACACGTATGCTGGTAAAAGTGACCAAAAACTGGTAACTGAACAGAAGTTCAGCGTACGTAGATTGGTTTTAAAATGGCAGAACCCAGTCTAAGGTCTGGATCGATCTGCACTCAGACTTAATCAATTTAGATTAGACTGGTACATCAAACTTCAGTACCGGATGCCCTATCAGTTTATGTTAGGTCACCGTTTACAGCATCCCAGGTACCTTTGCACCACCCCACTAGCCCTCTCTTGCAGGGAGGCATGGTAACACTCACCCCATGCTCCACTGCTCTGGCCGAGTGCCCGACGGGCACCACTCCTGAGCTGTCACAGTGGTGAGCCAGCACAGACTCTCTCCCCAGCTCTGCCTCTGGCCAGCTGTCAGCCTGTGCAGGCAGGGGGAAGGGGTCTGTGTCCCTGCTTGAGCCTCAGCACCAGCAGCAGCCCAGCAGGATGCACCAGGCAGCCCAGGAGGCTCATGCTGGGCAGCAAGGGGAGGGGGGTCTCTGTTGGGGGAAGGATTGGGCCCCTCAGAGCTTGACACCAGCGACCCAGGAGGCAGTGGGGAAAGGAGGACTCCCCAGTCTCCTGCTGCTGGCTGTCACTGGTGCTGAGCTCCAAGGGGCCCAATCCTCCGCTTGTCAGATCCTCCCTGTCTTCGCTGCCCAGCATGGTCTGCTGGGCTGCCGCTGGGGCCGGGGCTCATGCAGGGACACAGACGCCCCCCACCCACCTGCAGCTGACAGCTGGACAGAGGCAGAAGGCCAGACTGAGGAGAGAGTCTGTGCTAGCTTGGCATTGTGACAGCCCGGGGACGGGGCCCGTACAGAAGTGCCCCCAACCTGTCTATGGTTAACCTGCCAGCCCTGGCCAATGCAGGCAGCCTGCGCCTCCCCCCCAAAGGCAAACATGTGTTCTGCTTGTTCCCAATCTAACCTATGCTGCTTACAGAAACCTGCATCGGTGTGATCTAGTCCACCTCGGGCTTTTTGAATGTCTGCACCCAGCCACAGTCTATGTGCATAGCTTTCATATTTAAAAAAAAATGTTCGTAAGCCCAACACAAAATTCATGTATCAACATTTGTATTTCATAATGCACCGAGGCTGCCTAATCCCTCTGTGAGCTTGCAGCTTGCCAGCTCGTGTACGGGATCAAAGAAACAGTTTGGTAATAGATGAAAGGTCTAAAACTGATCTAGCAACTCCACTTTTCTGCATTCCTTTGCACAAGGATTCCTCAGCTTGTGGGAGACTTCTTTCTGAGCTGCAGAAAGCTGGTGATTTAGCAGGTGACGGTGATTTAGCAGGTGACAATAGCCTTTGGGTTAATACTTAACTAATGCACTGGCCTGGCATTACAGCTACAGGGGTGTGTCCCTCTTATACCAGACATAAAACTGAGGACTCGAGTACTTCCCATCTCAAGGCCAAATTTCAACGTCTCTCATTACAATCTGCTTGCCTCAAATACCCGTGCAGTTTTAATTAGATAAGTTGTTTCCTTCCTTCACAGTCTGTCTCACCATGCAGCACTACTGTGTTTTGTTAACTACCTGCCATGTTGCGTCTGAGAGGTGGCTATGGTTCAGTAGTGCATAAAGTGATTTCTGCATGTCGCTTGAATTGGCTGCCGTTCCATTGCTACGTTTGACCGAAAGATGCGCTATAGAAATGGAGGCTTGACCAAGGTGATAGGTCATAAAAGCAGGTGCTCGGGCTTTTTCTTGCTGCTTGTCTGAGTGGTATGACTTCCATCCAATTAATGACCCCCTATCTGAGCACCAGTTTATAGGGCATTGTGGAGTGGAGTGTCTCAGTGGTTTCTATTAAAGCTGTTCCACTCAGCAAGCATGGAATAATTAAATACTTAGTGGACAAGATGGAGGGGGTAGAAGGAGAGAGTGCGTGACTCTGCCATAACTTAGTAGTTACAGTATTCACCTAGGAGGAAAATCCAGGTTCCAGCTCTGATGGACATTTAAGCATGTTTCTATTAAACATTCATAGGGGCAGGGACCACATCCCTGATTTCTTCTCTCTAAGAGGAGTGTTTTAACCCCTGGGTGACAGAGATAATCTTGTTCTCACTCTGCAGTATAATGGCCATTACTATTCCATGTAAAACAGCGTAATCCAATAGGAGGGAATGAGAACACCCTCTCACTGCAGAATACTCTACTCTCTTCTCGATCAATCACAGCTTGGTCAGCTAAGCGTTTTTATACAAGAAAGACAGGATTTGTGCTCTGTGAAGCGTTTGCTGAGTAGTTGTTAGTCAGTATATTATCCAAGGTATGCTGAACTGTTGTGAAAGAAGAGGAAACATATCTTGAGCTCAAGCTGATCGTAATGAAGAGTCTCCTGCCACAAGTTCACTACAATTTGAACTGGATTTAACTATTATATATTTCATTCCAGTTTTGAAAAGAAGTGTTATCGACAAGAAATTGACAGTAAGTTGGAGGCATAAATTTCAGATAACCACAGCTTAGATTGAGAGTCTCATATAAATCCCCAGGATTTCTATAATGTGCTATGGGACAGATGGGGGATGCTAAAAAATGATACAGCACAATGACTAGTGCTTGTCATTGTCAGTATTCGATGGTGGTTTATTATAATGTCCCTGAAGGAGAATGGGAGAACAACGCACTGTTCTGTTTTTAAAAGCTTTTCAGCATCTTGCGGGTATGAAGCACATGTTTTAGAGACGGAATCGTTATATTTGGCTTGGTCTTAAAGCTGAAGAAACTAAAACAAAAATAAATGTACACTTAAAAATGCACAACCAGCAGTTGGTTATAATAAAATAGGCTGTACTCCAGCAAATGATTCACTTTGACAACAAAATATTTTCACGTAGAGGATCCTCTCATCACTAATCTTAGTATGCTTTCAGCAACATTAGCAACGCCAGACAACAAAAAAAGTTGATCAGTGTTTAGTAGTAAAGTCTGTGTAATCACAGTACATCTCTCCCAGATGAGGCACCATCATCATCTTCTACCAGCCCAACAGAACTATTATGGTCCCTCATCTGTTGTTATAAACCTGACATCACCAATTCCTGTCTTCCTGGGAGCTTTTTAATAAGCAAATGTCTATGGTTAACCAGTGATATGTTGCAGAATGAAATAACCTAACAGGGATAACTTATGTAGAAAAAGGCCATGCACTGCTCAAGGCAGGAGAGTGAGGATTTAATAACCTTTATCTGGTTTAGCGTGACAGCAGCACACATACAAACGGGAAGGTGCAGCAAGGCATCGGAGATGCTCTGTTCACCAGGGCACCTCTTGGCGTAACAAGAAACAATGGTCACAAACTGACAGAGAGCAGATTTAGGCTAGACGTCAGGAAAAACTTCTTCACGGTAAGGGTGGCCAAAATTTGGAATGGGCTTCCAAGAGAGGTGGTGCTGTCCCCTACCTTGGGGGTCTTTAAGAGAAGGCTGGACAGGCACCTGGCTGGAGTCATCTGACTGCAGCGCTCTTTCCTGCCCAGGCAGGGGGTCGAACTCGATGATCTGTTGAGGTCCCTTCCTACCCTAGCATCTATGAATAGCAAGATAAATGCCTTGGCTATGTTCCCCTTGCCTACAATTTTTTTCTAACCTTCTTCCCGTATTTGGTAATTTTTCAGTGGTCAGCACCATTTGATATTACCTAACTTCACCTGCTGCATATATATGCTGTGCTAGCACCTATGGCCCAGCTAGGTCTCACACTGCCAACAACGTCAAAGTTACTGTCCATAATCTTTGGTCACTTACAATCCATTCGCTATCAGGTGGACTTGGACGTATTCACATACGGTAAAAAAAAAAAAAAATGCAAAATAAACATTTTTCTTTGTCTACTTCCCGTTGTCTTCCCCAGAGATCCAAAATAGCCGTCTATGAGAAAATGTGGTCTTACATGAAGTCGGCAGAGCCATCCGTGTTTACCAAAACGACAGCCGACGGCGTGGCCAGAGTGCGCAAGTCCAAGGGGAAGTTTGCCTTCCTGCTGGAATCGACCATGAACGAGTACATTGAGCAGCGGAAGCCCTGTGACACAATGAAAGTTGGTGGAAACCTGGATTCCAAGGGCTATGGTGTAGCAACTCCAAAAGGCTCAGCATTAAGGTGGGTGGAATAATATAACAATATCCATGTTGTTATAGTATTCCACCTACCCTGATGTATTGTGTTGTCATTTTCTTTCTTGTGGATTTTTGAGGTAACTTTAACGTTTAAAACCTTCAATACTCCATGGAGTTAAATAAGACGGTAAATTATGGTTTCATTTACTTAATGCATCCATTTTTTAATGTTCTCTTCGTGTTGTCCTTTCTGATTGTTTGTTGCTGTTTTAATTTTACAGTTCAATGGCTTTTTCAATTTAAATGGTAAAAGCCAAGTTAACCTGCCTTATGTGACGAATGTTAACTGCATGATGTGGTGTTCTTGTTACTTTTTTTCTCAAAGACAATTTCCCCATCCCGCACACTTCAGTTTTGAGCAAATGTTATCCTCCATGCCACCTTCCAATATTTAACCCTGTATTTGCTGTACAGACATTTTTATAGCTCCACGTTCTGTGAAATTTAGCCAATTTGTCCTCTTGTGCTCCTTTTTTTATACGTTACGATTTCCTAAGCATTTGTGCATTTTCTTACAAGTTATGTTTTATCGTTTCAAGAAATGCTGTTAACCTGGCAGTATTAAAACTGAATGAGCAAGGCCTCTTGGACAAATTGAAAAACAAATGGTGGTACGACAAAGGAGAGTGCGGCAGCGGGGGAGGTGACTCCAAGGTCAGCCTCAATGTCACCACAATCGGGTACCTTAGTCAAGAGTAATCGGCAAGGCTGTTATTGTACTTGTCAAGGAAAAAGACAAAAGCACACAGATTAGAACCATTGGAATAACCACAGGGGAAGTTGCTCACTTGCCCAGTAGCTTTTTTAATGAGATGGTCTTATTGCACCGTTTTTGATCAAATGCGGAACCCTTATTTTACTAACAGACAGAGGTCGTTTGCCCTGCAAGAGTTGCACTAATCGAGTAAGTGCTCATAATTATTTAGGAAAATAGTTATCTCGTATCAATGCAGTGAGAAGAAGGTGCTTCATAAGCTTTGGTCCCAAATTGACATATTAGAAATTCAATGAATTGTTTCTTTGTAAGAGAATCGTTTCTTTTTATAGGGGAAGCCACTGGCCAGCGCAGATCTTGAAGTCTATAGGATCAGTTCTCCTTAGCTCCTTTGCTGTTCTAGAATGAGCATTGCCTGCCTCTCTAAGGGCCCAGTATTGTTCCCACTGATATTAGAGTCCAGAAGGGAGACGTTTCTTACTAGAGGTTACCTATAGCTCAGAAAAGAAAGAGTTGTAAAACCATTTGTGAGACAGGCTCAATGCATTGAAGTGAAGTAACTATTCTAGAAACAAAATAGTGTTAGGCCAGCACTTTGCAACCTTATTAGACTCATGGCACTCCTCCTTAGGCTCAAGGCATCCCTCAGAAAGTGTCAGCTCTTAGTTTCACTTGTTTTTTGACTACAGCGAAGTACTATAACAATTCTTCTGTTGCAGAAAACTCAGCTAGATCACAACAGGTCAGCACGTTTTTAATGCTTTGGATCCCTAGTTGAAATCTCTGGCTTTATCTTGTGAATCATGGTTGCACACCTAACAGTGCTAACATTGGCATCCCCCAGCACCCTTGAAAGGATCCCAAGGCATCCTAGGGTGGCGCAGCACCTTGGTTAAGAATCACTATTTTAGACAAACGTTACTGTCTCCCGTGACCCCCCCCAAATGCTAAGAAACATATTATAAGTACTTGGAAATTGCAGTACTTGTGGCTTGAAGTAGGAGATACACTGCTTGTACAACTGAAGTGTGTGGTGGGCTTGGGAGTTTACATTTACATCTGGAAATTAAGCTCAAAGAAAGCGGTTTCAGTAGCACATAGCCTAGAAGAAAAGTATGTACCGATAGTTATAGTAACTGGCATTCTGTACAGAGCTGAGATAAAATTAGATTTGCTGCTCTTTTTAAAGATGAGATCCTAACTGAATCCAACGGCACCAACAGAATCAGGATTATTACTTTAAACAGTATGAATCCTAGAGCGACACTTTAAGGTAGAGCCAGGACAGATGCTACGTTTATACTAGTGTAACCAGGCTTTACACCAATGTAAAAAGAGTGGACAGATCCACTCCGCATCCCAGTGTAATTTACACTGGTGTACAAAGGCAATGAAAAGTTACACCAGTACCTTCTGTCCAGGCCCTTCCTTTAAACAACTTATTTGTTGCAAAAGTTAATCAGTTTATATCCATATACTGCCCACTTCCTTGCACAGCTAATAGAGTTATGATTGCTTTTTCATTTGCTTATGTGATTGCCCAGGAACACTAGCTGGACTAGGTACTGTCATTGCTATGACATTGATGGTCATAACTAGAACAGGCATTGCCAAGAAAATTAATTAAATATGCCTTTTTGTATTGAAATGCATTGAAATTAATTTCCAGACTTTTTAAAAGCATAGTTAGTCAAATCCGTTCCCTATGGGACAATAACCTGTAATCTCTCTTATAAAATACTTCAGTATTGGTCCAAAATCCTGTAGTAACACTATTTTTAGTAAGCTGCAGAGCTTTGGACAGTTATTGCAGATTACTGTCGTATTTTATTAATAAGGGTTGATTACATCTGGCTACTTAGTGAATTAATCAGTTCCTTTAATCATCTTGAATATTAGCAAAAGCAGTTGGACAATAAAAAGAGAAAAGAGAGAGAGGTGAATTTCAAATTGATTTAATCACTCCAGTTCCTCAGGACTCATCACCAGACTAGAAAAATGGGTGGGTTTTTATGAGGGGCTTAGCTCCCATATTCATCCCATTCTATAACGCTCCACGTGCAAGTATATTAAATGTTTTAATTTCCTCTCAGGAGCTAACCCTGTACTCTCTGACCCTGCTCCATGAAAGACAGCTCTTTGTACAAGGCTGCTGCTTCAGTGGACCACATCACTGTGAGTTCATTAAATTACAAACAGCCGACCAACATTTAAAGCTCTGAGGAGTCTAAATAGGACACTTTTATAATGGTAATAGTAAGGGCAAGGTCATCTTTCTATTTTGGTATGTGTTCAGGCATCACTTGAAAAGAATAATACTCAATGCTAATAAGTACTTAGGTCTGTTTTAGTAGATGCTAAGGAAGCAGAGTCAGTTATTCCATAATAAACTAAACGGTTCAGGGAAAGAAAATGGAAATGAGAACCTTGATCTTGCTATTTTTAATCTTGTTAGCTATTTATTTGTAATTTATTGTAGCATGCTGTGGTTAAGGACTAGTTGAAGTTTAGAGCTGAAACAACCAATTATCAGGGGCTTATAGCTCAGCTAGCGCAAGTCACCTGGGAAGCGAATGTGGGTCAAATGTAGAGATTTTCTTGGTGGGAGGGCTGTGGGGGAGAGTGCGTGTTGGAGGAAAGCGCCTTACAATTGATTAAGCTGGGCAGGTGCTCTGCTTTATTTTGTTTCTGGTTTTTAGCCATTATTTGTAGGGCTGTCATAAATAGGCTTTCAATTAAAGACAGCTCCATCTTAAAAAGTAACATTTTTGCCAGTACTTAATACTACAGGCTGGTATCCTGGCATTCAAATATGAAGAGTGCTGCCTCAGGTAGCATAATTCTTTTGAAGGATTGTATTGACATCATATACCATTAAAGCAAAGTTCAAGCTGTCATGCGAACCCCATGGGAAGACTGTAGCCCTCTACATGTACATATGGCAGGTACCAGTACGTCACTTCAGATTATATGTGGTTAAGGACAGATCTGAATTCTCTTTCTTTTTCTCTTGCCTTTTCTTTCCCCCTCCTCCCATCCAAAACCCTACTTTCCAAGGGAGGCAAGAGTATTTGTTGCTGCCTTCTCTCATTGTCCTCCTGGCTCCCCAGTAAGAATTACATTAATCATTGGTGTTGATTGGTGAAGGTGCAAGTATGAAACAAAGTGGAAAACTTGAATAAGACACACAACAAGTCCTTTAAAGCTTTTGTTCCCAAAGATTTCGGATTAGCAGCTGGCATCATTAGTATATCTCACTTTTCTTGGTTTAATGCATATGAATGCGTGTGGGGGGCATCTTGCACATCAATAATATTCACAATTTGGCTTTCAGTCAAAATTAAACTGACACTGAGCTAATGCAAATATGTCTTCATAAGCTTGAGTTTTGAAATACTGCATTCTCTGTTTGCAACAGATACAGGCAATAGAAGAGAATCTTGAGTGTGATTAATGCATTTCTAAAGAAAGACAAAAGCTTATTTTTGCACAGGAAACCCCAGTGCAAGATTTGGCTGTATTCCAGCTTTCAGCCACTTGCCAAGAGTTTGAAGTTCATTGCAAAGATCGAGGCCATGGAAGCCTCTCCATCTAATGTTTTTCTTTTAAAAACGCAGTACTGTTGTAATTCTTGGCAAGTCATCTTAGATGTCAGAGATATTCAAAAAAATTGAGCAACAGTTGTAAAAATGTCTTCAAGTGATTTGAAAGCAGTATCCAAAACATAATAGAAAAAATTAACATTATAACTCTTTTCTGACTTAAATAATGGTTCATCTCTGGCCTTGTAATCAAACACTCTCATTTTGGTTCAAGAGTGGCTGAGCTAGGCTGCTAGAGTTATAGTACACTGTAAGCTGAATATGCCTCAACATTATGCTCTTGTTGCCAAAACCAACAGCATACCGAGTTGTTTTACCAGAAGTGTCATTTGCAAGTCAAGGGAAGTGTTTCTTCCATTCTCTTCGGCACTGATGAGGCCTTACCTGGAGTACCATGTCCAGTGTTGGGTATTGCACTTCAAGACCTAGACAAATTGGAAAGAGTCCTGTGGAGAGCAACAAAAATAATTAGAGATCTAAGAGACATTACTTATAAGAATAACCGTAGAAGAACTGGGATGACATAGTCTGGAGAAAAGAAGACTGCGGAAAATTTGATAATGGTCTTCAAATGCTCGGAGGGTGCTTATAAAGTAGAAGACAAAAGACTATGCAAATCACGCCCTGTGGCTGCAATGGACAGGACAAGAAGTAACAGCCTTAAGTGACAACAACGAAAAAATTAGGTTGGATTTTAGGAACTTTCTAACTATGAGGGTGGTTAAGTATTGGAACAAATTACCTAGAGAGATTGTGGCGTCTCCATCCTTGGAAGCTGGGTGAGACAACCACTTGTCTGGAGTGGTTTAGACAGGGATGATCCCACCTTGAGCAGAGGGTTTGACTGAATCACTTCCTGATCCCTTCTAGCCCTGTTTTTCTATTATTCCAACTTGATTTTCTTGTGAGAAATAAGCTTTGATTTTCAGATCCTCAGCCAGCTTCTGCCATCACTCCGAATACCATTTTCAGAATGATCGTTTACCACCGAATCCTTTAAGCCTTTTTGCAGACGCATAGTGTCTTCAATGTCAGCCTAAGCTTCTTGAATCATTTCACATGAGGTTGACTCCATAAAGTTTATCACCTTAACGTACCACACAGCACAAGACTTTCCTGCTGCAGCTTGTGCAAGTCAGCAGTTTGGCATTGCTTTGAGTTTGGGTTCCTGCCGATCCTTTTTTAGGTTTGAATTTTCAACAATTGAAACGTAAGCATCACACAGTTCCATAATTTAGTACCAAAACATAAGGATCACGTCAAATCAGTTTTCCCATTTTGTTTCACTTAAGAAGAGAGACAGACTGGTCATATCTCAGCACTGACAAGGCTGCAAAAAGTCTGTAGACACTTTAAACCATGTTGAAAAATACCATGGCTTCAGTGCAACAGTTGGCATCAGTAATGAGTGTGAGATTCAAAGATCAGTCATTTCATGGGACAAAACCTGCTCTCTTGTTGAGATCCTAAATTCTGATGTGCTGTGTGCTTGCCTTTTGTATTTCCCCCATTGTCACAGCCCTGACCCCTCAAAGCACCCAGTGAGAGTCGCATTTCTTTGAACAGTTTACTAACGTGCCAGTTGAATCGGCCACGTTCAATAAACCAAGAAATTGTTCCATGATCATTAACTTGCCATCTTTTACCTTAGTAACGGCGTTTGCAGTTACAAATCTAACAATCGGTGTTCTTCTTTATTGCTTTCTTTTGGTACAGACAGGCATAATAGAGCAATACTTGACTGGCTTCAAGCTAGAAATAATTTCCTTCTTGATCACATTCCCAAGAATGTGAATAATTTTGTTTTGAATATTTTTGTCCGGGTATTGATCACAAATTCCTGGTGGTTCACTGGAGTCATTCTATGACAAAAGTCACGTTTCCCTGGAAACTCCACAAATTTCATAGATGTTAGGTGTTAGGGTCGGAAGGGACCTCAATAGATCATCGAGTCCGACCCCCTTCTGTTTGGGGATAAACCTCACAGCAAAATAGTCTATATATATGCACCGGCTTCAATCAAAAAGCTTTTACAATTAATTCTGTCAGGGAATTAATCTGGCATTGGTTTTCACTGTTAATTATATGATCCTGTTTGAATCCACCTTCTAAGTCTTACACATGATAGCTGTTCATCTGATCTCTTAATTTCTCACGTTTTGCTCGGATACATGCTATGTTTTTCCAGTCTCAAACGCCATTTGTGGCTAAGGCAAAATCTCAGTTTAGCATCCTGTAGCAGAAGAAACAACACACGGAAGCAGTCGATGTGAAAGAGAGAAGTCAATCTTGTTTAATGTGCTCTCCATTTTGAAAGCTGGCATGAAAACAGAAAGCTGAAAATTTTCTCCCGTTGCTTCACAAAGAAGAGTCCTTATAATTTGTTTGCCCAGGCCCAGCGTTCGCAAGCAAAAGGCAAACATTTATACTGAGTTTCTTCAGAAGAAGAAACAAAGTTTTTTTTTAATGTTAAATTTATTGTCAGACATAGTAACACTGACATTGTGGTTGGATAAAAATTCATGACTTGAAGAAGATTTTGCTGCATCAGTTGGAAGGGAAAGCTAAGGACTTCCAAAAAGCCAAGTACAAAATGACTCACCCAGACAGAAAACGCTGCCTGTTGTCTGTGTTGTCTGACAGCAAGTTCCACAACATTGCCAATCTGCCAATTTTAACGAGGAACAATTATAGCTGGCAAGTGAGAAATGTTTCATAGTTGCGAAGTCGCTTTCTTGCTGTCCCTGCCTTCTCACTAGGTTAGGAAGCCGCCTACCTCTCCTGCCCTTACAGCGGACCCGACTCCCATCCCATTCTCCATCCTCATCTTGGCATTTTACAATTATCTACATTATTTTTATGCCAGATTCTTAGCATTTCATCAAAGTAGTACAGAAAAACAATCTTTTCCTTCTCAACTTCAACACTGTTTCTGTAAATAGTAAACTCACAAGATGGGGGATGCTTTACAAGCTTCTCTAAGGAGCCTGTCTAATAAGCCCAGAATGGAAGTGTCCCACAGATTCTAACTAGCGCAGGAACTAACGGGCATTAACGCAGTCACAGCCACCAAGGAGCCAACGGCATGACAGGGGAGGACTCCAGTGCGATGGATATTGATCACCACTAATCCATTTGCTTTGGCATAGTGTCTGTTCTGATGAGAGCAGCCATTATACTGCTAAAGCAAGTGTTTAAAAAATAACGATAAACTCCGTTTTTGTAGGTTTTCTTTTGATGTTTTTCTTGATTAGAACAAAATGCAAACACAGTAGGCCAGAATTCATTCCTGGTGCAACTCTACTCAAAAAAGTAGAGTTACACTAGGGATGAATTAGGCCAAATATGTTGTGAAGTGATCGTTGCAATTGATTCATGCTTTGTATTAGTGTGACTATAACAGCAATGCAGCAAGGCCTGTGTGGAAGACTTGTGATGTGTTGTAAGATATATTAAAATCTTCTTTTCCCTTGACATTACACTGCTCGGACTGAACTTTGAGATCCTCAGATAACACTATTGGCGATACTGGATACAGTATTGTCTTGGCTCTTTGTCCATTCCAGTGGAGCGACTGAGGACAAAGATGGAGTCAAGGATGCAGATTTTACTTATAGGTGAGCTCAACACACAAAATAAAGACTAGATATGGATCTAAACTCTTCCAAAAGTAAGGAGTCTGCTGCTGGTTTTGCCTCTGCTCAGGAGACAAAAGAGAGTAGGGGTCCAGCAGCACTTGGTTTTGGATCTGAATTTTTCTAAAGTTTGAAGGAGTTGAGATCTCAAGTTTTGGTTCAGGCTCGTCTCTACTTTTGATGAAAATATATGTTTATTTGCTTACAGCACATGTCAAGAGGAGAAGATAAACAGTCTTTTCAAAACTGTTCTTTTTGTTTTCTTTAAAGGGAATGATATTTAGGGCAAAGTAAAAGCTGTGGCCTCAAGGAACAGATGGAAGCTACATCATGGAAGGAGATGTGTGCGCCGTTGTCTTATGATGTTATTTTACGGACTGTACTTACTCAGGATACTCTATCAGCTAAGCTAATGGAATTGATCTGTCAGCTTATGGGGTGGAGTCCCAGGCTTTGGGATATCAATGTCCTGAGTTTGTATTCAGCTTCTTCCTCCCCAGATGTTAGCGTGTGCATGTGTGTGGGTGTAGTGTATATAGGTTTAAATCATTACAGATCCATGGGATCGGCATCTTAGATTGAACTTCTGTGACACCTCGATGCTGGTTTATGCTCAAGATTTGGGGTGAGTATGTGACCCCTTTGCTTGCATATCTGTATACTGCTTCCAATTGCTGGACTATAAATAATCTATTCACACAGGAAAATCCCTTTCATAGCTTGCCTCTCTTCCTCCCTTTAGTTCACCAAGTAAGTTATGGTTGTTTTAGATCATGATGCCTCCTCCTGATATTGTTCTTTTATTTCTATTGTGAGGCTAGCAGATACCCAGTGACTGTAAATTCTGTGATTTGCAAGGATCTTGAGTCATGCAACTGAGAAAAAATGAATGCAAAATTGACGTGCTATGGAGATTTTCTTTCTATTACGGTCCATCAAACAAACTGTGCAACATTTATCATTGTTGCATCCAAAACCAGATGTTCCAGTTGTAATTTAAGACCACAGAGATTATATTTCTAGTCTGAAATAATTATAGAAAACCATATCTTCAGCTGGTGTAAATTTCCTGCCTCTATCGAAGTCAATTAGCAACAGCTACGGCAATCAGCGGAAGCCTAAAGATCTGACCCACAAAGTCATGGAAGCTACAAATATTCTACTGAGTAAGAGTCTTACCAATTCCAGCAATGCTCATTTACTCAGTGAGACTAAATGGAGGGCTTGCCACATCCATATGTGATTTCTGTGTGATAGTATGCATAAGCTGATGTAACTGTTGCTGACATGCTGGCTGCATGTCATCATTCATTCACTTAGCTCTCTTAAATGAACATGAATTTAATCTCACCCATAGCGAATCATGGCAAAATTGTACAGCATATTGTATTCAGAAACTATTGCTTGATTGAGCTGAGTTCTTATTTGTGTGACAACGTAGGGTAGTAGTATTTAGGAAATCTTCCTAAAAATGTGTTATTAAATGGTTCCAGTTTGGGGTCCCATGATTTTATTATGCAACCATTTCCCTCAGAAATAAACTAAGTCTAAAGAAGGAAAAAATTTGCAAGATATAATATAGATGAAGGTAGCAGGATGAGAGGCTAAGTTAAATTTACTATTCAGTTGAATAAGAACAATTTTCTGCAAAGATATAATTCTGTAGTTCAAGTGTTGACAGATTTTGGTTGTTTCCTTGCCTTGATAGTAACATTCTGTGACACTTAATACTTCAGTAAATTGTTTGTGTGAATTCAGTCCCCAAGCAGATTTCATATGCGTAGAATGTCTGCTAATTATTTGACTGAATTTCTTTGTTGGTAATGAATTACTTTTTTAAGCTGATATATTTTTAGAAACACATTCCAAGTCATGAACGATACCATGCTATTTAATTTTCAAGGCTATTTTTATTTTAGAATTAACTCTGTAACCATTTTGCATATATTGTCTTCTGTGATGTATCCTATACATTTGAGAGCAGAATTTTGCTATGAGCAGAATGATTCTGTTCCCCTTCTCTCATCTGCTTCTCTCAGGGTACAATGTACTATTATATTCATTGCATTTTTAATACTGGTATATTTTTAAGAAAAAAATCTGTTATGAGTTATTTGAGATTGTCCTTTATAGCTAAGAAACCCCACTGGCAAATGTCTGATGCCTGGTAGAAAGACGATTTTTTTTCAAATACAGCCTTAAAAAAAACAGCCATGAAACAATTCATTTGTGCGATTTGCATGAAAATAGTATTTATCAACATGTATTTACATGTTCATCTAGTGCATGCTATAAGCAGGGGCTATGCATAAAGATGGAAATGGGCTAAAATGGTAGATCAGAACTAATCATAGTAGCCCTGAGCTAATCTGCAGGTATGTGTTAGCAAGTGAAAATTACTGGTTTTTGGCAAATTACTGAGCAGTGTTTTTAAAAGGAAGATACCAAAAATGATTTTGTGCATTCATTTGACAAATACTGTTTCATAGCATATTATTAAATGATGTTGTAGCCTATTTTGTAACAATAATGAAACCTTCATAATAGGGCTGTGTGAAGCTTTGGTCCCTGATCCAATTCGGCAGAGATTTGGCCCAACTCTGCATACCTCGAGGTACCAAGCAGCTCGTGAATGTTGAGATGCTGGGGTGGATGGAGCGTCCCATAAAAGCATGGGGGGCTCCCCAGCGCGCTCGGCAGCAGACCCAGAAGTGGACCAGAAGCATTTCTGGTCCACTTCTGGGTCTGCCGAGGAGCGCATGGAGCATCCCCCCATGCCCCTCCCCAGTTCATCGACTGGTGCCTCCTATTTCTGGGGGTTCCAAGCCAGGGGGGCCAATCACTGAGCCAGGAGGGCATGCCCTCCCCCCCACCGGGCCCCGCACACTCAGCGGTGGACCTGGAAGTACTTCTGGTCCACTTCCGGGTTCACCGCCGAGCACACGGGGGGGCCCTTGCGCTCCTGTGGGACGCTCCATCCACCCCATCATCACAGCATTCACAAGCCACGCCTGGTACCTTGAGATATGTAATAAAACACATTTAAAGCCGTGTCTATGACCGAATCGCTAATTCGCCAAATCAGCATCGAATCTTCAGATTCGGATTCGGCCGAATCGAATCGGAGACAGTGATCCAAATCAACTAATCGAATCACTGTCCCTGGTTTGGGCTGAATCTGAATTCAAATCGAATACGGCCCGTTTTCCACACCCCTGTTTCATAACAGGAGGCTTCATTACAGCACTCCAGTCTGCCCAATAAGTTTGTAGGAGATTCATAGGTATGCAAATTAGCAAGGACCCTAACTCAGGAATTCGAAGGGAGGGTTTCTGAAAAATGTATTATACAGTTGGTGGAACAGCTTTCAGACATGGGGCTTGCACTTAAGAAACAGGTGGAAAAGACGAACAATTTGGAAATACTCAACATGGGATCAAGTTTGCCACCGTTCCTCACTGGTCTCTTTCTTGGTAAGTGGTCCTCTCAAAGAAGCCACCTCGGGGAAACACGATTTTTTTCTTTTTTTAAAGGAACTCTTGTTTTTTGCTTTGAAGCAATCCTATTTGTTCATACCCAAGGCAGATGCCTGCATTCATCCAGGTGCATTCTCTGTGATCTGCCTCAGCTACCAAAGTTGGGGGCAACCGTGGCTTTACAGAGCCAACCTGGCTATCCCAGAACGTTCTCTGCAGCCCTCAGACCAGGCAGCACCAAACTGAAGCCTAATGATGATCCAGAAGGTAGGAGCCTCTGAAAAAGCTATTACAAGGACGAAAAAGAAACCCCTGGACATGGAGATGTATGTATAGACAAGCAAGAGAGAGAGACAATGAGGAGGCTAGCTGGAATATGAGGTAAGGCAAGGTTTTTGCATACGTCCATTCATAGCCATGGTCACACAGATTAGAAAAGGTCAAAGAAAGGAAGGGAGCAGGGGAAAATCCTCATACAAGAAAATCTGTCAGGTGGTTTTTGTTACAGTATAAACATACCACCTTCCACGTACGGCTTCCCCAGCAGCAGTCAGATGTAAAGATTTGAGCACTATCATTACCAGTCACAGCTCCTGCCACATCAGTGCATTTCAATCCTGGGCATTGTTATAAATGAATTAAAATGACTCGTAACTGCTCTCATTTCCTAATCCAATATGCATGTATTATTGCATTAGTACTTGACACTACTATTAAATATTAAATTATGATCCTGTTAGTGTAAAGTTTAATGTTTGAGCTACATTTATGAAACAAATGAATAAACTTTCAGAGAGCAAGTTGCTGCTGTCAGACGCAGACTACAGGCTTTCAGAAAAGAGTCTGGAGATGGGCGGTATCAGATGGTAACACATCTGGTTCTGCAAAGGTGTGGGCAGGAGTCTAATATACCAACATGCACACCTCCATAGAGCCAGATGTGTTATCATCTGAAGCTGCAGGTATCTGCACACATCTTCCACGTTGCGCAAAAACATAGCACTATTTACTACGTGGTTTAAAAAATTAAGCCGATTTGCAGCCAAGGAGAAAACCTACAGACACTGCAACAGAGACGCAAATGTGACTCTCACATAAAAACAAAATGAGAAATCTTTTGAACCACCCAGGAGAGCACTAATTACAGGGAAAGAATTAATGAAAAATGTGGCAGAATTCCTTTTGTTGCAAAGCCTAAGCCTGCAGCTACCAACTACATAAAAATAATCAAAGAAACCTTCCCCCAGTAGACAATTTGGACGTGTTACAAAAAGGTCATATCAAAAACACCACAGGCTGCCTTCTGCAAAGCTGCTTATTTACACAAACTCATTGTCAGAGCTGAACTAAAGTCGACTATGCTAATCTAGGAGTTTTTATTGTCATTGGAAGAGCTGTCATTTAAAGAGATGCAACCCTTATAAATATCCGCCTCTCATTTCCATATATTCACTACAGCAGGTATGACAACATTTTCTAGTCACTAATGCTGTTGCAGGCAGGAACGGCAGCAGAAAATAGCATTGAATGTGCTAACTCACAAACTTGGTTTCTGTCATCACATGTTACTGTACAGAAGCAGTATGTAGGCAAAAGATACAGAGACTTCAATTAAGGAGTTACAAATGAAGAGTCAGCTGCCATTAATGGAAAAGTTGTTCAGCTACTGATCAAGCATTTAGCATCAGGAGCTTCAGACCAACCACTATGAAAATGTTCTTTTTTGAATAGATATCAAGGCCGGAACAACTTGAGAAAGGAGAACATTTCTGGATTTGCTGTTTGAAGACAGTGTCTACTGAAGGATTTAAAGTTGAGGTTAATGCCTCTATCTACTCACCACACATTTCTGCCGCAGTAGGAATTCTGGGCATGTGCCAACAAACCCACAGTGCATTTGTTGCCTAAATTAGTGTTTTCTTTTAGAAACTCAGTTCCACTGCTCTCTCGGAAGAGGAAACCTTGAAGGAACAAGGTGGCACAGAGAAACCCGCAACTAAGAAGCCTAGCTTTTGGTTTCTATATTTAAAGGTCCTTTGTATTTTTTAAAGTGTATAATTATTGGTTCTAACCTCTACATCTCTACAGTATTGCAGAACTGAAATGGAAATGCTGTATGCTGTTTATTAAATTAGGTTAGAAATAAGATTGGACCTAAGATCTGAAGCAGCAACACAACTATGGCAGAGCATTAATTCCAGAACTTAATTTCCTGTGATTTTGACATGAAAACTAAATGCTTGATTATAAAATATAAAAGATAATTTACTGAAGACTAACTGGTAATAAATATGAATCCATCTCCTCATTATTTGTGGCATGCTGGCATTGGACTCCCCAGTCATGAGCTAGGGCCACACTGTGCTAGGGACTATACAAATGCTGGACGAAAAATAGACAATACTTTTTACATGTTAAGAGCTTGGCAATTTCCATCATATGTTTTACCTGCCTGTCATGCATGCACGAATCAGCATGAGCCTTATGAAGAGGAAGGCTTGGATATGAACTGCATGTATTACCCATGTGATTCTTATCCTTTACAGGGATCTTGAGAAACAAAACATGCACCGTTCCAGGTGCCCACAGCATCTTCCTATCCAGAAAGAACATGCGATACTGTTTTCACTACAGTGGCATATGTTGAGTTTTTAATATCTCCCACTATGTAATTACACAAATAGGTCTCACGTGTTACCCATGTATTATTTCTGGATGCTTTATAAGATGGAACTTATACAGCAAATGTTGCTAAACTGATAGTGTCATGATGGGCAATTTCTTGCAATAGACTATGAAAGTTTCTGATTTAGGGAAGGCCTCAGCTGTCGGACAGTACATTTACCCTAAGGGTTTGTAGCCAGTCATGATTATTTCAAGAAAAAGATTTGACAAAAATCCATGTAATAGTTACAGAACAGCCTGCGATTTATAGAGCTTGAGGGGCTAAAGTGCCTTGTTTGATTTAGACTTGTCTTTAGCCTCCAGTAATGCCATCCTAAAAATACTGTAGAATATGGCATTTCTTCTAAGATTATTTCTATCTTTCTGTTTTAAAGACATGAAGATGGTAAGTAGGTATATTTGTATGGCATCCTACCCAGCTTAACAGAGCATTCAATATTGATTACAACAAACTTTCTTAAATTTCCTTTGCTGTAGCGCGTCAAGCATGAAATTTGAGGTTGGGTTTGTGGTGTTGGTGTTTGTTTAATTGTTTGGTTCTTGATGCCTCAGATGATAGTGTGCAGACTGAAAGGCCGCATAAATTATCATATGCTCTTTTTAACCTTGTATCACAATAGAACATATGATAGATTTGATATAAATTGCATGTTTTGTTTTCTTTTTTTTCTTGGGAGTGGGGGTTAACATTTGTCGGTAGAGCGGCATACTGGTTTGATTTCTTTCTCCCCAGAAATATTTCAGATCCATTGACTACATATTAAAGGTAACATTTTCAAAAGCATACTGAACTGTCTTAATCGAGCGGGAGTTTTACCAGTGACACTAGTGATTTTGAAAAATTCACTTTGACAAATGTTGAGACTTCTTGAGTTAGAGAAGAGCATGTGATTCTTGATTTCCTCTTCCTTTATTTTGGCAAGAAAAGGTGGATGGTAGAACTCCCTAACCTGAGCAGTCATTTAAATCTTAAACACTTTGATATTGCAATTTTGTTACTTGGTCTGTGTTGCCATTAGCAACCATGATGGTATGTCAGCGACCAAATTTGGCATTGGGTCGTAAGGAATAAATGAGACAGAAACTGACAAGGTTAAAGTGCTCTAAGATTCATCGGTTCCTTGGCATTGAGAGAGATTACAAATAATAGAGATTTAAAATAAAACGGAAATACAGTCCCTTTCCAAGGTAGTGGTAGCACATAAGTGAATCAGTTGCTGTAAGTAAACTCTATTATATAGCTGTTGATGACAGTTTACCTGTGTTTGTGTCTCTGGGAGTAACAGAGGAGGAGCAAGACCCTTGCCCATTCAGTCTGTTGCTTGGTAATGCATTGCATTTAGACCTGTTTTTGGCAAGAAAGTTATTCATGAATCTTATTGGCTATATTTTGATGTCCACTTCATTTAAACTTCAGTGCTTGAGATTATCCAGTGACCCCCCCACCCAGCTGCTGTGTTGCTCTTAGTCACAAACCCCGCTTAATCCCTCAGTTAAACCAGATGTACAGCTGCTGAAGATTGTAATCTGGTGTGAGGCAGACAGATCTCACTGGTTAATCTGGCTCAGTGCATTTGCCTACCCTGTGGAGTCCTCCAGTAGCCATGTAGGTGCACTGGTAACAAGCCCTGGTGCTGTGACTGTGCATGTCCCTAGGACTCAAATTATGCACCTGATTGCTCTGTAATATTGGTCACACTGTTCAAAATGCTGGGACTATTCCAGTAACTAGCTCAGCACTAGCACTAGCTCAGGTTTCACATTACGGGAGCTACTGAAATATGTATGTGATGGAGTTTTGTCCTGTGCATCACAGTCAGAGTTGTTGCAAAGGAAAACACTAGTGCTGGGCACGTGCCTCACACACATTTGGGGCAGGCTTCGATGTGTTTTATGACTCCAAGACTGTTCCCTTCCTCAGCATTTGAGGGGAAGTGAATTTTTCAGTGTCCAGCCCTGCCAGCTGGAGCCCAGATGGGCAAGGTTTGTAGATCTTTGGCAAGCCATTTAAAAGAACAACAACAACCAGAGCTCTCTATGCCCAGGAACCAGCCAAGGGGCTGCATGTGTATTATAAGCACTGCTCTGTGTAAGGTGCCAGGTCAAGGAGAATTGAGACCTATTTAAGCTCTTGACACGATGTTCTCTTTTCTCCGACCTCTTCTGATGGTTTGATTATACTTCAGTTTTGGCATCTTACTATACAGCAGCCCTGGAGAATCCTATTCATCCAGGACAGGATATATATTATATACTGCATGTATGGCAAGTAGATTTGTGTGTAATAGCTGATGAGTTTTTCAATGTTAAAGCTAGAATTGTGGGTCTGCTAGTACTGGATATAAGACTTCTGACAGACAGTTTAAGGCACTACGGGATCTAAGCCATGATCCCAACAATCATGGCTCCTGTCCTGTCCAGAATATGTATATGTATATGTATATGTATATGTATATGTATATGTAATTAGGGCTGTGCGAAATGGCACCGTTCCATTTTGACCTGAGTTTCTAGGTTTTGACGGAACAGCATTTTGTTACAAATTTCATTTCAATTCGAAACCGCTGTTCTGTTTTGTTTCATCAAAACAGTGACACTGTTTTGACATTTCATCCATATGCTGTAATGGGGAAGCTCGAAACAGCCTCTCTCACCCAGCAGGCAGATGGGGGCCCGCAACCCAGGGAGGACTGCAGGGGCTGTCCAGTCATCCTGGGGCTGCAGGCCCCCGATCTGCCTGCCAGATGAGGGAGGGAGGGAAGCCGGGTGCTGCCGCTTGGGACCGGGGAGCTGGGGAAGGGGCTGCGGAGCTGCTGGGAGCGCAGCTCTGGTTCTCCCCTGTCTTCCACCACCTGGCGGCTGCCTGCTTCAAAACTCAAAACATTTTGACAAGCCTCATTTTGTTTTGAAGCTGTTTTGAAGCCCTTTGTTTCGATTCAATTTCGCTGTTTTCAGCTCGAAATGAGTTGAAACAGTGTCAGGTCAAAACAGCCAGTGAAATTTTGCACAGCCC
>NW_005842316.1:1463964-1495706 GCF_000455745.1 Alligator sinensis
TATATATATATATACACACACACATACACACACACACACACTGCACGTGAGACAAGTAGTTTTGTGTGTAGTAGCTGATGACCTTTTCAGGGTTAAAGCCAGAATTGTGGGTATGCTGGATCCTGACACTCGGCTGAGCAGCAGGATCTGCCATTGGCTAGCCCCAAACTGTCACACATTCAACTTAAGGCCTAAAAACAAAAAAAAAAAAAAGAAACAGATAGTTGTTACACATTATATGTAGGATAACTTTGTGGCTCGTTAACTTATTATCACACCTTAAATTGAATTTAGCTTTTGGCCAGGTTACAATTTAAGGCACAATTAACCTGTTAATTGCGTCTTAAATGTAACACGTATCTGGGGCCTAAATCTCACACACACACAAAATCCTTCTATTCTAGATGCTCTTGCTACAAATGCATTTCAGGCATGATTTATGTTAACTCCCCTTTACTCCAGGGCACGGATAGGCAGCCATTGGCACAGATGCCAGTGTGGGGTGCACACAGGCATTTTGCTTGGCACACACGCCTCCAGGCAGAAAGTGGGGAAGAGGCCAGGTCTGTGCTGCCACAACAAGGATTGGACCCCTCGTGGCTCCCGTGCAATCTGCTGTGGCAAACCAACATCTTACAAGTCGAGGTTGCAGGTGTTTTGGGCAGCCTGCTGAAAAACATTGCCTACCCCTGCTCCAGAGCCTTTTACTCTGCAGGGGCTACAATGCAAATGAAAACATTGTAACATCCCTACCCTGCTGCACCTCCAGTGACCTACCATGTCCTTGTTTTTCCCCACGTGGGCAAACCGGCCTGTTTGTGAGGAACTAGAGAGCGTACATCTTGGGCTTTGAGAGAGACACATCTCTCCCCTGAGCTACATGGGGAAAAAAATCCTTTCTATGCTATTTGGTAGGTGAGGAAACTGGATATGTTGGGTGCTGTCCTCAATATGTGATGGATGTTTCCGTTTTAAAAATAGCAAGACAGTTTTATATTGCTGTATCTATGACTGCATATTCCCCCCACTCCCATCCAAAACCCATCCTTCTACAAAGCCCCGTGCCATTGCCTCGCAGCCCCTCTCCGGGACATTTTTACCGTTCCCACACGCATGGTCAGATTCCCTCTACCGCCCAGTCCCCTGCACCCATCCACCAGTCTGAGTTGAGAAGGGAGCTCTGCTTCCCAGCAGGTCTCAGCTCCGCCGCAGAGTCTGAAGAAGGGATGCAGACACCCCTGTAAACTTGTTTCTATTATCCCCTGCCTCTAGCTGTGTGCATGATGGTAGAGAGGAAGTCTCCAAGGCTGTTGAAGATTCGTGGCAGACATCACTGTTGTTCTGTTGGTCCTGCCTACAACTTTTTTGGGGTGTTTGTTTTTTTTTAAGATACATGGGTGCAGTAGTGATGCTGACTGTCTTGCAGAGAACAGCAGCACCATGCTGAGAAAGTGCCATGTAGCATCTTTATTCAAACTTGCACTCAGATAATAAACCCGGTAACACTGAATGAAAGACAAATTTCAGTTCACAGTTTGCAACTGGGGAAAGCCGCCAACTTGGCATTTGCGTAGCTCAGTTTTTTAAGAGGTACCACCGTTTGTCCATATACCTCTCTGCCATCCCTGCACTGTTTAGATTGCAAGGAAGGGAAATGATTAGTGTCGTAATGAGTCTTAATTGTTAGGCCTTTCCTTTTCAATTGCCTTTTCGGAATGATTGCTCAGAATTAATTTACAATATTTACATACAATGTTTCATTGAGTTTGAGGGGAACAATATGCTATCTGCATATTTGTTTAGTTGTGACTGCAAATAATAAACATTGCTGTGGTATTGCCTATAATTAGCATATTGTCAGCCTCTCTGACACCAGTTAGTAGCAGCTGAGAAAGCCATGAAGATTAGAGGTGGAATTTTCAAGAGGTCCTACGTGATTTATGCTCCTAAATCACCCATGTGTGTTTAAAAAAACTACCCGTTGTGCCCAGCTGTATGTTCCACTTGAATTTTTTTGGCACAAGCATGTTGTAATGCCCCAGATTTTTAATCTCACCACTAGAAAAGCTTTCTGCCCTCCCCACCCCCCACCCCAGCAGCACTTCTAAAGCAGAGCACTAGGAAGTATGAACTCAAGTGCATCTTCTGACGATGATCTGACCCCACCTCAAGTTGCCTGACTTTCCTCCTGGAAAAAGTGCTATTGGTCACGTTGGCAGGACCACCTGAAAGAAATAGAGGAATGGGGTATTACAAACTTCTTCTGCAACTGGTTCAAATCCACTGACCCTTCAGAGCCTTTAACTCCATTTCTAAGTGGACCTTTCTGATCTAGATTTAGAGATTGAATACCTCATTAGGAGAAGACCAAAGAGTGCTAACAACTGAAAGTCTTGAAGAGCACTGGTGAAGAAGGTGTTGTCTGAGGATTCAGAAGGCTACGCTAGGGAGCATATGATTATTACAGACAAATGTGAGCACAGACTCCGTGATAAATGTACAAGGAACACCTGAGCATCAAAAGAAGATGCAAAATCTTTGGCAAGATCTGGGAACTGGACTAAGATGCAGCCATGACTGAGTCAGCTAAGATGACTGCTTGAATCATTAGCACATAAACACACCAAAAAATACCAGCCTTCATGATTTTATGTGGAGTTTAGCCACAGTGAATGGACTTCTTTCACCTCCTTCTATTGTATCAGAATCTCAGACTTCTCTTAAGTATCTCTTCCTTATGGTTGTATATAAAAGCTTGAAAATTAATCCTGAATGCTTCAGAAGGCAAGCAAAAGGAACCCACAGGATAGGAAAAAACAAGGCACTCTCATAATTTGATGGGGGTCTGACTCACAATTGTTAAGTGTTTGGCATTGACAGTACTGGAGTCATCTGGTTTTCAAGCAAATTAAACTGACACAACCAGATCCATGTTAAAGAACCCACAGCAAGTGGGTTAATTGAAAAATACAGATGATATTGTGTGAATTAGACTGCATGTATCATTCCCCTAGCTACAGCGCTTACTCAGAGCTAAGCACCAGATGTGGAGAGTCTTAGTCTGTTTTAAACTGTGCAGTAAAATAAAAAGTCTTGCATGATCATAGCCTTGTTAAGTACTAACTTCAGACAACAATAAAATGCATTGATGGCCAGTAAAAACGCTCTTCACTGTAAGTCTCTGAAGTCGTTACTGAGCGCACCAAGGCCATGTGGGACAATGTTAAACAATGACATCCAAAGCATCAAGCTTAAGGTCCCCTGGGATGCACAGCGCAACTTCTGGAGCCTCCAAGCTTTTGTTTTGCTGAGGGAAACCAACCGGACAGAGAGCTGGGCTTGAAACTTTGTAAGCAAGAAATAACGAGATCCGATCACAAATTAGTACCATCTAAGGGAAAACAGTCAGAATCAAGTAAGAAAGTAGCAAGGAATTTAGAGAATATGCCATGTAACACCAACAAGAGAGTAACAGTGACTTCATTAAAAAGCAGCTAGAAAGCATAATGTTCCCAAAAACCCTTTTCTCAAGCACCACTTTCAATGATCTGTCCATCTCGGAGCATCGGCAGCTGTGAGAAACAGCAGCTCTCTACTGTTCCCATGGCTACTGAACACGCTGTCAGAACCGGGAACTTATAACGATGGATAAATTAAAGGAGGAGGAAACTTGGTCCTTCTTCCCACCCCCTGAGTTCTGTAGACGAAGGAGCAAAAATAGTTAAAGCAAAATAACTCCATGGAAGTTTTTTCAGTGGTTTACAATGAAAAGGAATATGACAGCCTATATTAAAAACCATAGTTTAGGCAAACTCCCATCTGTTTAGGAAAGATAATTTTCATTTACGTTTTTGGAACTTGTATGTGCATAATTAAACGCAATCTTGGCTTTAAAAAAAAAAGAAGCCCTAATTAGCATGTTAAGCCATCCTCATTTCCCAATACTGTATGATGTTATGAAAGCTAATCTATAATATATTGGATGTTATGGAAATTTGTACTCTGTATGGGCTTTATAAGTTCATGCACATTTAAAAATAGCATTTGGAATGGGGGGATAATTTCACTTTAAATATCTGCAGGATGGCCTGGAAAGTGTTTTTAACTGTTTCTCTATTGTTCTTTTATTCTCAACTGTACAGTACTTCTGAGAGTGGAAAGATATGTTGCTAAAATTCCCTCCAAATTGGATTTTTTTATGGAAAGCTTAAAATTATAGAGCTGCATTCTGAGCAATAAGCCACAATAGGTTTCTGCTGGGGCTTGCCATAGGTGGAGAGAGATACCCAGCTTTCAGTATTGTGCCTCACACTAGCCTGAATAACCACTTGTCACAGTTTAGTTTATGTTGCTTCTCCTGGGTCCATGTTATAATGTAGCATGCTAGGAAGATGCAAGTGCATCACCATCACGTGAGTGCTTGCTAGGATGAGCTTTAGGGAGTTTAAACAGACTTCTACCATTTGTGCAATGCAGGTATTTCTAGCATTTGTCCTTGTTTGAATATTCCAGATATGAAGCTGTCATTTCTCGTGCACGGTTCATTTGCAACATTTGTCAGTGGCTTCTATTTCCTTGTTCACTCTTGATTCACGAGCACAAACCCTACATGTCTTGTAATGCTGTACATACAGTGATGCAAAATGGTAGCCACGATAAGTCTGACTTTCTAATTCCATCAGCTGCTGGTTGAGGGGCTTCATAATTGCTCTGCCCAGGCTGCAATAGCAAACGTGTCATCTCTCTTGGGACTCATCACTGCAATGCAGCACTTGTCTCCAGCCGGGAAAATATAAGCTTCCTGGATTGATAGTTAATTAGATTACAGCGGCTGCTAAAGAATAGCAATTTTAAAAATTAAATATTGGAAAGCATCGAAGCTGGATGTGCAAAGTGCCTGCAAAACACAAGGGGCTGTGCTGCCTCTGTCTGGCTAGTTGGGGAAGCACAGAGAGATCTCTACTGCCCGATGGCCACTGGCATTAATCTTGAGGAACATATGGTTTAGCTGGCACATGTTGATATGCAAAGGGATGATTGTTTTGTTCCAGTGTCATTGGCACAGGGTGGCAAGAGAGATTGTTTCTTTAAAGCTCCTTTGTACTAGTTTCTTAACAGCCATCCTAACTGCAGCAAGTGCAAGTCCAGTGGTGCTGATGACAGTGTGTTTGGTTAGTTTTCTCTGGAAGTTTAAAAGCATGTTTGGGTTATTTGCTTTGGAAAAAAAAACACTTCCCTTCATTTCCAGGTTTGTTGGCACTTGCTGGCTTGCAGGGTTACAGACCAGGAGTAAGTGAATGGATAATGTATTTCTTTATCTGAACCATGGGGGTGGTTGCTGTGAAGGACCATATACTTCTATGTGCAAACCAGAGCAAGGGCTACTGTTGTGCTGCGAGGTGTTCTGTGCCAGTGTAAGGGCAACTTCATCAACGTGGTTTTTGGGAGTCCTTGTCCACCTGTCTGTGTGGGAGTGGGAGTCAGCCTCTGGCCCACCTCTTGCTCCTTTTACAGCAGACTACAACCCTGGTGAAACAGCAATGCTCTTTGTGAGCCCTTCTCATTCCCACTGCACCCTGACTGAAGACTAGACAGATTTCAAGCCCCGGGCACAGAGACAAGCTCAGTCTTGAAGACAGAGTGCACAGGGCCAGCTCCACAGCTGAGGGTATGACTGCTTGATACAGCGCTTCACAGCTGGGAGCAGTACTGCTGTGTGCCCACCCACTTGGACTCATTAAAACTGAGAAACAAGAGCTAATTAACCTGGGTGTGATGCTTTTGCCGTCCTGATTCTGGAACCTAAGTTAATATCTGTATCCGGTACTAAATGGGGCTGGATATACACTATACACCTAGAATCAGCACAGGTATCTCTACATTGCAGTGAAATGAAGTATGCATTTGTAGTTGCCACGCTGCCACAAAATTCCAAACGACATCCTCAGTCTGATGCTGCCTGACCCTGGAGGCCTCACTTCTCAGCAGCAGAGTTTTCCTGGGCAGACGTGGGCTCCCATCGCTCCTTAGTGGGACTCAGGTCTGTCCTCTGCCCGGCTTAAAGCCATACCAGCTATGCTATAGAGTCAAGATCATTTTTCCTCTCTGTCTCTGGCCCAATGAATAGATGAATAGTTCATGCCAAGTGTAAAGAGCTAGGACAAGAAGGCATGAATCTGTTCCTTCTTCCTACCACAGAATACCTTGCAGCCTGCTGGGTACAGCATACTCAGGGGAGCTCTGGGTTCAGATCCACTTCTGGCCAAGAAGGCAGGAGAACCCAGATCTCTGATATGGTCTGCAAGTGCCCTCATATTTTTTTAATACCTGTTTATATCTCCTCACTTTCATGCTAAAGCTGCTTTTTCTTGCTCTTGGTCACCCTCTGTTTCGTGAGAAAGCCCGACTTTCTCAGCAATATGCAGCTTCAGCCTTGTTGAAAACAAAAAAAAATTGGAGTGATTTAGCTCAAGGCCTATTTGAAAATGGATTGAGCTGAGTAACCTGATTAAGCTGAAATCAATGTAAGCTAGATCTAAATCAATTTTACCTTGTCCATGTAAGGGCCTGCACTAGTTTAACTAAATTGATTTCCAAAGTTGATTTTAATTAAACTCAGCTATAGACAAAGTCTTCCTATGGACTAACCATCAGGTGAGTTTCTTCCATCTACTGGTAGGAGATTCTGTAGCAATAAGGGCGCTCTCATACAGTCTTCTACTGAGAAGTCCCGCTATCTTCTCCCTACCATGTCAGTGGGAATAGTCCTCCATATTTTGCTTGGGCAGATCTGAGTGGCTGCAGTGATCAAGATCATGCTGCAGCGAGCGCACCTTGGTGTCGATCTCACCCTGCGGACACAGGCCCAATGCTGACTTTACTCCACAACAGCAATACACTGCTGCTGGGGTGGAAATGGCCTGTCAGAACAAGTCCATGTGTGGACCGAGTGAGTTGAGTTAACTAGGATTCCTTTTCTAAGGATGGGACCTTATGGGAAGGCAGACAGGAGAACATGGGCACCAGGTAGCTACACAAATTGCCTTGCAATTTTGGCATGGGTATAAGAAAATCTGTGGGCTCTTTGGTTTGAATTGCCCGTCAGCACTCCTCCTAATACCATGCAGCAGCTGAGACCCATACTAAGCCAGGAGGGCTGAAAGCCCCTCTTTCTTAGCAGCAGCAGGCCCAGCATCCTGTGGGCTGTTCCTAGGCCTTGCACCAAGCAGCAGAGATTCTCAAAGTGGCCATTTTCTACCCCCCACTCATAAGACCAAAGGTAATTGCAAAGTCCCTCATTCCACAAACAGCCAAAAGACACCCATGCATGACCCATTTGCTTCTGCCATATAAATCTGACTCACCTCCTCGCACAATGCCAGAGGTGGGCAGGCAGGGAGAGGGGCACGGCGCTTTGCAATGAGTCCAGGCAAAGCGCTGGGGGCAAACGGTTTTGCCCCAGAGGAGGCAGACCTGTGCTTCTAAATCTCCTTCCACCTCAACCCATGGAGCTGCAATTGGATATGACCAATTCCTTCCTTCCTAAAGCATATCCTAAAAGATACAGGGCATAGGTTCAGCCCAGCCATTTTCCTCTCTGTGGAGGAAAGGCAAAGAAAAAGTTTCTCCCTGCTGTTTAGCAGAAATATAGAAAAGAAAACAGAAAAAAGAGAAAATCTCCGTTCTCCAGCCATCAACATTAAAAGCTGGTGGCTTGACCCAGTGTTTCCATGTGGACCAAGTCATTATGGCGTTGTATTATCGTCTCATATTTCGTGAAAATATCAAGATGTTGCACTTCAGCAGCATCTACGTTAGAAAGAAGGGCTAGTGCTCGCCCTCCTGCATGCCTTGCCTTTTCGATATACTGACTAGGCTGTGCTGCGCAGTATGCAGAACTTAGCGGCTCTGAGTCAAGAATGTTTCATTATTGGAGCTTTTGCAGAGGAAGGGAAAGGTGCTGGGTTGTTTGGTTTGGTTCAATGCACTCAAAATGTCATGGTTCAACGTAAAATGTTCCAGAGATTGGGGAAACCTTCTGAAATTTGTCATGGACAAGATGCCATGAAATCTGGGAAAATTCCCCCACCTCCACTGCTGTGATGTTTCTGTTTCACCTGCTTCAGACTGCGCATACGTACGCTGGAGTCCTCAGTGCTGCAAACAGCTCTTTGCTGGTGAAAAATCCACCCGAGAAAAGAGCAAAAATAGAATTTCCTCTGTAGTACCCCGAACAAGGATCACAGGCAAATGGAGAGGATTTTGCACTGCTGTGCATTAGAATTTTTGCTGTAGCTGAATTTGAGCGTATACAATTTCTTTGTGGATAGATTTGATTCTCAAATGCCATCAAAATATTCAGATGCTGGAAAACCATGCTTACCCCTACTGGTTGAAAATAGTGCTTAGCCTCTGTTAGTACAATACAGCGTCCTGTTGGATCAAACCTTTCAAACTGCTTGTAAAGCTACTGTGAGCTGCCTAACGAGTCTAACAAGAAGGGAAATTGGAGTTACATTGTTGATGTTATCTTCATTTAACAGTGTGTGCCGATTACTCAAAGCGATATGGGCAGGACCTGGTAATATAGTGTTGCTCTAGCATTAACTTAAGGGGATGATCCAGTTGCCTGCAGTATAATTACTTTGTGGCCAGGAACCCTGCTTTATCGCTTTGTATAGTTTTAAAGTAGTTTAAAGCTTGAATAACATAAAATAACATAATATAATGTTATTTATGTTATTTCCCACGTGAAGAACTCCTGTAAACCTTGCAGTATTGAAACTCAGTGAACAAGGCATCTTAGACAAGCTGAAAAACAAATGGTGGTACGATAAGGGTGAATGTGGAGCCAAGGACTCCGGAAGTAAGGTCAGTCGCTGAAGGTCTTTTTGTACTGATTAGACATCACATTTTGACCCACTGTTTGTTTATACAAAATGACTTTCCAAAGTTAACATTTACATTGTGAAGGTTCAAGGAAAAGAATAGAAAAAAAATATAATGAAAGATCAGAACATGACAGCATTTTTCTCTTACAGTATCAAAGGCTTTAGTTGTAAGTACTTGGATATTTTGCTGGAAAGAAAATATAGAGAACAGACACACACACTTCAAACCTGGTATCTCCATTTAAATGCCAAGTTTTATTACAGTCAATGTATTATTTAGTCCAACATTTTTTTTTAATTATTATTATTATTATTATTGAGTTTTATAGAATATGTAAAGTTTGATTTCAAACTGTAGCTTAAATTGGTTTCAGAAATAGCCACAGGCTTGGTAAGGGTGGATGTTTTCAGGAAAGACATCTCACTGATAAGCATGAACCCCCTTTTTTCCCAGCCATCCCCAAACAAGTTTTAAAATTTCTGCTTGAGTTTTTAACAACGATCTAATATCATGGTCCTCTTGGTAGCTCATTCCATAAATCTTGGACATTCATTTTTATTGTATGTTGAACCATTTTGCTACTGTATTGCTACGAATGTAGCCCAAATGTTGTTGCTCTTGGGGAATTCGAACACGGTGCATACTCGGAGTACGCGATTGGCACAGCTCATTGGTTAGCATAACCAAACTATACAGAAAAGCTCTACTGAAGAGGGCCAGACACTTTGGGTGAACCTGCAGCTGTTTCTTGTGCAGATTCCCATAGACCTCAGTGGAAGCTCTGGGTGGGGATCTGACCCATCATTTATCCATTTCCTATTTATTAGGGAGGAAATATTTTACTTGCTCCATGCAGTAAGAAGACAAAAGGATTAGTTCATGCTTACAGTGCCATGGAGGAAGCGAGGTGCCAAAGGAGCCCTAATGATTAAAGAGTGGATTTTCAAAAACCACCAAGGGGAGATCATCAGCCCACTCCTATTAAATACCCATGGGGGTTAAGTGCTTAATGCTGGTGCCTTTGCAAATCTCCCCCATTTTTATTGCATGGTTCAAAGTCTGGAGGTCATCTCTTGACACCACTGAAGTCAACAGTAACAGTGACTGGTTTCAGTGGAACTGGAATTTGCTCTCTTCGGATGCGACTTTGCAGCTACATGCAAGGTTCCCTCGGGCTCAGTGAGGACACGAACGCACACCAATTGCCAAATTAGGCTCCGTCTATTTGAAACAAACAAATTACAGATAGTTCAAATGAATTATTGTTAGTTAAAAGAACAGGTCGTTTTCACAACTGCATTTATCCAAAGTGCCTGTACTTTCCTCAGGCTGTGCCAATCCTAGTTTTACAGACATGGGGGATGTCCTTAGAGAATTTTGGTAAAACTAAGTACATCTAACCAAGTACATCTAACTGTACTTCTTGACAACTAAGTGTCTTCAGCAAGTGCAAAGACTTGTTGCAGATTGGTCTGGCACCTGACTTAAGAGCAGCCAGTTAGTGTTTGTGATCTTTGTGCTACAACTTCGGCAAGAAAAGTGTGTCCGAATAGTAAGGAACCAGCATGGCAAGCAATCCAATTCAGCTGCAAAATGGTTGCGGTTCTGTTGACTGATTCCAGAACCCTACTTTTTTTTTTAGATGAAAACCTTTTTTCCATGTTTGTCATGCCCTGACAGGATGACCTAGACATCGATTTTAATTAGGATTAGTATTATTATTTCTTTGATTCGGTAGCCCTCTCTCTGTCTGTAACAGAAAGTGCTAGTTTAGACAGGGATCCACAGCCTGACCTGAAAGTAACTGACCATCTTCCTCAATGACTTTTATTGTTAAATACAAAATAGATAAGGTTAGCAACACCTACAGTTATTTTCTCTACATTCACCAAGAACAAATGCCTGCTGGCGGGCTTGAAGGGGTTTTTTGGGGGGGTGGGATTGTTTGGTTTTCAGGGGGGCAGGGGAGGGGTCAGTGAATTTCCAGAAGGCCGTAAAAAAATGAATGTATTATTGGAATTCCCCATATGGGAAAGCAATGACTGTATAAAATAAGAGATGCCCTGGCAGGGAGCCTTTTGCTTGCTACCAGCGATGCTTAGCAGTAGAGAGATTTGCTGAGTGAAATCCAAACCCTATTGAAGCCAATGGCAAAACTCAGCTTCACCAACTGAACAGAATGAGACAGAAAAGTAACTTTGCTAAGAAACCCTAGTTTTAGTATTTCTGTGTCTCTTGGACAGAGCTGAAACTAACACAGATACATGAGCTCCAGTATGTAAAAGTAACTAGGGAAGAGTATATTCTTGATATTCTGACCTGGGATCTCTGGACTGGTTTGATGTGTGGGCACAGGGAGTCTGGAGTCACAAATAAGAGAGTTATTTCTATGTTGACTTACTCTAAGCAGACAAACTGTAGGACTGATTGCAAAATAACTTGTAATCATTTGTCTCTTTTGCCACAGCAAAACTAATCAAGTGGTTCATTTCTCTTAGGACAAGACAAGCGCTCTGAGCCTGAGCAATGTTGCTGGGGTTTTCTATATTCTTGTTGGAGGTCTTGGTCTCGCCATGATGGTTGCTTTGATAGAGTTTTGTTACAAGTCTCGGGCAGAATCCAAACGAATGAAACTCACAAAGAACACACAAAACTTTAAACCTGCTCCTGCAACCAATACCCAGAATTACGCTACGTACAGAGAAGGCTACAACGTGTATGGAACAGAAAGTGTTAAAATCTAGGGGTACGATTAAGGTCTACTCATCCAGTTCATTCATTTCCCTTTTATTAATACCCTTTTTCCATTTCAGTAATATGTTGGAACTGTTATATGTATTGGTGGGAAATAATTACAGGGTTTTTTGTACTACGTGCTAGCAACTCACTCTTCCCCCCCCGCCCCCTCCCCTTAATTCACAAGCAGTAGCTGGGATTTAATTTTGTTTCTCAATCAAGTAGCCCGTCTCTATAATGATGATGCCAGCATCGATGCTAAAGTGAATGACTCCTGTATTTGAAATGTCAGTGCTTCCAAAACTTTTTTTCATCCCTTTAAGTGATAACTGTCATCCAGAATTCTTTTCTCCTTTCTTGTTACATTGACCCCCTTATTTTTTAAGAGGCTGTGCTCAGCTCAGGTAAGTACTAGTAGGAAATCTTGGTAATATTTTATGTCCTTCTGATCAAAGAGTCACCAAGTATCAAAAATGCTACAATAGCAGCGCGTCTATGCAAGATGTTTACTGCACAGCAGACTAATGAACTGTGCAGTAAATGTCTCGGCGTCTACATGTAGGCCCCTATTATGGTGGAGTAAACTAATATAAAAAATTCTTCGGCAGCACGCATGTAGACATTGTCCCAGCTAGCTGGGGCATGAGGGTGCTTCAGTACAGGGGCTAACCCCACACCTTGTGTCCCAGCCAGCCTCTCCGCAGCATGTTGATCAGGGGGGAGCATCCCCGGGCTGGCAGGCTAAGCCCCAGGCCTCTGCCAGCTGGGGCTGCTACGACCCAGCTCCATGTGCTGAGGTCCTGGGTGCATGTGCAAATGTGCACCTGAGAGCAATAAACCCCAGTGTGATAAGCACCAGAGTTTATTGTGGTACGTGTAGACATACCCTAGATGAAGCTAATTTCTTAAGCATGAAGCAGTAGAAATGAATGACTAAAGGCCTCTCTAGAAGTTATTCCAACCAAGTATTTCACAGATTCCACCTTTATGCTGACAGAAATCAAAGGATTTCCAGCCTTCAGATAAACTTTGTTGTTATGAGTAATGAGAGGCGATTAGCAGTCATGATAATTACCACAAGTCTAGCCAGGGGTTGGCAACCTACAGCCGATGGGCTAGATCTAGCCTGTGAAGAGCATGGATTTTGCCTCTGAAGGTCTGATTTGGTGTGCCGGGACCTCGCTGAAGTGATAACTTAAGGGAGCCAGGTTACAGTGGTGATTTAAAGGGGCAGCTAGTTAAAGCCTCATGCTTTGAGCCCTCACTGGTGAATTCGTTGTCCCCTTCTGGTATTTGCCCTGGCTTTCAACAGCACTCAGTAAGTGGAGGGGCCACAGAGCAGAGAAGGGATCAGGGCAGCAGGGGTGGATATCGGCTTCCCATGGCAGGGGGGGGGGGGGGAACAACCCCACCCCCCCCCCCGATTGCAACCCCCCACCCTGCCACTCTAAAAGGTTGCCCACGCCTGGTCTATAGGAGTATCCAAATCTCTTGAGTCTACACAACGGGAGCTCCCTTCCTGCTTCCACTAAGGTGAGTGGGACCTTTTCTACTGACATCAGCAAAGAAACGGTCTCCTCAGCCCTGGACCAGTGGTCTTTCCAGAACTACCTGCCTCTGGCCAGATAAGAAATAGCACAAAAACTGTCCGGCTTGTGGCACTTCAGTGCTTCCACTTATGGCCAGAAGCAGAAAAAAAGGTGAGTAGAAAAAAGGGCAAAGGATTTCCAGAGAAACTATCTAGATGGCTGCAGTATTTCAGAGGTTCAATCTAGCTTTTAATGAGCACGAAATATTCATACTGTAAAAGCACCCACGGGGCACACTTAATATTGGGGTGACATTGTGTTGGGCACTTTGCAAATGTAAAGAAGAGAAAATCCACATACTATGAAGGACTTAATATGTAAAGCTTTGGATGACTCATTCCAGTTAGCCCTTTCTTTGTCCAAACAAGTCCACCCGTATAATCAAATAAACAGGGCTGGAAAGGACTCCTAAAGGCAATCTAGTCCAGGCCCCCCGCCCCCCAACATACAGTGATCTCCTCTCATTGGAAGGGAACTGAAACATTTGTTTTCTTATTATATAGATCCTCACTTATGACAGCATGCAAGAGGAGAAGCAGTTGAGATTGTGGCTACTTCATGGATCCTGACCACCTGAGCCAGTTTTACTCTCTCCTAGGTGTCAGGCATGACACATATTGATGATGGTGCAATGAACTTTTTTTTTTTCCTTCAGTGCCTTATGGAAGACTCTGAGACTCACAACAATGCAAACCATCACTGAAATATTCTTGCTTTGCTTGAAAACAAAAAACAAAACAAAAGAACTGGTAACTAGACAAAATACTAGTATGTGAACAAATATACTTGTAAAAAAATCAGTTCAACAAAAGCCATTCTTTGATACCACTGCACAGTATATGAACTTACGTCCTCAAACCAGAATAAAGGTCAGTTTTCATCGTCTACCCCGTTCCTGATCTAAAGCCTCAGACGTCCACTGCTTGTGAACACAGACCAGCCTGTCGCTACTTCTGTGATCGACTGTCAAGATGCTTTGGGTACTTCTTAAAAGGGTGGTGTGATTTTTTTTTCTAGCCACTTTAAATTCTCTAGCTCATTTGGTAAAACATGTATATCAGTAAAAGGTGAATGTAACACACATCCAAAAAGAAAATGTGCTGGAAAAAAAAAAGATGAAGTCAGTGATTATGCATCTGTAAGTCCAAAAGAAAATGATTTGTGGAACTGCAGATCTTGCTTCCAGATCAGTAAATGAATTCTCTTGACAAGCTAACTATAGTGCCAGTAAAAAAAAATACTGTACGCCTTTTTCTCTATAATCAGGCATAACTACAGGTGCTTTATTAAAATGGCATTAGCTGGCTTTAAAAAAGAAAAAACTAATAGCCACTCGTGAATTTAGGTTCTGGCCACATATATCTCTCTTTTCTTGCTGTGCATTTGCATTTTAAGTCGATATCTAATATTCAGCAACGAGGCGAGAGAAGTGCAAAACAGTTTTTCCCACACCTGGTTAAAACCACTTTTCTCAATACTAGCAGTGTGCTCAGATGATGCTTCTTGGATTATTGTCATTTGGAAAACAAAGATGAGGAAACAGGAGAGTGTCTCAAATGAGACCTACAGTTTGAGACTATTATTATGCGATCTAACATTACTATTGCTAGTACTGTTATATTATATCAGCTCCTGCCAATAATTGTTTCATGGCTATTCATCAAAGGATGCTTGTGTCCTTTCCAGTTTGTAAAGAATACAATGCATTCCAAGATATACTGCTAAAGATAGAGGCTCAGTATTACTCACATCCAACTTCTCAATAGAGGCAGTTTTTCAACCTTGACTCTGTGCCAGAAAACTACTTTACTGCATTTTTTAAGGAAGAAAAAAAAAGAAACTTTTACTGTCACAGTTACAGAGAAATGTTCAAGGAAGTATCTGCATACTAATTACCTCTAATATGACAATAAGTACTTTCTGTAGTTCAATAGAGTTTTCTTTCATCAGTAACATACATGGAAAAATCTTCCAGATGATAATGAATAATCCTTTAAAAAAAAAAAAAAAGTTTGACCCTTTAGGCTTTTAGTTCTTTGACAATAGATTTGATCTTCTATTAGAATTTTAAAAAATGAAAGAAAGATAATATGGAGAAAGCCTTGCTAAAGAAATAAATATTTCCAACAAAATGTACTATAAAACATTTTTAAACCTCATGGAAGAACAACGCACTGTTAAAGTTTTTAACACACTATTGAACAAAAAGAAACTATTTGTTCCTTTTTTTCATGAAACTGATTTTCAGGTTCCAAATGCTATCACATCCCAGCGAGGGGGAAAGGAAAGCTCAGCAGTTATAAGTTGTATTAAAAACAAACATTTTCTTAGAAGCTGTATAAAGAGAAATGTATGTTTATCACATCGATTTTTAAGAGTGGAAGCTTCACACCGGTGAAGGGGTTTGGTAAAATGGATTGTTATTTTTAAAAACTTGCATGTAAAAAAAAAAAAAAAAAGTGTTGATGCTTACAAATTCCTGCTACCAACTTCAAGCTGCAGAAGTCCAGCAGTAGTCACTCGAGGAGTTCTTGGTTTACTTTTTTATTTGGGGTTTATTCTTCCTTTTTTTTTTTTTTTTTCCTTTTTTAATTTTTTCCCCCCTCTCTTTTTTTTTTTTTTTTTTTTTAAGTTCCAATTTTTGGTGGTTACAACTGCACTTCGGTGAACAGAAAAATTGCCAAGCAAACTAATGGCTGTAAAAGCGTAAACTGCATGTGTGGGCATAAATTACTGAGCCTCATTTTAATGAGGTGTTGTACAAAGAGTTTTAATACATTTTGTAAATAAAATTGTAAAGAAAAAAAAAAAAAAAAAAAAAAGACCGGTCTATCCTTTTCGCTCAAGGATCCGGCCTGGCTGGCCTGACCTTTTCGCTCAAGGATCCGGCCTGGCTGGCTGAAGTGACCAGGCTGTTGTCCCTAAACTACTGTGTAGTATTAAGAACCTAGCCCTGTTCATTCATCATTTGTCAGTGAAGAGTGTCTTACCCACTAACGCAGCTTACTGACCCTGTAAAAGGTACGTCTATAAAGTTCCTCTGGGGTGATTATAAGTATCGGTGAGCCTGCCACGGGAGGTCAAAGAGCCACATATTAGATTAGGGCCACAAATCTGTGAAGTGCTGCACACCATCAAGACCATTGGTTGAGGTATGGGTTAGCCAGCTCTACAGGCAGAGTGCAGAGGGGCAGGAATTGGGAAGCTTGGATCAGCCACCTGCACTTCACAGCTCCCAAACTTCAGCCTACCCCTCTCCTTGGGCCAGGACCAAGTCTAGGAGACAACCTGGTGACCGAGTTAAAAATAGAGGGTAGCCTGGGTGACAGTGACCATAAAACCATCACGTTCACTGTCCGTCACAAGGCAGGCAAATCTGATAGCAGAGTTGAAGCCTTGGACTTCAAAAATGCACATTTCAACAAGCTCAGGTCACTAGAAAGGCAAGTGCTGCAGGATCAGGGTCTGAAGGCAAAAGATGTGCATGAAGAGTGGTCTCTCCTTAAGGACATGATCCTTGAAGCACAAAGGAAGTCCATTCCCACATGGAGAAAGGTCAGCAGAAGGGCTGGGAAGCCCTCCTGGCTAAACAGGAAAATCACAGTCCTCCTTAGAAAGAAGAAAGAGGCATACAAACAATGGAAGCTGGGGACAGGCCCCAAGGAGGACTATACAACAACAACCCACATTTGTAGGAAACAAATTAGAAAGGCTAAGGTGGCGACCAAATTTAGATTAGCAACGAGCATCAAAGACAACAAAAAGTCCTTCTTTAGGTATGTAGGGAACAAAAGGAAAGCAAATGGGAGCGTGGGGCCGCTGCTCAACAACTCAGGACAGCTGGTTACCAGCACTCAGGAGAAAACTGAACTCCTGAATGACTATTTTGCCTTGGTGTTTCACCAGGCCATGGGGAAAAGCATGCCAGATAGGGTACAGAATGAGCAGGACAGAAATGACCACCTCCCTGCTGTTTCCATAGAACTGGTGTGTGATCAATTAAAGAAATTAGACTCGTTTAAGTCAGCAGGACCAGAAGAACTCCATCTGAGAGCGCTGAAGGAGCTGGCCGACGTCATCGCGGAGCCCCTGGAGAAACTGTTCCAAAACTTGTGATGCTCTGGGGAGGTCCCTGAGGATGGAAAGAAGGCCAATGTTGTGCCCATCTTCAAGAAGGGTAGAAGGGAGGACCTGGGTAACTATAGGTCAATTAGCCTAACTTCTATCCCAGGGAAAATTCTGGAAAAATTCATTAAGGAGTCTATGTGTGATAGGCTTGCAGAAGGTAGGATTCTGAATAACAGCCAGCATGGCTTTGTCACAGGCAGGTCTTGTCTAACCACCTCATTTCCTTTTACAGTCAGGTGATTCGCCACCTGGATATGGGAGAAATGGTAGATGTTGTATACCTTAACTTCCAAAAAGCCTTTGAGCTGGTATCCCATAATGTTTTCACAAGAAGATTGGAATATAGTGGGCTTAATTGTGAGATGGTTAGGTAGGTATGAAGCTGGCTGCAGGGTAGGACCCAGAGAGTCATAGTGAAAGGATCCGTGTCATCTTGGCAAGAAGTGGGCAGTGGTGTCCCACAGGGGACAGTGCTTGGTCCTGTACTTTTCAACATCTTCATCAATGATTTGGATGTGGGGGTGAAGAGCTCACTGGCAAAGTCTGCAGATGACACCAAGCATGATCATGCTTGAAGATAGCTTACAGATACAGGTGGATCTAGACAGGCTAGCAAGCTGAGTGAGTCAGAACCAGATGAAGCTCAGTGTTGAGAAATGGGAAGTGCTCCACGTGGGGACGAGCAATCCCCTGCACACCTACAGGCTTGGCAACGCCAATCTGGCCAGCACCACGAATGAAAATGACCTGGGGGTAATAATAGACCAGAGCATGCATGAGCCGGCAATGCGACTCTGTTGCCAGTAGGGCAAATAATACTCTGGCGTGCATCAATCGATGCATCTCCAGCAAGACCAAGGAGGTGATTCTTCCACTCTACTCAGCACTTGTGAGTCTGTGGCTGGAGTACTGCATCCAGTTCTGGGTGCCACACTTTAACAAGGATGTGGTACAACTTGACAGAGTCCAAAGGAAGGCCACCCGTCTGATTAGAGGCTAGCATGGCAAGCCATACAAGGAAAGGCTGAGGGACCTGGGACTCTTCCAACGGAAAAAAGAGAAGGTTGAGAGGGGGCTTGGTAGCAGTTTGCCACTACATCAGGGGAGTACATCAGGGGCTTGGGGAGCAACTGCTCACTGGGGCACCCTTGGGGAGAGCTAGGAGTGATCACCACAAACTCCTGGAAGACCATCTCAGACTCAATGTTAGGAAAAACTTCTTCACAGCTAGGGTGTCCAGACTGTAGAATAAGCTCCCTCCAGAGGTGCTGCAATCGCCTACCCTGGAAATCTTCAAGAGGAGACTGGATGGTCGCCTTGCTGGGGTCACCTGACCCTGTTGTCTTTACTGCTTGGTGCAGGAGGCTAGACCCAATGATCTTCTGAGGTCCCTTCCAGCCTTACAATCTATGAATCAATCCCTGCCCTCAAACCAGCAGCAGCAGAAGGCACTGTGACCCTGGGACAAGGCAGAGGCAGGCAGCATGGCACAAACAACCGAGCGTTGCATTGTCCACCGTGGCACAGGGGAGTTGAGCTGGGTGGGGAAGAATTCTGTTCCAAGGGGAAATGCCATCATTTCTGAACCCCTTTCCACCCCAAGTGGGAACTAGAAAAACAAGCAGTATTGAAATTTGCCTTAAAACAAAATCTCCAAACCTGCACCATTTTAGAAACAGCCACATGACCGGATGGGGTTTTTTTTCCCAGGACCATCAAACCAATTCATTTTGATAAAGCCTAAATTTTTCATTTTGGCTTTCTTTCAACTTGCATTATAAATAGTTAAATAATGAGGCCAAATGATAATGTCAAAATGAAATGTTACAATAATTTCCCTAGGAAACAACTTCCATGAAAGCTGTCCTTTACTGTGAAACAGTTTGAGTTTGTTTCCTTGGTATTTTCCTGTGAAAACCCGTTCCCTGCTGTTGTATTCCAAATGCTGCTTAACTGAATAAAGACTATAGGGCCCAACCTTGCAACTCCCCCAACTCTTCATCGGTAGCTGTCATTTGTCCGACTGCAAGCCAAACTCTGGAGAGGACTTTACTTCCTGAACAGTTACTGTAGCCCTTTTAGCAAGCTACAAACTAGATCAAGTAATCATGATAATAAATTGTCAGCCCACTGCCGAGATTCAGGCCCTAGGCAGGAACAGGATAACGCTTCAAAGCCGCCTGCCCAGCCCCTGGAACATAATTAGAAGTATAATTTGATCCTCACCATAAGAGTTCAGAACTGAATGTCCCTTTTCTCTGGTACCTACAGGTATTGGTTTAATCAGTCCCTATGTACATCACCACATGCCAGACAGTGCACAAAAAAGGCCACAGAGCAGGAATTAATTTGTGAGAGAGGCATAGACAAAAGCACTGAAGTTTAAAATGTACCAATAAGGAACTCTGGACACTAGCAGTCGAAGCACAGTGCATAATAGCAGGGAAGCGGTGCTGCCACTTCAGAAATGCACGGTCAAATACTCCCTGTCGTGCTTTAGACAAGAGAAACCATCTGAAGGATGGCAAACAAAGGCCTCCGAGTTGAAAAGACAGTGCTGGAGTGATTAGCATGGCACATTTCCTTGTTTGCTACAGTAAGTGAGAGCAGACTTCCTCAACATTACTACAGATGCCACAATGCAGATGATGAGGTTTCTAAATGCCACTATAATCCTCCTAGGGCTCTCCCCTCCAGCACTGCTGAGCTCTTGCTGTAGTGGTAATCGGACTATGCATAGTCTACAGAGCTCTAGCAGTCCCTGGAGAGACAGCTGTTCATTGTTTTCTGCAGCTTAACCACATTAAACCATTTTTCTAATAGCACTTTTACATGTAAGCAATAGCTGTGGTTGCCAGGGGGATGTTACCTGATGGCAAAAATAAGAGGCAGCTTTTCACACTAGGACTATACAGTAACACCGGAGCCCTGCTCTACTGCAAAGACCTCTGTGGCCACCTGCCATTGATTGCCAGAACAGTTCTTACCTGGCTTGGAGCAAAAAAAGCCAGCATCTTGCCAAGCAAAGCAGAGCGTGTCACTACTTGGTGATGAATAATCTGATCTCATGCCTGCGAGAACAATCCCTGGCACTTTGAGCCTGTTTCAACCTACGAAAAGACCGCGCTAGCAATGAAGAACCCTTGCAGTCAGGAAAAACACAGTTTGAGTAAGCTTTTTCCCCTAGACCTTATATTTTCTTGCCGGTCGTTATTTATCACTACAGTCTGATGCACGTCAGCTGGCACGCTTGCTGATGGCCCCCAATGTGCACCAGTTGGCATGTTTTACTTTCAATATTTAAAAATAAAAGGGGTGTTGTAAGGAGAAGTTTGTGACCAGCCTGAGCACCACCTCAGTGCCCTGTGGCCCTAAACCAACCGTCTGCCTTGTCAGGAGAGGTGCCAGGACTTCCATCAGACGAGAGACCTGTATGCATGGCAGCATGTGTTAACTGAGTGCTGTCCCTTGCCAGGTAAAACATTGGCCGTGAGTTTGCAAGACGGATAAAGTTACTCATGTGAAGTGCACATGGCTTCTGGACTGCAGCTCCTAACAGGGAGCCAAGCAAACTTGAAAGCAAACTTAAAAGCCCATCTCTTCCTACACAGGTGGGTAGAGCGTGGCTGCAGGGACTGGGGCATGTGGGGACCTTTCAGCCTGCTCAGTCTCTGCTATGAGTATAGCCTACTCTCTCCTACAGCAAGCAAGTGGACAAGAAAGGATTTGGGCAGAAAAGAGCTCAGGCTTCAGAAAAACAAAGTAAACGGGAGAGGGAAACCTAGCAAAATACCGACTAATAAGCTACAGACATGAGCAAAAATGTCTTATTACACAAGTGTTTCATTCAGAGGGGAAAAGGTGTAAGCAGATCAGCTATACAGACCACCCTGGGATTGTTCCCAGCCTGGCTGGTAGGAATATGGGAATAAGTATGCATTCTCATACTTAGCAGAGCCCCTCCACCAAAAGGGGCAGAAACAACACCCTGTTATGGCTTGACTTTTAAATATGCTGCCCTCAAATTAAGCCTGGTAGAAGAAGACCAGAAAACAATTCCATTTATATGTAAAGCATCCCACACAATATAGGCAGGGAAGCATGAAAAAAAAAATAACTTTCCTTACCACCTTCTTCATTACATGCCCAAAATTCAGTCACACGCAGAACAGTCTAATGAGTGTATTCCTCTTTCACGACTACACTACTGTGACCCAATACACAACACGTAAGAAGCCAGAAAGCAGAACCAAAGCCAGCAGCATGTTAGTGATTGATATTCTACCACCTGATGTACATGTCAAAATTTCCAGCACGCCACTGAGAGCTGGGGTGTTAATTTGTCTGCGTATTCACAATGTGGGAGCTATAAAAGTGTGAAAGAAACTGTAATGACAGACTAATAAATAATCTTCTCCCTGTGAGAGCAGCCTCTGCAAAGCTACCCCTGCAGTTGTCTCACTGAGCCTCAAGAATGTAGCAAAATGGTTCATTTAAATTTTTCTAATAAATATTCATTAAGCCAAACAAGTCAATTAAAGCACCAGTTGCTGTTCACCAGGAAGTGAAATACTGGCAACGATGTCCAGACCTATTTGTCAGCGGCCACAGGCAGCCCCAGTTCTCACCCTGCTGAGTTTGGTTCCTAGTTTTCTCTCTTCCGTTCCCCATGATCTCCCAAGCACGCTCATGATGCCATCAGCTTCTGTTGTATGATTCATCTGCTCTATGAGTTGCAAGTTTCCTCACTGTTTGGCCCAGGATGCAGGTTTCCATCACCTGCTTTTTCTGAATATTTAATGAACTTTCATGCTTTCTTCTATTCTGCCTCTTTGCATGGGAGCTGTGCTCTATAAACCTCTGCAGAACTAACTCATTACTTCTGTCCAAACCCTCCTTTTTTCCATGCTGCCTACAGGAAAGCGGACATCAGTTAGGCAGTTGGTGTGCTGAAACCACTGCCTGTAGTGTACTGTCCAGTAATATCTCCTTGTCTCTTCATACACAGATGTCTGGATGGTTGTAGCTTGTCTTTGACTGTAAGCTCTTTGGGCAGGAACTCTGTTCTGTGCTTATACACAATAGGTTCAGAGCTAGGAACCTGGTCCCCAAACCAACAGCCAATTAGTCCAAGAGTAGTCTATCCTGTAGCTTGGGGACATATACTGGCCCCAATCCTACTTCAGGTTCATCTTTCAGACTCCAGGTTAATCCTATTCTTGGCCAATTTCCACCCCACAACAACCAGCCGTGATGTCACCTTCTGATCAAACTCCCCCTAAGCCTAGCCCATGTCCCTTTACTGAGATCACATGGCAGCTCCAACCTTTACCCTAGCTGGATCCACCTAGTGTAAAACACCTCGTCTCTAGCCTGGAGATGAACGAAACCCCCACCCTAGCTATAGGCCACCTAAGTTCCAACAACCTCAATACAGGCCAGGACGTGATTGTGGCTTCCAACTCAAACCTAATACCAAAACTAACCTGAACCCAAAGCCTAGGGACAGACATTAAAAAAGCCTGAGCTTGAATTGATTCAATCTTTGCAGGTTGGTCTAACCTGGCTAAGCTGAACTGGTTTGTAACTGGACAGACTTTCTCTCTGGGCTGAGGAAATGCAGGCACATGCCTGCAGTGGCTCAGGCTAGAAGCTGGGGGCACTGGGGCACTAGAGCAACCCATCCTTTCCTTCCACAGTACTGAGCTGAGGAGGGCATGGCCGGACCTCTGATTAAGAAAATCTGCCTGCACCATCCCAGGCTCTCTCTTGATTGCTGCTCAAGAGTTGGGAGTGTTACCAGACCCCAGCCCTGGGCTTGCACTCTGAGGCAAGTGGGGGTGCGCCCTGCAGGCATCTGTTGATGATACAGAGCTTTTCAATCTCCCTCGCCATGCTTCTTTATACTGTCTGCAGCAAACTGACAGGCACACAAGCCAGCAGGGAGCTGATAACAGTGTTTATCACCTCATCAGCAAAACAATAGCCTCTCTCCATTAATTCAAACTTTTCTTAAACAGCTTACCAGCTGACCTGTTGATTAGCTCCAAATGCCCTAAGCCAGTGGTTCCCAAACTGACAGATCACGCATGACCAATTTAAAATGATATGACCTTAAGTACCACCAGCAAATGTTTGTCATATAAAGTAATAATAATAACCCTGTTAACATGTACCACTGACAGGTTTTCTGCATACCACTGGTGGTACACGTACTACAGATTGGGAACCGCTGCCCTAAGGGGTCACTGTTCTGTCTGCCTGTCCCAGTGAAATTAGAGACATTCACACACAGACACCTCTCAGCATTAGCTAGCATACCCACATGCCTAGGGTCCGTGGGGCTAGGGTCTATGCTGTGGGAGATGATGGGGGGGGATTCCTGCTTGAGTAGTGAGCAGTGGGGTGGGGGGGTAGGGCAGGGGGAAGCCAGGCAGACCCTGCTGTGCCTACAGTCTCTGCCAGCGCTCCAGCCAGGGAGCAGGGGTGTGGGGTCAGCCGTGCTGTGGAGCAGAGAGCCCTGCCCAGCCCAGAGAGCATGCTGGGATGCTGGGGGAGTCTGGTTTATCTTAAACCAGTAAGGGGTCTGGGACAGATGTTGCATAAACTGGTTTGACCCAAATCAGTTAAGATTGATACTACATTCAACCAGGTTTATCTCAAACTGGTTTCAGGCCCTTTCAAACTGGTTTATGTGCACTGAACATCTGTTCTGTTACAGGTTTAAACCAGTTTCTGATCACTTAAACCAGTTTGTGTGTAATGTCTGTCCCTAGCCAAAAAGACTGACTAGTCCCAACCCCACCCTAGTCCATACCATAGTAGCAGCAAGTCCTAATCTTAACCACAGCAGTTTACTGGGGCCATGTTTAACCCTTAGGTTAGCCCAAAACCACCTAACCAAAGGACACATTCTTGCTCAGATCCTAACCCTATTCTGGTTAGTCTGATGGCCCCAACCATAGCTGCTAAGTGTTCTCAGACTACAGTTAGGGTTCAGTTTTATAGAGGCTCCCTGACTAAGGAATACAAGAAAGTGCATTCAAACACTTGTCTACATCTACCCCAACCATGCAGTTGGGCCTATAAAAGATTACATTCACAGAAATCCTTGCCTCTTGCAATAGCCATGTAATGTATATCATATTAAATGATATGTAAAAGCAACTCTTTTGTAACCTATCCCTTGCCTTAGCATCATATCAGACTGGATTTAGTACAGTTCACAGCATCCCAACTACCAGTTAAGTCTTTAGGAAAGGTGATAGGGCAGCATTGGACAGGACCAGATACATAAACACAAGCATTTCCCTTCATAGCAAAGAACACATTTGACACTAAAATAAAATAATAAGGGCAGTTATAATTAATTGTGGCCCTTCTTCAAGAATTGTTTATATTGCCATGGCCTTCCTGCCAAGGTTTGGTACACAGCACAATGCTTTTATATATAATTCATAGGTATATATAATTCATAGGTATTAAAGTAATCATTATTTGTGGTCATTAAAATTAGATTACCAAAATATTTTGGTGTTCATATTCATTGCCTCAGTATGGGAAAAAATTGATGCTTATTTTATAGACCGCAATATATAAACAAGCACTGGGTAATGATAGTTCTAGTCAATTAAACTAAAGAATTTAAGTACATAGATATTTTTTTCATGGATTTTATAAAATTCAGAATAATATTCATTCAGAGCATAATATATTTAAAATTGGTTTACAAAGAAAATATTGCACACAGTCATGACGATCATCATCATTTCAGAGGGTTATGTAGCTGATCTCAATTTATTGGTGATCCCTGGAGCTTGTGAAATGCAGTATGTATTGCTAAAATTAAGATACCCCACAACATTTAAGCCTTTCAGCTACAAATTAAAAAAGCTGTTTTAACATAATGTTTTCCTGCCCCCAATGCTGAATCTTTAATACCATACTGAGATCCACAAACTGTTGCCAATACTAAAACAAATGTCAAAGAGAAGCTAATTTCATCATTTCCCATATGTAGCTGATGGCATCTATGGCTTTGCATGCTTCACAAGAAAGTTCCCCTTGCTAGCACTCAAAAAGCAGTTTCCCAGATACTCTTGAGACTTCACTGTAGCTTCTCTGGCTGCAGCATGGTCAGGCCAGCATATCTTAATGCTCTTCTAGTTTGGGTTAATAAATATGATTGGGGAAAAAATCACCTCGTTCCAGAAAGACACGCCTCCATGAAGCTGGATGTAAGAGCATTTCCTCCATCAGTGCGTTAAGACAGTTGCGACGCTAGCACTGGTGAAGAGGTCCAGATTCATCTCTTGTATGCATAAAAATAAATCATCCATTTCCCTCTTCCTTCTTGCCATTATCTTTAGGTGCTGTTTCCTCCCCCCACCAATTCTCATCATCTTTCTCCACTTGCTAAATTTCTTGCTTTCCTTCCTCCACTACCAGAAACATTAAGGATCAGCACATTCTGGTGCAGTGGAGACTTGAAGCCTTCACAAACCAGTTTGAGGTTGGTGAGTTCAAGTCCAGGCCATCTGTCTGCCTCTGAATTAGCCACCTCTACAAAGGATGATCCAGCAATATCACTAAAAAAAACAAACAAAAAAACCTTTCCATGGGGTATTGCTCACAACCTGTAGGAAGATCAGTAGCTGTCTGACTACCTACCACGTTGCTGGAGACCAAGGTTCATAGATTCGTTCTATGGAAGAGCCATGTGGTGGGGTCCATCCATTTTCCTCTGCAGCTGTTTGCACAGTACATCATTCTCTTCCTAGTTTGGCACAGACCTTATCTGTTCTTTTTCCATCCTTTACTCTCTCCCACCTCATCTGCCTTTCCTCCTCTCTCTGCACACTTTTAACCTCCTTCTTTGGCAATGCTGAATCCCATCTCGATTGGACTTCTTTCTGATCAGAGACCTCTTCAAGGTCTGTAAGGGTTATGCAAGTATGCAAAGACATGTGCTATACCTACGCTATAAGGATGGGAACTCTGGGTGAACCCTTGGCCCTACAGAAGTCAGCGGGGGTTTTACCCATTTACTGATTTTAATGGAGACAGAACATGCGTCTTTTTGTATCCTGTACAGTGCCTGGTGCACCACAGGTGCTGAAGCAATGGCAGAAAGCTGCTCAGCTTTTAATTTCCTGCCTTTGGTTTATAAAGAAAAATTTGTGCCAGCAATTACTGACAACTGTTGACAACCAAACCGGAACAGTGATATCTGAGGACTATTCATATACCCAGAACAGCAGCTGTCTAGGTGTTTCCAAACCATTCCCACAACCATGGAGGTTGTGAGCTTGCTCATTTGCTAGACCAGAGTCTGGCCAATCAACACATGTTAAATAAAGAGGCAGTGGGTGTGTCTACATGTGCAATTAATACTATTTGGCTTTACCGAGCAGTAAATTTACTGCGCAGTAAATTTAACTACCTGCACATGCATAGGTAGGTAGTTAAATTTACTGTGCAGCAGACTAGTTTACTGTGCACTAAGTGCCTGCATGTATAGACGATGATGTTTTATTGTGCAGTAGATTAGTCCAATGAGCAGTAAAGTGTCTCGTGTAGATACAAGTCAGGGAGAGAGTGGGGTTTAAACAGGAGACAGGTTTAACTGAACAGTAGTCCATAGCCCATGCAACAGCATAACTCCATACACAACCAGCTGTACTGACCATCTCAGCATACTTCGTGTAGAAAATTAAGCATCTGTTAGCAAGTGACTCTGCAGTGAGTTTTCATCTGACATCATTGCATTGGCAGGCTGGTGAGCTGGAGAGTGCTCCACATAGGTTCATCAGATGCCTGACAGCAAAGACTAGGAGATAATGAAAGCATTGTGCTTATCCCAGACATTTATTTATTCCAGTTTCTAATACTGAACTGTTATTACTAAATTATTTATTACGTCTCCAGCATTGCCAGATGACAGGGTGCTTACAAACGAGCAAGAAGACAAGATCCCTGTCCCGAACAATTGCTAATAGAAGTCAATGGAACTGTAGCATGGGGCCATTAGCTAGAAGGTGAACGTAACGGGACATGACGGACCATGGGGTGAAGAGAAATGGAAAACAAAGGACAAAAGAAAAGGGCTTTTGGGAGAACATTATTTCCAAATGGTGGTGAGGCTGTTGACATCTCAAAGTAGGCAGGCAAAATTCACACCTAAAGGTGAACTCAGAGTTAATTTACTGCAGCGGGTAAAGATCATAATATATCTATGATTCAAAACATAATAAGCTGTGCCTACTCTGCTGCCCCGAGGAGCCAATTAAAAGATCATTTATTTTGTTTTAGATTCAGGTTTTGCTTTTCTATTTAATAAAAAGGAATGGGTAGTGGGTAGTTGAAGTTAGCACTGGAAAGGATGCTGAAGAGAGGGAGCAGATGGAAGAGATGGTACATCATCTCAGCTTGACTCAAAAGAGTAACTAGGTAAAGATTTGGGGGGTGGTATTCTGTCATTTTGAAATGTCTTTCATTCCAGACAGAATGGAACTGAAAAAAAAGCAGACAACTCCAACAAAACAATTTTAAAAAAATGATGATGTTTTGGGTTGATCAAAACATTTCACTGACAAAAATCAAAGCATTTCCTTCCAATTGACTTCTTAATTTGAATTACTTTATGAAATGGAAAAAAAAGGAAACAGGAGTTGTTTCAAGCCAAAATAAATGCTCTGCTCTAAGAAGGTTGAACATTTCGACCTTCTCAAACCACTTTTTTCTCTGTTTGCTTTGCACAATTTTCGCCAAGCCACCATGCTTCCACAAACTGTCGTGCTTTCAAACAAACTGACATTTTCTAACAGAAAAAAAAACAGTCTATCAAAAATTTTTCAACCAGCTGCATGAAAAGCCCCCCCCCCCCCCACCCCATCTCATATTTTGACCGATAGCTTGCATAGTGGTGTGTCTGAATTTATTTTAAATTAAATGTAAGAGAGATTGCAAGTAATGTGCAGCTTTGACGGCAATCTCTAGTCCTTTCAATCTATGCAAAATAAGACTGTCAGGCTCGGAGGTTTTCCTTTCAAATGAATGTTCCTTTCGATTGCATTTGTTCGGAGCAATACTGACATTCAGTGGCCAGGAAGGGTGGCAAGAAGTGCTAATTCCCTATGCTTATCTGTGCAGTAGGGGATATGCATTTCCCATCATAGGCCTGAATCTGGGAGATGCTGAACACAGCCAGAAAGGAGCTGAGGCACTCAGAACCGAGCAAGATTTAGCCCTGATGACAATCCCTGCGTCCACGTTCAGCATATATTTCCTACTTCAAATCCAGTGTAGCCCTGGTAGAAAGGCTATCCCCATTGGTATGTGGCATGTGCGCTATTGCAAAGGAGTCCACCTGGCACCAACCTTATAGAGCCCAGACCACGTTGTGATTGTACCCGTAGAGCTAAACCGTTTTTTCCTCGATGCTGTGTTAGAAGCAAACTCACTCTGAAAGCTGACATTTTCTAGAAAGGAGAGGTATTTGTTATTGGCTTCTGGTAGATGCCACTGAGCATATTTTAATATGATTTGAAGCTGTTCTACAAATATTGACTTGGAACTCCAAATATGGGCTGAACGGCCTAATTACTAAGAACCTACAGAATTAATGAAAGAGCCACATCTTGATCGGAGCCAAATAAATACGACTGGTATTTATTCAAGACTCCCCTGCCCTTTAAACACGCCTGAAATTTGCCAGATTCAGCAAAAGAGTTTATAATGGAACAGATACAACAGTGGCTTGTCACAGGCGCTGTAGATTGCTATATCCAGTCGGGCTGGTCCCCGCCCCCCCACCAAAGCCAGGTCTGGATGGACTCACCGAGTCCCAGGTATTCAGTTTTATATTTATGGATAGGATTTTCTACAGCCTCCCAGCACTGGTGGTATCTGAGCACCTCTGAAGCTGCTTCATAACATCCCCAGCGGACCGTGTTACACTCGTAGAACAGGAAGGAAAGTCGAGACACAGAGAAGTTAAAGAACTTGCCCGAATTCTCCCTGTGGCAAGGCCAGGACTAGACTGCTAATCGCCTCATTTCCAATGCATCGCCTTGCTCAAACCCCAACCCTTACCTTGACTATGCAATCCCTCCTCTGGGTGTCCCTATCCTCCTGGCTCCATTTCCCAGAGCTCCTGCTCCTACATGCCATCTACCTCCTCCCTCTCTCTCTCCTGCTTCACCCCCAATGGCATTACTGTCCCTCTCCCTCCTGCTTCTCAAGGTCTTCTCTCCCAAAGCTACCGTACGTGCAAGTCTCTCCTTCCAGCATCTGTCAGCTCGCACTGACCTTTCCAAACACCTGCCTGAATTACAATATTCAGGAGTCTGAATATTATCTTTCCTTTACATTCCTTCCCTTTAAAAAATTTTTTTTTTTTTAAATCACCCCCTCGCCTCAAGACCCGAGTCTGCTGACATTGTTAATATGGCCATTATCAAGAACTCGGGTGTTTATAGAAAACTCCTTGAGTTATTCATTCCTGGGCTGTTATCTCTTACACTGTCAACTATTTCTCTTCTCATTTGACGGCTGCAATTTGCAGCTGCTCTGTTTTTGCTATTAACACTGTACTTCTCAAACAAAGTGCAGCTTCAGAAAATAAGCTTTCCACTTCAAGTTTCCTCTCTCGGGACTGCTGCCTCGGTGACCGTTGCAACCAGACTGTACAGACGTGTAGGCTTCCCGGATGAAGAGTGCAGCTCCTTGGCCACTCTCCTCCATGATGGGTATATTTTGTGACAGGTTATTTTTAAGTGGTTTCCTAGATCACTACTAAATGTCTGAAATGATGGGGCATCCATCATTTTCTCTAGCAGATTGATAGCAAAAGACCCCACTGCAATTTTTTTATCTGTGCTCAACTTAATCCTGTTCCTGCGAGTAAGAGCACTAAACAGCTCTTCTCCCGTAGCAAGCAGCTCCCTTCCAGACATCCACTAATATATGCAGTTGCAAGGGATGATGGAAGTTGTCATTTATGCAGGCTACAGGACAGGTGCAGACTCCACTTACTGTGGTATAAACCTGGACAAATTGCTGCAGATCTACATGGCTGGAGCTGAGCTCGCTTGGGGATTTAGTTTGGTTAATCTTCCTTTTAGCAATTTGTCCTTGCTAGCAATCAGGCTGATAACTCTGGGAGAGGGCTGGGGCCCAGCTCAGGCACCATCTTGACCTCCTGAGCTGAGGGAGAAGGACCGGACCAGCCAGCAGGCCCTACAGAGCCAACAGGCCCTTCTGGGCAGGTGGAACCAAAGGATGATGCTCAAGGGTGCCCTTTGGCAAAGACACAGCTGGGGATGGAGGGTCTTTCTGTTAGGTCCTTGTTATGATACTTTTGACTTTAATGCTGTGTAACCAGGGTGGCGGCCCAATAGTTGCCACCCCTGCCCAATATCAGGGATGGAGTGGCGAGAGTGGGGCAGGGCTTCTGGCCAGCACCAATTTACTTTCCAGCCAGCCCCTGCTCCCCACAGAGCAGCCCGTGGTCCCGAGAAGGTCTAACACTTAACTGATTTAACTATTTACACTTTACTTACAAAACAAGAATAATAGGATATATTATTTACATGTGAACTTAAATGGCATAACCGGAAGCACAAAACCAACCAGAATGCATTAGTCAACCCTTGACTCAAGACCCACAGGTAGGGTAACTGGCAGCTTTCAGCCACTGCTGAGATGCTACAGCAAGGAAGCAGGGTGCTCACTCCCTGCAGCTCCAACAGGCTTCCCGATAAGCGACAGACTGCAACAGTGTAAGCTCTTTCGGTTTGCAGCAAACAAATTGCATCAAACCCCAACCCCGCAAAGAGGCTGAAGGGGGACCCTCCGTGGCAACGAAAAGGGCAAGCAACAAAGTAGGCTCCGGCAGCAATCAGCATGACCCAAGCACAAAGCTCAGGGACTCCATCTGATGACAATCAGCTGCAGAATAAGAGACAGGACTGAGGCCCCTCTGGGGCAGTCAGTGGCAGAGGGTCAGCAGCACAGGCAGCTCCCAGGGTCGCTGCTCTAAACACCTGCTCCAGATGACTGGCTGGGTGCCCCACATGCCTCGCAGCTTGCCACTCCCACTCCGAGTGCCAGCCTGTGCCCCTACCTCCCGGGGACTCTGGTCCTGGCACTCTGCTGCTCCTCAGGATCCCAGTGCCTTGCCTGCTGCTGTCCTGCTTCCCCAGGGAAGGTGAGGGGTTTCCTCAACTCACCAGCCCAGCTCCCTGCTCCAGATAAGGATGCCGCCTGCACTCTTGGCCGCTGCCTCTTCTCCGCAGTGAAGTGGGGGTCCGACTGCTACCCCTAGCCTGAGGGATGCCCGGCTCATCCAGCACACTGCGATGGGGCCTTGGGGCACCAGCTCTCTGCCCCAAGCCC
>NW_005842316.1:1495779-1504944 GCF_000455745.1 Alligator sinensis
GCGGCTCCCTCTCTGCTGCAGGGCTGGAGGCACGGCCGACTGCCTCTGCCTTCTTCTCCCAGGGCCGCCAAGGCTCTTCAGAGGGGTCTCTCTGCTCCTTCGGCTGGGTCAGCTCACCCCAGCTCTTCTTAGGCCTCCCGCATCGTTCCCCAGAGTCACTGTCAACAGCCCCACCATGCCAGTTCGGCTGATGCTTTTATCCCCTCCGGCAGTCCATCCCTGGCTTGCAAACTGGCCAACCAGGGCTAGGGTGGCTGGCCCTCAACCCCGGCCATCCCCCTTCCATGTGAATGGGGGGACTGAAACCCCCTTATTTTGGTTGGCTTCTCCTTTTCCACGGGGCAGGGCTCCCCTGCTCCACCCTTGGGGTCGCTCAGACTTCACCGGCACTGTTTCTAGCCCAGGGTAAGTATCTCAAGCCAATCTGGTGAGCCCACATTGGCAGTCTGTTCCAGATGTATCTGTTGGAGAGTAGGGGAAGAACGATGTGGTTCTGGAGACAGCCAGAGACCCTATTAGGAGAGGGAACAAAGGCATGAAAGAAATATTAGGGGAGAGTGTAAGGATCTTCCCTGGGTGTGAGACTGGGCATTGACATTGGGTGGCCAGGGGAGTTAGCTCTTATAGGTGACAGGCAGGGAAGCAGAAGTGAGGTCGTTTTCAAGTTTGGGGGTATTGCTTGGGGAGTCTACTGCTGTTCTTACCTGGGGTTCGTTTGTCATTATTGGAAGCCACCCAGAACCTTCCTGGATACAACAGGATGATGATGATGATGATTATTCCTCTCCAATTTGTCAATACCCTTCTTGAACTGGGGCACCTGGAGCTGTCCCGTGCCTAATTCCTTCAGCTATAACATCTGACCAATAAGAATAAATCCAACTAGTGGATTTTTGCAGCTCAAACCCATGAATATGCAACACCTGGAGTATTCAGCATCTCCGTCCCTGTATCATGTCCCTTGAGCCCCCTCAGCTGATGTCACTTGGTTGGAACACAACACACACAAGATCGCACCACTGATGACTTAATTTCTTTATGATAAAATAGGTACAAAGCCATGTCTCCCTTTTTTACCCATGCTCACAATCTAAATATCAGCATCTTTGTTTAATGATAGGGAATATTTGTTAATTAAGTGTTATGGCTTCATAATTATAGTCGATACATTGTCCATTCATATCACACTGGTTTTGTTTTCAATAGAGTAAAATGAACACAGCAAAGGAAGTATTTGTGAGTATTTTGGGGGGAAAAAAATAATCCATTTTCTTCCCAAGTGCTAGTAGCCTCTTTGGGCTAAGACTGTCAGTAACAATCAATGATCTTGTGTATCAGTGGTTGAGAGGCACACATGGAGCTAGATTTTCAATAGGTAGGGTGCTCAGCCTCCTCTCAACATCCCGCTCTTTTAATGCATATCAAACTGACAATCCCAAAACAGAAGCACCAATGCTTATTGGTCACTTTTGAAGTTGCTGGCCTTAGTTCATTGGTCATCATTAGATTCAGATGACAGAGTTTGGATCGGTAACAATTCAGAAAGCACTAGCTTCACAAATCTCAGAGCTGGTTAACATGCATAACAGCATTTCGATTAGTTTTGCCTCCATCTTCAAAAAGACCTTTATGTTGTTTGCACAATAGCTATAAAATCATATATGTTCCTGGACAATTTGTAAAACAGAACAAAGGAGAATGCCTCCAGTCTGGAAAACTGAAGTCAGCCATTCGGGAGAAAGAAATATCATCTTGTTAGTAATCAAAGGCCAAGAATAGTAAATACCTCTGGTGATCACTGAGCAAACAAACCATAGTCACAAGATCATTGTAGAAACGTGAGTTACATTGAACATAGGCTAGTGGTTTTCCAACCCCACTTTTAGACTTGAGACACCTGTCAGAAAAATGACAGCTCTTAGTTTTCACTCAGTTTCTGACTACAGAATAATAATAGAGCAATTCTTTAGTTGCAAAGAACTCAGAAAAACCACAACAGGGCAGAATGATTTTAACATTGGTTCCTATTTGAAATCTCTGGGTTATCTTGTGAATCACGTTTGCATACCTAGCAGTGCTAACATTGCATGGCATCCCACAGCACCCATAAAAAGATCTCAAGGCACTCCAGGCTGCTGTTTCGCCCAGGTTGAGAATCACTGCAGTACAGATGTATAATTGCAAATGGCTCCAAGACACAGTATGGATACTTCAGTAGTTTCTTTCCTTCAAAAGATTTTGTTCCATTCAAAAGATATTTTATAGACATGGGGTTGTGCATGTGGATAGAACTAGTGTTGTCTTTCACACCCATCAAATTCTTAAATTGAGTCCCTGTAACTCATTGCCTGAAAAATTAACCTTAATTTGACAGTTCGTAGCAAAGTCGCAGCTATCACCATTAAACTGAGATGTTAGACAAGAGGATTCACTCTGTGGTACAACTGGCCATATTCATCCCTGGGGAAACTCCAGCAGTTTCATCCATGGTCTTGAAGCAGAGAATCATTTTTTCTCATCTTTCTAATGGAAGACCTGGCCTTGTACTATGGACTCCAGGATCGTCAACACAAATAAATACTGAACACCAATGCTGCTTCATAGATGCACATTATTTCCATTGCCTTCACTCCAAGTTATAACCTGTCTTCTGCCTGAGTTTGATCCCTAATGAAGTTATACTCGCATAATCCTATCTGTAGCAAGCACAGGTCAGCATGTTTCCAAGAACAATACAATTTATCCTCAGAAGCACCAAGTCCTAGTACTCGGTACTCTAGCTGTATGCAGAATCACGCTGGATGCGATGAAGAACTATGGCAGAAAAGTTTGCTACATTTTTTTTTCTCAGTGGCAACTGGCCACAAAGTTGATAAAAAATGTGAAATTTGTGACGAGCAATTAACTTTTACTCAAAATTTGGCTACAAACTTGAACTCAGTGACTAGATTACCCTTTCATTTGAAACATGATTTACTTAAAAGCTTTTCATTTGAAATCTTCATTTCCCGTGAGCTGATTTTTTTATTAAAACCTTTACATAACAGAGTATTGAGCGGCCTAAGCTATTAAATATCTCTCGCTGGTAGAACAATCATTAGAAATTGGTTTACTGGGATATAGCTGAAATCTAGACATCGTGCTTTGTGGGCGCTCTACAACCCTGCTTTCCAAACCAGTTCAACAGCCTGATTTCCCTGTGAAGAGATAAGGAAATCAATACAAATCTATTTAAGACTCAATGACCCTCTTTCTCAGCATATGCCACCATCACAGAAAGCCTGCTGATGTTATTTCTATTATGAATGAAAATTATGAACTGTTTAACTGGGCTTACCCGAGCTAAGCCAATAGCTCAATAGTGACTGTATTCCCCTGTTATATTTGTGCGGGCCGGGAGCGACCCGAGCCCTTTTTCGCGCTGCACGCGGGCTGTGGCCAGCAGCCCGGGCACGCCGGGGCGGAGAGGGAAGGCCTTCGAGCTGGAATTAGGCACAAACGCGTAGCGGTAGTTTAAAAGATTGTTTACTTACACCGAGATGGCAGTGGTGCAGGCTGGAAAGCTTGCTTGAGTTGCGGTTACAGACAGAAAAGAAAACAAAACTCGAACCTGCAGGGCACGAGGGTACGTCGCAAAGGGTTTTGGCGACGGGAAAATAAACCTGCAGGACTCGAACCCGGGTAGAAGAGCTCTGAGATCGGTCAAGGATTCACACGAAGTTTGCTAGGCTCCGCGGGTCCTCCTGTTCACTCATCCACACGAAGTTTGCTAGACTCCGCGGGTCCGGTTCTCTTGCGCGCGGGAAGGGATACGTCTGGGAATCTATCGGCGACGGGGAGAGGCTAGAGGTTGATCAGACCTCCGTTGCCTGCTTTAAATGCACTGGGTCCGTAAGGATCCGCAGCGCTTAGAGATCTTCACGCAGCGTGAAGTCTCCTCCTCCCTTGTTCGTGGAGTCCTCCAACTTGGGCGGAAACCACTCAAGCCTTTTATACGGCTAGCAAGCCAATCACTAGCCGCCACGTGTGAATAATTTAGAACTGGCCAATAATGGGACTCAAATTAGCATACAAATGGCGGGAACTCTTTGCAACGAGCATTTCTGTGCTGCAACAAAGAAATGCACCCTGCAAAGAAAGCTTCAAATTGGCGGGAAATTCTCCCTTGCACCGGGGTTCTCTTTTGCAGCAGAAAACTCCACCGTGCAAGGAAGCTGCAATTTAGCGGGAACAATTTAGCAGTGCCGAAGCGCACACAAACAAAAATCACACCCTTTGGGTTGTGACAATATTATCCGAAGCAGCCTCATGATAGGTCATAAAAAGTTTGTAGATATTTTTATAGAAAGAAACGTGGTCATGAAGGGTAGTTATCCTCACCTGCAAAATCTTGAGGAATATATTCCTATATAAAGGCGGTGTAGGAATATATGACATGCAGGGGGGTGCCCTAATGCTAAGGAGAAGTCTGCCTATGGATGAGTCCATTGAGGGGGGCAGGCATGCTATCAGATCAATTTGGAGACTGTTTTAAGTACCTTACAATCCCTCCCAGTTTTGATTCACTAGAGACAGAAATGCTGAAGAAGGAGGAAGGAAGTTTATATGCTGAAAATAAAAACTCCTGCAAGATGCCATTCGGATTATGGCCCCCATCAACAGATATTGCTGCCTTGTGTCCCACAAACAACCTTGCTTCTGACAGTTTCCACCTGGCAACACTTGACTTTGCAATATGCTTTTACTTTCTTTTAATGTAAATGCTGGGAAAAGCAAACCAAGAGGTCCTTGGCACTCTAGTCACCCCGCAGGCGTGGTCCGCAAGGCCACAGCACAGACCTCAGCCAGGGGGGCAATACTGGCAGCGGCAGGATGCGCTCTCTTGGGAAGATCCACTACTGTACAGAGCGGAGGCGCACACTTGGGGAGAGGCTTGTGATCAGAGAATCCCGGCTGAGGACTACCGGGCGCTGCCCTTGGTTCTGGAGAGCAGCGTGCTCTCCTTCGATCAGTGCTTCCCAACCTTTTCTCAGCATAACCCCATTTATGACCCCGTTGCCTCAGCACGTCACCTCACTCCTCCCCCACAGCCCCTGGCCCTGCCTGTGCCCCTGCTCCCCACCCACAGCCCCTTCACTCCCCCCCAGCAGCACCCGAACCCTAGCTGCTGCCCGTGGGAGGCAACAGCTTCTGGGGCCAGAGCAAAGCCTGGCTCCCCCGTCCTCTGCCCCCATGGGCGACGTGGCCAGAGTGGAGCCCATGGGCAGGGGGGATAGGGGGGAGATGTGGGATGCCCACCCTGCTGTCCTCCCCCCTCCCCATGGTCCTTTGTGGCCCAGTGGGTGGCAGCCAAAGGTCAGGGAGGCTCAGTGCTGCTGCCAGGAGCCCCACGCCAGCTGTACCACGATGGTGAGGCACCTCCTTCCCCGCCAGCAGCAGCAGCAGCGGTGGTGGTGCAGTTATGCCCTCTGCTGCTGCCAGGTGGGCAGGGGTGCCTGGCCATGGCAGCAGGGCTGGTCCACTGCCCGGCACCTGAGAATGAATCGACGAGTCACTAGGCCGTAGGGCTGTGCGAAGCTTTGGTCCCGAATTCGATTTGGCGATTTGGCCCGATTCGGTGGCTGAATCCAAATCGAGTCGGAGGACCCTTTAATCTTTGCGAATCGAATCGGAACCCTCTGAATTGATTCAAAGAGATTCGGAAAGATTCAACAATTCAGACAGACACCGCTTTACATATTTTTCTACGTACCTCTAGGTAGCAGGCAGCTCGTGAGTGCTGCGATGCCGGGGCATGTGGAGCGTCCCACAGGAGTGCACGGAGGGTGGGAGGGAGCAACAAGCTCGGCAGCAGGCCCAGAAGTGGACCAGAAGCACTTCCAGTCCACTTCTGGGTTCACTGCTGAGCACGCGGGGGCCCCTCCCCGCACTCCTGTGGGACGCTCCATCTGCCCGAGCATCGCAGCATTCACAACCCACACTGGTACCTCAAGGTATGTAGAAAGTTTTTCTAAAGCTGTGTCTATGTCTGAATCAGCACCAAAGCTTCAGATTCGGATTCGGCCGAATTGAATCAGGGACAGTAATCCAAGTCAGTGAATTGAATTGCTGTCCCCAATTTGGGCAGAACCAGAATCTGAATCGAATAGGGCCTGCTTCGCACCCCCTACTAAGCTGCCCGCAGCTCGTCTGTGCAAAGAAAGCGCCTGGTGTACTCCGGCCCGTGACTCCCTTCTGCTCTTCCCCTCTTCTCAATTATTAACAATGGAAAATGTTGTCAGTCTGTGTGAGAGATGAAATTGCCATTTATTGACATTTACTGATAAAAATCAAACCCTGCCAAGTTTAATTTTATGTTAAAACCCAATGTACATGGGTTAGAAAGACATTGTAACTAACAATGATGAACCAGATGTGTTCCTTCCTTTTGATGTAAATGGATGCTTCTTTTACAATCTCTGAAATAGTTTCTAGGAGCCCTTTTCAGAGAACATCAGGGCAGACAATAAGGTGAAATAACACTGTGTGGGGGGGGGGGAGCAGAAGGTTTTAATCACCAGGGTGTGATACAGAAAATAAGAAATGCCAGTGCAGATTCACACCATAACAGTGAGCCCACCATAGCAGGTCAGCAGGCATTAAGCTCATTAAAGTCAGCAGCTAAGCTCTTCCTGACTTCAGCAAGACCAAGATGAATCATAAGCAGGATCCCGGTTTTCTGTTTAAAAAATCGCAAATTCTCCAATTAAAAAACCCCAAATCCATGTTTTTCTGTGATTAAAATGAAATGCTACAATATACTGTAGCCTTTTGTTTTATATATATGTACCAGTTGAACATGTTTTACTGATAACCTTCCAAATTGTTTTAAAATTGTAAATATATCAGTGCCTCTAATCATCTATAAATTTTGGTATTTGATTCTATGTTTTTTATCTTGGAAAAATCAGAGTTCCCCCTGCCCCCTTCGCTCACCAAGATGCAGGTGCAGCTGTGGCTGTCCCTGTTCCCCCCCACCCCCTCCCATCACTGTCTTGTGGGGCTGAACAGACCTGATATGCTGGTGCCCCCCTCACTCCCCACCCACCGCCCCCCCGCCCATCCCCCTGCCCCCATCAGCAGCGCCTGAGCCCTGGCTGCTACCCATGGGAGGTGGAAGCTGCTGTGGCTAGCATGGAGTGCGGAGCCCAACTCCCCCTGCCCCGTGGGTGGCACTGCTGAAGCAGAGCCCAAGTTGGAGGGGTTGCATGCAGGTTAACACCTACAGGCTCAGGGCTCCCCACCTTGCTGGACTCCCCCCAGGGGCCTCCGCAGCCCAGTGGGCAGGACCCAGTGTAGCAGGGCAGTGGAGGTTGGGAACACTCAGTGCTGCTGCCAGGATTCCCACATTGGCTGCCATGGCACCCCATACCCACCCAGCAGCAGGGAAGGGGGAACAACTCTGTGCCGCTGCTGCTGGGTAAGCATTGGGGCACCTTGCTTCGCCATGGTGGCATAGGGCTCCCTGTGGGCACCGAGCCTCCCTGCGCTGCCGTGCCAGGTCCTAACCTGAGGAGGCCCCAGCGGGAGGGCAGCAGTGTGGGGAGCCCCAAGAGTCCATCAAGCAGCCCACGATCACTGCCATCCCACACAAAAATCTGCAGGACACGTACTCAACCCCCAAGAGTGTGTGCAGCGGCAGGGAGCCAGCCCCCCCACAAGCTGCCTGTGGCTCCATCCCACTCTCCAGCTGGGCCCTCGGGCCATACATACCCACCCTGGACCCAGACCACAAATCCCAGATACCACCCCAGCTGGTAACCACCTCCAGTCCCAGCCCTCCCCACCTCCATTCCTCCTCACTATACGGGCCTCACCCGCTTCCCCCAGACTTACCTGCGGGGAGCTGCTCTCTTGCTGCGTGGCTGCCACGTACATGCGCACACACACACACGCGCACACACACACGCACACGGCACCCACTGCTTGATCACCCTCCTCCTGCTCCCCCCAGCCCATTGCAGGCTGGAACTCTGCTAGCCTGCAAGGGGAAACCTACCATTTCCTGCATTTTTCTCCTTTAAAGGAGATAATCTGGGTTTTTCTTCTTAAAATGAGAAAATCCAGGTTATACTGCATTTTTCCATTCTGAACAGAAAACCCGGATCCCTGCTAATTATCATGCTCCAGCAGACTTGATTAATTGAGTCTGGTCTGATGTGGTGTAATTAGTGTGTCGGAGCAGCATCCCCTCACATGTACAAGCACTCACAGAGTGAATCGTGCAAACCAGAAGCTTCTTTGTACCTGGTGTGAGCAGGAGGAAATCCTACTCCCAAGATGTAGATGAACAGGAAGGATGCAGGTCAGGAACCAAAGCCTTGAGCCTGAAAATAGGAGGAGAGAGGCAAACAGATATGTCCCTTCATAATCCGGCCACTAGGCCATTCTATCTGGACTGTGGGGCACCTATAAAGTTTAGAAAAATGATATTTATCTGCTCCTAGCTGTCTGTCAAAGATGACGGGAGCCAGGGGCAGTAGGACCCAGAGGAAGTCAGCAGAATCAGAAGCAAAGCGGGCCCAGCCACATCCCCCCAACTGGAAGCCTCTGCCTGCCCCAGCATTCACTGCTTCCCTGCATGCCCGCTCCAGCACCACGTGGCCCTAGGCTGCATCGCTGGACCATGGGAGCACAGGAAATGCCAGTACCCCGGGGCCAGAAGCAGGACTGGTGTGCATGTGTCCATACAATGAGGGAGGAAGAGAGAGACAGAGTCATGAGGGAAGGACAGAGAGAGTTCATAGGGTGAGTCCCACGTGCACACCCCACCATACACCCACACCCCCTCTGCATTGCCATACATGGAGACCCACACATTCCCTCTCACCCCCAACCACCCTCCCCCCCACCCACACATGCACATGCTCCCTCACCCCACCCACACCCCTCCATACTCCACAATACCCACAGACCCCCACAACCCTACACCCCACCCGCCCACCCAGGTATTTTTCTGGTTCTGGGATGACAAAACCCCTTGCTGAAAGGAGTTCTGGGGGCAAGGGGAGGGACTTCTGGTGGTAAATGTCAGGGGTTAAGGCAGGGTGGGCAATTACTTCGGGCGGAGGGCCACTTACCCAGTTTTGGCAAGCTGTGGAGGGCTCCATGGGTAACCCCACCCCT
>NW_005842316.1:1504990-1540002 GCF_000455745.1 Alligator sinensis
TGGGACCAATGTCCCAATGTCTTGGGACCAATGTCCCAGGGCCAGCACCAGTGGGGCCCAGAGCGGGGCACAGGCCAGCAGGGGTCTGTGGAGCTGGGTTGGGCTGCACCAGTGGGGGGGGAGGGGAGCTGGTCCGACTCCATAGAGCCCCTGCTGGCTGGGACCCCTGTACTCCTGTTGCCCTGCTCTGGGCCCGGGTCACTAGCGTAGGCCCTGTGCTCCTGCACCCGCTCACTTCCCAGCCCCGCCGTACAGGCGAAGGGCAGCGCACAGCCCTGACCCCCTGCTCGCAGGCAGGGAAGGAGCTGGTGTAGAGCACAGAGAAAAGCAGCCCCTCACCTGCCCCATGGCCAGTGCTCCCTGCTGCAGCCCACACAGGGCTGTCCTGAGCAGGGACAGCCAGCCCCACACGGGCTGCAAGCAGCTGCACTACAGGTCATGGGGGTAGGGGGCAGGGAGCCGCTCCCCCACCAGCACACACACACCCACGCGGTCATGGGGGTAGGGGGCAGGGAGCCACTCCCCCACCAGCACACACACACACACACAGCACCAGCTTGTAACCTGCCCCTGCTGGCAGCCTGAGTCCCACACAGCTCCAGGCTCACCCATAAGGGCTGCGCCACAACAGCAGCAGCTGCGGCCTCCCCGCTTGCTGCACTGGGCACTGTTTGCTGCTGCTGCCCCTGCTGCCTGCCCAGAGCTCACACACTGGGCACCCAAGAGTTGGCAGTGGCAGCCTCACCACTGCCTACCATGGCATGAGCTCTGGGTGGGCAGCAGCAGCAAACGCTGCCCAGCATGGCAAGTGGGGAGCTACTGCTGCCAGGGTGCAGCCCCTACGGGTGAGTCCGGAGCCGGTGTGGGGCCAGGCTACAATCTGGTGCTGAGTGCAGGGGTAAAGCAGCCCCTCCCCAGATTCCCATGGGTCCTACTGCACCTGGTTCCTGTCATTTTTACAGGAAGGAAGGACAGATAAATTTTAATTTTCAGAATTTTTTTTAGGGGCCCCGCAGGTCGGATAGAATGGCCTCGCAAGCCACACCTGGCCCGCGGGCCATATTTTGCCCACCCCTGAATTAGGGGGTGGGACTTCTGGTCCCAAGATGGTGACCAGGGGGCAGGGCTACCTATGCAGCCCTCGACAGCTTGCCAAAACTCGGTAAATGGCCAGCCTCCCTAAATAAGCGTCCCTGTGCTATGGCCTCAAACTTGCAACCTCTGGACTGCCAACTGTGCACCTTGCTGCCCACTCCACCCTTCATATAAAAGGATATTAAATTAAATTAAGTCCAAGAGACAACAAGTCAGTATCTTACCATCATTAGACTAAGAAATCTAAAAGCAATTGGTTTTAATGGGCTTTGAGTCAGAACTAGAATGACCCAGCATAAGACATCAAACTCACTGATTAAATCTACAAGAATCAATATCTATGGGAAACAAAAGGTAACTGTGATCTGTGGAGAACCTAACAATGGATTAGGGACAATTTAGTATAAGTATAGACCTTAAGAGATTAAAGAATATTTCTGATTCAATTCCATGGTAATTTGCAGCATTTAGTAAGAGCCTGATTCAAATCCCAGTGAAGTCAACAGAAGCAAATGTGCTTTGGATTAGGCTCTAAACAAAGCTTCAGGGTGCACACTAAGGAGCATTAAAAGAGCCATCCTGTTCACTCAGCATCCATCAGCCCATGCTCTAAATAAGGCATTATAGCATGCACAAGAGGGCAAAATTAGAATTGTGCCTGTAAATTTAACTTATTTCCTGCTTTGAATCATTCCTTGACAACTTCTGTTCTTGTAGCGCAGTTGTTTTTAAAATGGAGTTTTCTGTCCATACATCTTTTGACTAACAAATCATGTAATCATCCAGTTTAGATCTGGATTTGGAACACTTGACAGATGTGATCAAGTACTTATGTAATCATTAGTTAATAATATTATTTTTAAACTATCGTTTTATAATTGTACCTGCAATAGAGACACTAAGAAAGTTATCCAGTCATCAGTCAAATTGTTTTCAAGCCCTCCTTTCACATTAACAGTTATTTCCAAGTCAGCCATAGCTAAACTGCAGTATTTGCATGTTTCTAGTAAACATTTACAACATTTTGTTAAATTAGCAAGAAATACTACTATATGATTACGCCTTTTTTTTTTTTTAAAGCAATTGAATTATTTTTGGCTTTGAGAGGTAACGTTCCTCTGGAAATGTTACTTGCATTAAAAAAACAACAACCCACCATTAAGCTATCTTTCCTGCAAGATATTAGAAGGAATGTGATATGGTGGCATCTCTAATGAATAAGACCCTTAATACCAAGTTTTAAAAAAAATGCGGAATTAAAGGCAGAAGGCCAACAGATTACTGCTATTCACATAATGAGATCTAGCTCATGTTAAATTACAAGAATCAATTCAGTCACTGCACTTATCTAATGAACAAGACCCTTAATACCAACTTTTAAAAAAATGCGGAATTAAAGGCAGAAGGCCAACAGATTACTGCTATTCACATAATGAGATCTAGCTCATGTTAAATTACAAGAATCAATTCAGTCACTGCACTTACTGGATTCATTCCCTGATGTATACAGAACAGCCAATCCTGAACATTTTTATTTATGTTTGTGGCTCATTTCAGTAATACTCAGCCAAGTAAAGACCACTCCCTTGAGTAACAATTTTCTTTAACACATTCTTCTGATACAAAAAGAAATTCTTATCCTCTTCTTTACAGGGCAGAAAAATACTGAAGATGGATAAGGAAGGCTGAATTTGAAAGAGGATATTTAGATTAGGTTACTTTTCATAATTCACGGTTAAGGTCAATTAGTAGATCTATTTGATTACAGATGTCACCGAAACAGTCTAATTAATAACTACAGGCCGGTCTTGTCTATTGCTGTAGATCAGGTCTGAAATCACGAGCATCAGACCTGATCTACAGCAATGGACAAGGCTGGTCTGTAGTGGAGAGGGACATATGTGATTTGTGTGTCTTTTCCAGCTGTTGTGACCTGATCTGAATAGCAGATAAACTGAAAACGTATCTAGTCATAACAGAAGAATTTTAAGGGAGGAAATAAGTCTACACACCAAGCTTCATTAGTACTACCCTTAGCCAATAAAGTGACAGCACACACACAATGATTTACGACCCATTGAGAAAACTATTGTTTATTTAGAAAAAAGGTTACACTGGTAGAATTCAGCAGATAAAAAAAATTCTTTTTTTTTCTTTTTAAAATGTCATTGTGAAACTTTTCAGACTAAAGATCAGCGATACAAAGCTCCTGTAGCTGTAGAATTGAAACCTAATTTATTTCAGTTTTGAAGAGAGTATTTTCCAATTCATCTAAAAACATCATGACAAACAAAAGGTGTGGCAAGGGACAATGGAGCGCAGGTTGTTTCTTTTTTTTTTTTTTTTTCTCTTTCCTTTTTTTTTTTTTTTAAACAGGTCAACGTTGTACACATAATATACAAATAATTCCTACGCGTTGCATGAAAACAGTGCTCCCACTTGGTTTTAGTCACTGATATTAAAAACAGGCCAAGTAATAAATAAAAACTGAGTTTGAGTTTAAATGAGGTAAATTCAAAAAAGGTTCAATAACTGTTTATTTGTGATTTTCAAACATCTAAAAGAATGCAATTCAGATTGAAAGAATTACTAAATTCAGGCAGTATTCAGACAACCTAAAGTGGAACTCTGTACACATGAAACCTCATTTGCACTATGGCAACTGTTTGTTTGCAGCACATTGTGCTAAAATATGGAATAGGTAACACTTTCAGCCAGGTACTGAAAATAAATGTGTAAGAAACTAAGCAACAAGTTAAAATACAGTAATGTACAACTCAACAATTAAATCTTCAGCATGGGGGAAATAAAGCAGAGAACTGAATAATTTAAGGAGATGCAGATGGGTCCTCTTCATTCACAAATTTCTGTGCAATCTATATTCTGGAAAATACATTTCTGGTCACAGCTGAATATCTTCCAATTTCAACCTCACCTACAATAAATACAAACCAATGAATTTAGATGCCATTTCTAAAGAGCTAGGGGTTTCAGAACTTACTAGAATTTATTTCATTCACGAGCCAAAGACTGAGGAAAAATGGGAAACAGTTTAATCGGCTACTCTGATTTATTGACAATTATAGCAGTTTACTACTGTGTAATGAGAACTACACTAACGGAACTAAACACAATCAGGCATTGGGTTGTAATAAAAACTCTTGCTTAACTTGGATAAAAATACAAGGAACGAACAAATAGTGACTTGTCAAATTCGAAAGCTGTTGTAAAAGTGCACTGTTTCAAACAGATTAATATCCCTAAATGAGACACGAGCAATAAAACGCAGTGAATCAAGTCTCATACACATTGGGAAGAATGTAGTAGAAGCAGTTAAGCATTCAGCAGAAATATAATTAGCCCCCACAATTCTGTGTGGCTGTAAAAGTACTTTTGCATATTCAGCCATGCAAATTAAAGACAGTAAGGTGAATACGTTTTGCCAGATGTACCATTAATTTACCCCTGCAAAAATGTGATGTGCAACTGGCATTTACATAAAAATGTTTGTTTCTTAAACCATGACACAAACTATATTTTACAGGCAAATTGGAATGCATTTCAGCTGTTAATATAAAGTGAATCTCTGTGTCATATTCAGCTTACTACAACTATCCCAGGCAGATTGCGATCTGCTAAGGCACCCTTCCTCCCAAAAACTCTTAAAAGCAAATTGTTATGCTTAGCCTCATTCCAAGGAGGTCAAACATGGCCTCAGGTGAACCAAGAGGGAAAATAAATGCAATAAAATAAGGGCTCTTCAAAAAGGGTAAAAATGAGGGTCCCATCAACTCTTAAATGTTCAAATCTAGGGACGCTTCTTTGCATAGATGAGATATCTTTTATTAGACAAACATTCCTTGGAGATCTCAGAACAGCAGAGAGACTCCCTATGCCTGAAGGGTGCTTGTGCCCAAAAGCTTGCAAAGAACTTTTTGCCCCAACTACTCAGCTGGTCTAATGAAAGATATCACCTCTACCCAAAGAAGCTTGCCTGCCTATGTCCTTAGACCAACATGACTACAACCAAAAATCCTGCAAATCTAGGGACTGCTCACAATACCTCCATTTATTTCTCAGATGGTATAACAAAAAAAGCAACAGTCCCAAAACAGCTTGAACTGTAATTTCTAGGCAACTTCTCCTTTCTCCCAGGCCCCACTAACTGGTACAGTGCAGCAGCATATTCTTTGCTACCAAAAAAACCCTTAAGATATCTACTCTTGGCTTAGCACCTGGGTGGAAGATATTTTCTGAAGACACTGCTGAGTGATAAAATGACTTCAGAAGTGATAGCCCCTTTTCTCATTTGTGGAAGGCAGAAGAGAAAGCAGCTATCCTGTGTCATTCTATCACAGACTTTAGGACCAAAAAAAAAAAAAAAAGGCTGCCATCCCTCCCTTAGCGATAGTTTTTTTGGTTTTTGGTTTTAAAGGGTGGTTTGTTCCAAGCCAGCAGAAGACAATGTTTTATTCTCTAGTAGTATCGTAAAAACACCTCCTCCTAACAAGGGCCTTATGCTTAGTCTTCAGCCTCTCAAAAGTAGTCACCAGTGTAGAGTACACTCCAATGACAATATTTTCCCACCCTTTCATATCTAGTCTCTCCATTTTAATATCACCTCAGCTCTGAATTTCCTGGGCTTCCAGTAAAACATCTCAGATGTTCTTATAATTAAATTTAGGGTTAAGAAACGGTTTACTGACTTCCTGTGAAAAGGTGTCAAGACCAGCCTGACAAGGTTCTTTGGGTAAATCTGAATCTGATATCTTTTATTTGACCAACTCAAATAGTTGGAGAAATACTTCTAAGCAAGCTTTTGGGTTGAAACACCCTTTGTCAGGCTGAGGAAGTCTCTGCAGTTGGTGTGTGCTCTTCCTGGATGGAAGGAATAGAAAAGAAGCCAGAGGCTGATCCACATGCAAGAAAGGCAGTCGGCGAAGATGAAAATTGAGGAATCAGTGGGTGAGACAGCTTGGAGGCTGGGGGGATAAATATAGCTGCTAAATAAGCGGAGAGGTACCTGGGAAGTCAGATGTTAAGCAAGTTATAAGGTGTCACAAATCCAACGTCTACATTTAGTCCATAATTTTTTGTATCCAACTATTTTTTCAACTATTTGAGCTGGTCTAATAAAAGATATCAGATTTATCCAAAGAACCTTGTCTGCCTATGTTCTTAGACCAACACAGCAAAAACCAGCACCTCGCTTGTATGGTTTGGCCTGCATAGAAAGCTAGGGAAATAATTTCAGTGGCATGCAAGGGGTGAGGTATCTTGTTTTGCAGATACCTCAAAAACTCTAAAAACATTTAACTGAACAAAAAAAAAAAAAAAGTGTCTGCTTCAACCAAATTCTTCCTTATGTTCACTTTCTGCAAATGCATAGACTTCAAATTAATCTACAGACACAGGAACAATTCATCAAGTAAGTCTGAATGGAGAACAAATGGGAGATAATTACAAACTGCTCATGGACCATTTGTAAAAAGAGAAAGGCTACATTCTTTGAATAAATTTGCTACAGATTAATCAGTCAGTGCTAATATTTACCAACCACAAATACACATTCTACAGAATTAAACCCGCCCACTACAAAGAGGGTGGACGTGACAGGTAACATCTTTGGCTAGTTAGATGGATTAACTGGTTTCCAATCCAAGAGACCACCCCCTTCTTCGCTCCCTACAAAATAATTTAGACAAATGGTGGGTTGAGGCTCCTGAAATACCTTGAAGCAGCAGAATTCAAGTCTGATTTTTAGCCTTCAGCTCTGAATTCCAGAACTAGGCCTGATTTTAACAGCTTTTGTTGGGTTAAATAAAAAATGTATTAAAATGGTGTGCATATGGAAGAGGACTCTAGGAAGACTAATTTGCTTTTCTTGGAACTCAGCTTATATTTCAACTCAAACCTAAAGTCAAGTTGAAATTTAGGCAACAAAAATATATTCTGAAGTTGTTTTTCATTTTTACAGCTGTACAACAACTATACATAAATTGTTCCCTTAATGTCCTATCTTTGAAGGGACCAAAGACTATATAAAAATATAGCATGAAACTTACCAGTGCTTGCAAATAATTTTGTATCCTTTATGCTGCTAACTAATAAGAGATCGTCCACAGCAAGTGGGTTACCAGCCTCCCAAGGCTGCTTATATTATAGTAGTCTGTCTTCACCTTGCCTTAGGACCCTAATCTCTAGATTTCCATTTGCTGCAATCCCACCCAGCAATACTTCTCGCTTGCCCCAGCACTTCCGTTACAGTGAGACTTGTGAAAAACCTTGAAAACAGCTTAGGGAACAGCTGTCTCCTTCATTTTTCTGTGCTGAGGGAGTTCTCTTTTGGTTGCCACTAAGGTTTCTATACCTTTGTGAAACCATTCTTGTCCTTCTGCCAAATAATAAGAGAGCAGAGCAATAGGGATAATCCAGAGTTTAACAGATGCAATCAATTTTGTGAAAATAATTCTTACCTTGATTGGAACTGTCTTCATTATCTGTGCTTGTCTGAAGATTTATGAGTGGATTAGGAATTAAGGAAAAATGCTTTTTTAATCCCTTAAAAATAAGAAATAATGTTACTTTCTTTTTCTAATATTGGTATTTCAGATAATAAAAAGGATATTGTTTCTTTTCTTCTTTCCCTCCCGTGCTGTCCCGCTTTTCTTTTTTTTCTGTTTTTTCTTTATCATGTCTGGACTCCTGTAAAAAATACATTGACGGGAAACAGTTTAAAAACTATGCTCCATCATTACTGGCAAATAATTATTCTGACTGCACAAAAAAAATTAATGATAAACTATGCTAGCTACAATCATTGTAGCTGGTTAATAAATTCTGGATTCTAAAAATGATCATTTAAATGAGATGCTATTAAATACTGGAAGGCAATGTAGTATGCACATCCTTATTTCAAAAAGCATAGCTGATCACTTATCCTGAATACCTTAACTTCTCCTTGCATACTCTAATATTCACTGTGTCCTTGTAAGTGCAGCTTCCAATTAGCAATTTAACACTATGATATACTATAAACAATGATCTTCAAATATCTGGTACATACAGGGGCTATTATTTGCTGCTATTATGTGAAAGTTGCAACCCTTGAAAATTATCATTTTGGGGAGACAGCTGTACCAGTATTTAAAGAGATGCTCATGTGGCTTTATAGACATAGTTATATAGAGATCTGTACTTGCGCTATGGGTCAAATCAGCTTGTTTTACATTTAAATGAGAAAAAGTTAATCCCAAACTATATAACATGCACATTTCATGGGCCAGCTAAAAGCAAACTTGTCCTACACATTTCTTAGTCAACTATGGTAACTTCAGCAGAAGATATACTTAAGCAAGGTCCCTTTTTCCACAGAAAGTCTTTATCCTTTACTTATTTTTTTACAGTGTACAAACATATACTACAGTGTTTCAAAGCTTAAAAATAACTTCTCAGTATCTTCTGACGCACATCACCTCTACTATTGCTGCTGCCATGAAGAGTTGCCCTCAGGAGTCATTCTGTCAGAGGTGCCTTGTGAATGTGGTGCTGTTGTGGCTAGCTGGCCAAAAATTCCACTTGAGCCCCTGTCATTCACAATGTGTGTCTCTAATCCAGGCCATAAACATACTGTGACAACCAAAAGTTATTTTTAAACTCCAAATGAACTAGCACAAAATGTTTCAACAAAAATGTCTACGGTTTAATTCCTTTTACCTTTTTGCTACCAGAGGAACTTTTTTCCATCTTTTCAGCTTTGATCGAATCACCTTTTTCTTTCCCTGAAGATTTTGATTTGTTCTTTTCCTTTTCCTTTTCATTTGAACGAGGTGAGTCAGAGGGACTTTCACTTTTACTATGTTTGGAAGAACCAGCTTTGAAAAACCACAAACAAGCAAATATTAATTCATAACAAACTAGGAACAGAAAAATGAAATAAAGGACAGAAAAGTGAAATAAAAAAAAACCGTACTTGTTCCATTTTCCTCTTTGCGCCTTTTGGTTGAATCTTGCTGCACCTCCCGATCACTATTTGAATGATCCTAAAGCCAAACATAATTACAGAACGTTACGACATTAACATGCAGATTTCTTTTAAAAAATCTGTTTTGTTATACATTATACATGCTACATTTTAAAAATGCTTAAAGACAATTGAATTAGTGAAGGTTGTTTAAAGTTTCTGGGATTAATCATCTTGAAATAGAATAATAAAGTACAGTTTAGAATCTGATAATATCAAACACTGACCCCTCAAGCTAGGAATAGAGCAAATGAAGAATAAACGTGGTAGAGGGTCAGTCACTTCTGCTTCTGTAGACAGAATTACCCATTACTAACGTTATAGTTTAGAGCATGTCTACACTGTCAGAAGGAACTCAGTAACAGGCATGGCGTGCTTTACATCCCAAAATGGATACAATGCATCTTCCCTTAGACTGCCATTGGGCATGCACCAATAAACACACCAGAAGGGTATGAATTCACTGGCATGTGACCAGTACCGCAACTGCAGGCTACAACATGAGGAAAGCAGTCATGCTGTCCCTCACTGACAAATCTTTCTGGCAGTCCTTGAATGTACAGATACAGTCCCAACATCAGAAGTTATTCATGGATGTACCAACTTTCTAAGCTAGCTCATAAAAAAGGTCACAAACCCTTTTCCGATCTTTCCTGTCCTTTTCATCTTTCTTCTCTCTCTCTCTGGATCTTTCCCTTGACTTGTCCAAATCTTTCTTGTCCACTTCTCTCTCCTTACTCTTGGACAATGTTGGAGTAGTGTGGTTAATGTAGTGCTGTTAAATTAAGGCAATATTACTGAAAATTAATGGGTCTTGCCACATGTGCACATGAAAAAAAATCTATTATTTACTGTACCTAACTTAAAGAATAGAAGATAAACATTACTACTTCACAGGTAACGAATATGAAAAAGACCTTAGTTATCCATTTGTTGAGGTATTATGGTATATTTTTTCCAAAGCTGATTAAAAGTATCAATTTAAAAACTGGCAATTTTTCAATTTCCATCATGGAGAAGAATCAGCACTGGTTTGAGCAGAAGATACAATGTTGTTATACTAAAAACAAACATTCTTCTTTTTTTTTTTTTTTTTTTTTTTTAATGAAAAAAAATGCAGCAAAGTATCAGTTTCTTAAGGTATATGAATTGCTTTTAAACAGTATTCTGAAACTACAAAGTGTTCGTTAACTCTTTGGAAGATGCCATAACAGATGAATGAGTTCTCCAGCTACACTACTGTAAAAAGAAGCATGAGCATGGTGGCATCTCACCCAGGCCCCAAATGCTAAAACTACAGAAGTGGAGAGAAGAATCCTTGCCAGCTTGTTCTGCAAGGCTGGCACACTAGAATGACAGTGCCTTAAAAGAGAAGTACATCTCAGTCACTCTTAATGGAAACATTTTAGCTCAACAGGTCTGTTTTTAATATACTGACCATTTTGGGACAGGGAAAGAAAAAGCAAAAACAAGCATTGTGGAATTATTTTTTTGAATTGTTAATGTCATATCCTTACATTAAGCATAATGTGGGATAGTCTTTAAAAGCAACAATTTTCATATTAAAAGTCACTGTAGGCATGATTTAGGTCTATTACTAAAATCGTTTTTTTCTAAGGTTTACAGATAAGCTGTTCTAGTTGTATAAAAACCTCTGAGCGATTAAAATGCATTCCTAACATTTTACGCACAAAATACGCATTCATGCATTTTGATACGCATACGTATGTGAAAACCAGTAGCTAATATTTGTGCAGTCCTATTTCTACAGATCATCAATGCATATGAATTCAGATGGAACTATTTGATTAAAAGTGTTTTTAGAGAGTTTTCTCCTACAGTTAATCCCTTGCTGAAAATGAGGATGTTCCTAACAACATTTAGAGGACATGAGCACAATTTAGGGTACAATTAAAACTGGTTTATTAATAAAATTGAAAGATATTAACAATAATTGTAAATTATTGTTTACAATAATTGTGCATTGTAAACAAGCCATGCTAAATAGTTTGTTCTATATCAAAACAGGATATATACTGGTCTGGTCACTCTTGTACTAAGAATCTTTTACTGTGGGTATTTTAATTTGCTTTTTTTTTATGGGACTCTGATTCGCTCACTCTCCTACCTCAATTACTGTACCTTCAACCTGCCTTTTTATTGACTCTTTTTCATTTACTCTCTCTGTTAGTGTCCTCACCTCTGTTTTTCTTCTGCCCTCCTCAATTTATTCCCTAGGCAAACCTATTCATGCATATCATGTCTGCTATGACCCTTGTATCCATTAGATTCTAAATACATTTTCTTAAGCTAGCCCCACACTTGGTAAATCCCAATGTTTCCTTAAAATGAAAGTGCCAGGCAACAACTGTTCCTTCCTCCTGAACCCTCTCCCACACACTGCCTCTACCATGCCCACTACCCTCAGGGACCCTACTGTCACCCGCTTCTCACAATTTCCAGGACTTTGTGTTGCAATTTCCATCGATTGATTGTGTTGCTCTTTTCCTCACTGTCATTGCTAAAAATCACACGGCAACTGCCACTAGACACAGAAGTATTAAGTGTTTTAGTTTGACATACTAAATCACAGAAGTTTTCTTCATTATTAGAACTTTTATGATGTTATAATAAAGTATTTGAACTTGCTTCTAACTCAATGTTTAGATTTCGTACTATTGTTGCAAGAGGATAAGCAATGGGCCTTTATGAATTAATCAGATTCAGTATCAATGTCTTAAACCTCTACAGAGGTTTCAGCATGGGTTATTTTTATAGAGGTTTCAGCACTGGCTGATTATTTTTCCCCTGACATCCAAGAAGTGCAGACTGCTCACAGCACAACAAGATGCTGGAGCACCTACTCCACAGCAGGAAACATGGAGTCTGCTCTAGGTAAACTTCTAGGTTTTCTATACCAGAGTACACCTACATGCCCAATGGCCTCATATTTAATCATCAGCTAGAATTCCTCTTAAATTATTCATTCTGGTTGAAAAAATATCGAAGAGGGAAGTTATTGAAAGAAGTGCTGACTATTTAATGCAACACTTATAAAATCATCAAAAGAAGTTCAGCACTCAATTCCTGTTAACTTTCAATGGGACTTACGTATTACATTTCTTAGGAGCTACCGAAAATCCCATCCTTTATTTTTACACTTGGGGAACAGGACGGCTCGAGTTGCCTTACTTCATAAACAGGGTCCGGGACAGTTCATTTTAATCAGAGCAGGAAGGAACAACCGGAAGAGAGGTGGCTAAGTAGGGCTGGGAGGAAAAGTACTTTGTGAAAAGTAAAACTGGAAAAAAATGTAACTTGCAAACCAATCTATATGAACAGTCAGCAGCTAACACTGAAATGGAACTGTTCACTTTGAATTGGTAGAATATTCTGCATACATTTAACTTATTTCTCTTAATTACATATAAATAAATGTGTCATTATAGAAATAATTAGATAATGCTAACTTAAATTTAAGAAAATAATTTGATAACAGCTAATATGCTGGTGCGGGGGGAAAAGGGAAGTTGACCCCATACACCCCAACTGTCCCAGATTTGAAAAAAAGACAAAATGTCATTGATTTCTGAAGCTGGATGGGTATGTTTTTAAAAGACATTAAAACAAGATTTCAAAAAAAATTCTTAGGTTTGTTACACAGAATTATGTTGTCAACAATAAAAAAATTTGGGGCCCCAAAAAACTTGAACTTCTTCCTTCTTATCCAAAATACACCTAGATAACATACAACAGTATCTAATACTGAAAACAAACAAATACACTAGCAGTTGACTGCTGCAGAATTATTGATACGGTTTTAAAATATTGTAAACACAAACTTAACCTAAAGCTTACTTAAACAAACTGCACTTAGATGGCATAATCGTTGATGAGGCATAACTTACAGAAGAGTGAGCAACAAATTCTGTATTTTCAACTAGTCTGCTTGTTTATAATTAATAAATTCATAATACCAGATAAACTATAAACTAACTGGGAAACATCCACAAATTCTAAAATTATGATCAACACTTCTGCTAACTAACATATCTCTGTTACTTAACGCGAGTTTGCCAAAACAATCTCCATAATGCCTCGGTCAGTTTTAGTTTCAATTCGCTTTTATACCCATGCTCAATTAAATATATGTCCCAAGAGGCTATAAGAAATTACTTTAGCATATTTGTAACTACGAAATTGCTATGATATTCATTACTATTGTAGCTGAGCAAATGAGATAATTGTCCTGCCTTTAAAAAAGAAGACCATAAGGTGTTAGGGTCTTTCTCCAAAAAATATCAAAATGTAGCTAATGTCAAAGAACATAACCTGTTTTAACTACAATTCTTTGGTTGTTTTTGTTTTGTTTTGTTTTTTTAATCTGAAAGGCATTTAAATAAAAAACAAACATGAAAGTAGGACAACCCAGTTGGTAGTTACTGTGTTTGGAAATATGGTAAATGACAGCACTCATGGAGATGCATGAAGGCAAAAAGCACACTTATTCTACGTGCCTGGCCAAGTATATTTATTAATGACATCCTGTTACTATTATAAACTATATTTAGGTGAATATATTTGTGGGCTCAGAGAAAAAGAAAAGAGAAAATATGCAACTGTTTTTAAAAAAGGAAAGGAACTAGCAATTTGACTCTGGCAATAAGAATAATGCAACTGCCTTGCTGTTTCTTTCATACAAAGCAAAACTACTGGAACAATTAAGATCTCCAAAATAAACACATCTGAGGATCATTAAGAGATGGTTAATTAAGGATCTGTCACAAAAGTCCATGCTGATCGCGCTGTACCAAGCACATTTCATTCTGGTGTTCAGAAACTAAATGCACAAACAATAAGCCCATATATACAAGTCTTGAATGAAAAAAATCTACTGCTAAGTTAGCATGTACAGTACTGGAGTTCTTTTAATTGTTTACTTGGTCATGTATGGATAAATAAATCATGCACCCAAGATTAAAGTCCCTCCACAACAAACATAGAACGAAACTTTGGGGGCGACTAAAAGGTTCAAACCTTTGCTGAAGAGTCCTTGAGTTCGCTGAGGTTGTCCTGTAGAAAATGAACGGAGATGACACGTAAGCTGGTATAGTTTTCAGAAACCAGAGGAACTCTGGGAAGCATGGCCGTACCCTCGAAACAAAAAACAGCTACTCCTTCTGGAATAAATCTGATGTTAATACTTTATACTGAACAGGGCTAAAAACTAACAGCAAAATTCACATCTCATTTCTACACTGGCCTATATCAATAATAAGACTGGTCTATATCAATAATGAAAAGTACAAAATTAAATTTGTTTATATTCAATTCTTCATAAAATATTAGAAACCCACATTCCCCACAAAGATTTTTAAAAAATCTTTGAAAAAATTAAAAATTAAATTCTCAACCTAATAGAATCATGGGTGAAACAAGTACTTCAAAATATTACATCTGTCTTCTCCACTTATGGTTAAAAGTGGTAGAAGTGACCCTCGAATGATATTAAAGTTGTAATTTGTAAAGTAACAGATAGAGTAAGAACTATTCAAAATTACAGTTAAGTTTTTATCACTATCACTTAATTTCTCAAAACTGATTTTACGCACTTTTTTACTTTCGGTTTTCCAAAATTAATCTAAGTCTTAAAGCAACTCTTCTACAGAAAATAATTTTTTTTCATGGAAACAAAACAAAGCAAAAAAAAAAAAAAAAAAAATTGTGTTTTTAAGCTGGTAAAATGGTGAAGTTTAAACATCCCACATAATCCATCACAGTGCTCTTGATGAAGTATTAGTAACTTACAGTTTTAAAGGTTCAACGTACTGCAAATTCAAAGATTCCATGTACATAGATGGTTTAGAAATAAAATTAAATATGGAGCAAGGAATGGCTACCCTGAGTCTTCAAGTAGGCTACACCCACGGTTTTGTGCTGCGCTTGAATGCCTGGGGTTTCTCTTTGCTGGGTGGTAGGCTTGGTTGCCACATCTGGTTTTATCGTAACGCAGGGCTCAACATGGTGGGAACCCATTGGAATATAAACAAACCTCGAAGGGAAGGTACAACAGAAGCTGCATGCTCACTGAATATACACAACTACAGGAGAACTGATCACCAAGGAGACTTTAAAATGGAACTCCTTTTCAAGACTCCTCCTTTAGAAGGCACACATCGGTGTGATGCTCATCAAGAAGCCTGATGAATTCAGAGGTATTGTATATCCCGTATCATCCAGGAAATCTTCAGTGCTATAGATTCTTCAATTAGTGCAGAAAAATATGCTCCACTCTGCTGCAAAGACTCATTTGCTTGTAGCTACCATTGCACTCCAAAAAAACTGACTGCTTAAAACAATGAGGCACTTCTGTGTAAAAATTCTCTTGCCATTTTCAAACACTATTTACAAAATTTGTGCTAGGTCCTTGAAGCTTTACTTTTTCTAATAAAAAATATTTAATAGAAAAAATAGTCCACCAATAAAGAAAAGGAATGCATTTTCTAATGCAATATTAAACCTCCAGTGGTTCCAGGGTAAACTTGGCACAAAACTTGAAGGAAGTCGGACACTGGCATTCCAAACTCGTGAGCCTAACATAGGCGCTGCCTTCCTCAGGCTATACTAACCTTTACTGTTGAGGAATGTGATGGAGAAGAATGGGTATCAACTTTGCGGCGTTTTTGTTCTAGAGGAGCAAAAGAAAACAGAAAAAACAGTGAGCAATAAAAGCTTAACAAAAGCAGGAATTTCAAAACTCAAAAGGAATTTAAATTTTGAACTAAAGATCTGCTATAGAAGACGCTTAGTTTTTTTAATCATTTAGAGAAATCAGCAAGTCTGGGTTCCTCTTATTCCACAATTTCCCTAACTTTGCTGTAGAACCTGTTCTGGAGTTTAAACGTTCATTTAAAATAATGTGTTAATAACCTGCAAGGTTGTGAGGTGGGGAAAAGGGTACGGTGGAAACAGATGCAACCCCATTTTTCTGAGCTTACTAAAAGCCAACAGCAATAAGGAGATGATTATTTTCAGTCACCTCAGCAGTTTTTCATGCCAAACCTCAAAAGTGACTTAAACGACAAAGTTGTTAACCATCTTCCTGATTACTAGAATGACTCTGTGCCCTGCAAAGGCCCAAAAGCCCACCTTCTAACCTACTAGATATCAAATGCTTCTCTTCTTCCCCACCCACAACCCCTTTAGTGCCAAGGACAGAAATTACACATAAACCAGTATATGTGATTGGAAACTGTAACTTTAAACCTGTAACAGAACAGAAGTTCAATGCACATAAACCAGTTTCAAAACAGCTGAAACCAGTTTAAGACACAGCTGGATTAATGTAGTATCAGACTTAACTGATTTAGGATAAACTGGTCTATCGCATTTCTGTTCTAGATCCCTTCCTGACTCAAGTTAACTCTTAGGCCCCTCAACAGCCCAGGATGCTTTCTTTCCATCTCCTCCAGTGTGGGCAGGCTAGAATTGGTCCAAGCTGTATGCTCTAGTGGAGCAGGGCTGGTTCCGTCCCCAGGCTGTCACAGAGCTAAGGCAGCAAAGCCTCTGGTCCCTAGCCTGTGTCCTGTCAGTACTGTAAGCCTGGTGGAAGGCAGGGAGAGACCCCCCCGCCACCAGCCCTGGCCCCCCAATCCTCTGCAAGGGTCGCCCCATCCTGAAGCTGGGCCACCGCAAGTCACTGAAGTGTAAGGGGGAAGGGGGAGAAGCACTTCCCCATCCTTGGGCCAGCACCCTGGGCCAGGGTCTGCCCGTGTTGGGGGGAGGCCCATGCCTGCTCCCCCTGCCCCCAGCATAGATCTGGCCAGCTGTGAGAGTATCAGATTGGCTGCTGAGCACCGTCCCTTGCTAGTTTCTGACCTGCAGGAGAGAGGGAAGGAGCCCCTATCCTAGTGCAGAGCTGGGGTCTGCCCCCCTCTCCTGCTGGCCCAGATCAGGCACACTGTCCCTCCCCCAAGCTTCCCAGGTAAGACAAGCTTTAGCTCAAGCACTGTTGTTCAGCGCAGGGACACCGATACACGAGACACAGGAGCATGGCAGTTTAATCGAATCTGCTCCGACACACTGGAATTCCAGCACGAAGCAGCCTCGCTGATCCTGTCTAGGCACCCTGGATGTCAGGTTAGCTCCTTATCGGTTCCATCTACGCATCTTAGAGAAACTTGCAAAGATTGAATTGATTCTGCCTCAAGCTTTTTGACTGTCTGTACTTAGCCCAGATGGATCCATACATGCCCAAAACAGAAGTTTTGCAAAATTTAGATCATTCTTACTATTCAAACTATGTAAACCTATAGCTTAAAAGATGAAAGTGCTACTTTACAATCTTCATAAGGATTATAAAACATGCACATAAAACCATATTTAAAATTCTTAAACAATGGGCTCTGTCAGAGGTGTAATTACCAATTTCTGCACCCTTGGCAGAGATGCTACAGTGGAGGGAGAGCTGGGGGAGGTTGAGCATGGGACAGTCCTCCTTGACCCTGGCTGCTGAGACTGCTGCATCATAAAACTCCCAACACCCAGGCTGCTGCTGCCACAGTGCAGGCTCTCAAGGGGATGCCAGTCTGGTGCCTACTCTAAATCAGTACCCAGGACTAATGCCCCACTTGCCTACCCCGAATTACATTACTGGGCCCTGTAATATTCAGTGCCCATTGAAATTGGTGGGAGTTTTGAATACCTCACAGCAAGGGGAAGACTATCCTCACAGTTTGCACAATAATGGAAGTCAAGATCCGTCACAAACTTTGCCCCACAAAATTAAAGGGTTGTAAAAGATTACATGCCAACTAGCTTCTAGGTATCCTCCTAAGCCCACTTAGTAAGTATTTTTAACTAGTCAGCAAGCTTCCAACGGTCTGTATATTTTCCAAAAGGCAGCTTAAGAAACAAGAAAAAAACAAAACAAGATTTTACCCCTTTCAGATTCTGATGTTTCTGATCGGGGAACAGGTGACTTCAAGGACCCAACTACTGGCATCTTTTCTCCTCCTTTAATATTTTCCTTGGATTTCATATCCTTCGCTACATCTCTTTCTCTGGACGGCTCCTTTTCTCTCTCCTTTTCAGCAGCTGACTTTGACTCAATGTTGATAACAACTGTCTTGGATTTTTCATCTTTCGGGGTTTTCTCTTCTTTCTTGATTTTTTCTTTCTCTTTGTCAGACTTTGGTGTTTTTTCCTTGGTGTCTCTTGCTTTATCATCTTTGATTGCCCGTTCTTCCTTTGGTTTATCTTTCCCATCCTTTCCAAGTGCCTTGGCCTCTGGAGTGGCAGCTGGAGTCTTTTCTTTTTTTTCTTTATCTTTTTCCTTCCCACCTTTTTCTTTGTCTTCTTTTTCTTTAATAACTTTGCTGTGTAAAAAAGAAACCCAAAACACAGTAAATACTCATATCAGGTTTCATCACAAATTTCAAATCAGTTTTCCTTTTAACTACAAGACGAAAAATTCTTCAAAATGACAAAATGAACAACAAATTTCTCCATCCCTCAGTGCCTTTTTCCTTTTCTTCACAGCAACAACGGGGAAGCAGGGAACAAAATACTACTAAGGGACTGGCAGGGTTCTAGAGCATTACAAATACAGCATGCATTACAAAACCCTCATTTTGGACCTGAGGTTATTTACCCTAGTAGGCAGGCAAAGAGCAATACCAATTTCATGTGCCCAACCTGACCAGGAACTAGGTACATATATAGAGAGGTCTAGAGCCCTCTGCTCTTCATGGACAGAGCTCCCGGTGCTTAAATGAATCTTTAAACTTAATCCATTTAACACAGGTATTTCTTTAGTTCAACATCATTCATTAAATAATCTGGAACTAAAATGAATTTCATTGCATATTTTGGAAGAAAACAGTCTAAGTTATTCAAATCCATTTCAACTTCTCCATCTTGTGGATCAAGAGAACATAACTTGTACTTTTACACCAAGCAAAATGGACAACTTTATTTTCACTTCTTGCTAAATACTCTTTACAAGGGTAAGCTGCATTCAAATATAATTGTAAAATACTGAACTAAGACACTGGGGAAACTGAAGAGTAGATTTCTCACCTATTAGAAGCACTGTTTCCGTTGCTTGTCGTCACCTTAGGTGTTGTATTGACTGCTTTACTAATAATTTTCATAGCACCCTGAGATTTCTCCTTTAATTTATCTGTTTAAAAAAAACCCAACACACACTAAAACTTAATCCACTAAACTTGTACTTTGGCTCAATGCTATTAGCACCCCTCCCCCAATAGATTTTGTATTTCAAAATACACATAAAACTGGGTTTAACTGATCGACAGCTATGCTGATCACGGTACATTTTCTAGTAATGAAGGATTAATGCTACAAGCAACAAACCATGAGTATCTTTTAAAGCATGGATGGGTCCCATTTAACATTCTCATTGTGATGTTAAACTAGGCAATCCCTATAGTCACTTTTTCAAAGGTTAGATTTATAGTATTAAAATAATTCACGTATGGCACGGGTGCATCCAGCCTGTGGAGCCATTTCATCTGGCCCATGGGGATCTCCACGGGTCCAAAAATTTGGTGGCAGGGGAGCAGTGGCCATGAATACAGTCACTCTCCCCCCTGCCAAATTCCCATGCCTCATGTGCACCCCTTTCCTCTGCTGGACTGGTCAATGCCTTCCACCCCCACTTCTGGGTCAGGGCCAGGCCATGCCCCCCCTTCTCCTGCTGTGGAGCCAGACTGGGGCCGGGCCATGTCCCCTCCCTGCCCTCTCACAGCGGGGCCTGATTGCAGCCTGGGCAGGCTCTCTTTCCCCCATCACAAGGCCAGGTTGAGGCCTGGCCATGCCCCCTTCCCTGCCATTGGTCCACGTCAAGTTCTTTTATCCCATGGGGCTGCGCTGAAACTGGCCTGCCCCCAATCCCCAGCCCCGCTGCACCTGTCCCAGGGACTGGATAGGGACCACCAGACAGATCTAGCTCACAGACAGACCAGGCACTGCCCATCCAGTCCACCGGGCAAAAACATTAGGCACTACTGGCTTATAGCAAACAAATATCTTACCAGTCTCCTCAGCAGTGCTTTCTTCCAGTTTAGCTGTATTAATTGCGAGTGATGCAGGCAGCCCAGCACCACCTGGCCCATTTTGCACTGTTGCAGCTACAGCATTCCTGGCAGGAGGGTCTTTGTGATGGAATTCATTTTCAGGTACCATATAAGGCTTTCTACTTTTCAACTGCCCCGAATAGCTGAAAGTCGCACAGAGTGTTAAATATGCACAGACATAAAGCGATATATAAACATTGGTTGGGGTTTAAAAAGGTCAATTAAAACCTAAGTGTTTAGCACTTTTTCCAAAATGGTCTGCAATATTCCTTCCTTCTATTACTTCAATCAGGCTTTTAAAAGAACCTGATCCTCCAGATCCTGCCTTCAAAAACACTCTGAAAAATCACGGCTATTTATTTATTTTTAATTCTAACAATTCTACAGCTACTATGATGAAAAAAATATCTTTCAAGCACTTAAGATGTACATGGAAGAAGGTGTGCTCATCAAGTGAAAAACAAAATTAAAAGTATACTATACTGCTCTAGAACAGCATGTGCCTAGGTGGAGTACCTTTGTTATCTTATAACCATACATTCCTCCCAGCCAACTGCTACTCTACCAGTTCTGTTTAAAGTTAAGTGCTTCATGATGGGGGATCTTGACTTTCTTTGTGCCCTGTGAAGTTCTTGGCACACTTAACCATCACGTGCTACAAAGTGAAAGCTTCAGTTCACATCAGCCCCAAGGTACAGGCCTGTAAGATCTTCCAAGATAAGGCAGAACTCAAATATGCCAAGACAGAGTTCCAAGTCTTTCCTTTCATGATGTATATTAATCACTGTTTAAAGTAAGATGTTGTTACCCCATAGCCAATGCATATAGATCAGGTCTCTTCTCTTTCTCTTCCTGACATATCTTATGTACTCTTCTTTCCAAGGCTTGGCCCAGATTCAGCACTTTTGGATACCACGGAAGGATTTTGGTCAACACAATCAAGATATTTCTGATATGTGTATATTCTCCTGTTTCAAGGCAGTGTACAGAAGCCTGGAAAACAATTTGTTGAAGACTATCAAGATAGTTTTCATCAATATTTAAGTGTGTCATATCATTTCAACTTCCTTATTTACCTTAGTTAGTTTATAGTGCCATTTGTGGACGACATGTCGAAAATTCTCATAATCTAACTGGTCAGCTTTGTTTCCACCATCAAACCCAGTTGCCCGTAAGATGGTAAGAAAACCTGGGTAGTTGCCACATTCCTGCACATTTAAAAGAGAGAAAAAAAGGTTGATTTTGAACAAAACCAAACTTGTTCAGGGAGCATTTTTAAAAATTATACTTCAAGAGTTAAAATGCAACTGAAGCACACTGCTTTCAAAAACTGACTATACAGACATTGACCTTGTTCATACATTGCAAGATTTAGATGACTTTTCTAAAATAATTAATTCCAAATTAATGCCTGGCTATTGAGGTCTGGCATGAGAACAAATCATTTTAACTGGTGCTATAAAGAAGGTTTCTTCATTCTCACATGTTACCTACAAGACTGCCTATGGTCAATCTGAGATATACTTTTTTACTTTACCCCCTATTCTATATGAATTTTTATCAATGGCATTAGACTTCAATAAATTAGGCCTTGCCCAATTCATCTTAGAAATAAATGGACAAAAGGGTAAGAGCCAGTAAAAATTTTGTGTAAGATTTTGAATGATGAAAGCATTATACAGAAATCCTTTACAATTACAGAAATGCCACATCTGAGCATTATTAATAATGCATCCAGTTTAAAATCAGAACACGAGATTAGACACTCAATTATACTTAATGTCTTACAGCATTAAAGCTCAACTAACACCCACTTATTTGGCTTGGCTTAATCTGTAGGGCTCCTCCAGTTATTCATGAAGCAGATTATTTGACAACTTTACGTACCTTTTCATATATGACTCTATCACTGTGCCATCTAGTTACAGTCTCTAGCATGCAGCACAGAAACCTGCCATATCTACTGGCTTCATTTTCAGTGCAACTTGCTACTGTATAGATTATATCAGAGAAAACCTGGGAAAAACAGAAAATAAAGATGACTTAAAATCAAATGCAACTGCTTCAGTCTTCTTGCTTCATGGCCATAATAGCTGGTTTACCGAAATATAAAGGAACAATTTATTTTGAACTGTAAATTCCTCTACATTGTTTTTATCAGCATCTTTGTTAATTCCTAAATAATCAGCACTAGAGAAGGTATTAGACACACACACACCACTGTTATCACTATCAAAGCATACTGATAAAAGCTCTTATGATACAGCTGTTACATGTGTATGATTCTATAGCTAGAAATGTGTAGCAAAACTACTCCAAATATTAACAGTAATTAGCTAGCTTTTATCCCAAAAGTATCATGCAAATGTAACAGATTTTAACAACTACTGCATGCTCCAAAACAGAAGCTTCCCCTCATCTTTGGTTCATTTGTCCATACCCAGAGACATCTATAAACTGTAGCTGAAATGTAGTTCTAATCAGAACATTCATTATAAGAGGTACTTTGAAAGATCACATCTAAATCCAGTATTTTCAACTTAAAAGTGAGGTTTTTTTTCCCAAATGGCACAGCTTTCAAACTCGACCCAATTCTGAAAGTTAAATAGGATACTTGTCTATTTTCAGAGGGTAAATTATGCCCTCAATGATGCTGTGTGACCCCACTGCCTTCAACAGGTAGAATACATCGGAAACAATAAGTTAGCAAAAAATCCTGGTGATGTGCAAGAAAAACTAGAATCTTGTGAAGGCTCTCCAACTCTGTTGGGGGATGATGATAAGCAGTAAAAATATACTTCTGTCAGAAACAGGACTGCGAACACCAGCCAATTCAAATGGGCACCCAGAAGACCAAACAGTCTTTCAAGAAGAAACCAAACAAAGATCAGCGATATAAGTTTTTAAACTAGTTTCTAAAAGTGCAAGTGTAACTTTGCAACAGGATCTGAATTGTTCTGTTCTTGCTTTCTATAACTATCATCCATCTTTTGCAATGCAATGGGGGGCAGATAAACTGGAGGATGATATCTTGGCTCAGAACTAAGGGAATACCTGGCTCAGACCTGGCAGCCAGAAAAAAAAGAGGAGAGGGAAGGGTCTTTAGGAAAGCCTTTTAAAACAAATACTTAAAATGATGTTCCTTTGACTTTTAACTTACGTTGCCTACCCGGTCTCTCTCGACATCAAGATCTAGGAAAGGACAGCATTTTCATATGCTCATTGCCTAGCACCCCAGTCCTGATAAGGACCTTCAAAATGCTATGGTAATAATGATAAATACAGATTCTGGAACATGGACACACCTAGTTGTTTTGTTGAAGCATACAGACATTTCTTTTTAGTGGGAAAAATATGCAAAAGTTTCTGAAAGAAAAAAAACTACTTAATTATATAACTTGTAAATACCATTTAAGAACTCCGGCTACTTACTCTATCGTAACAGAGAAGTGTGGAAAAATTGGGAGTTTTCTGTTGATGTACTAGTTCTACAAAGTGAGCACAGTAAACAGCATCAATTGCAGAAAAAATGCACCGAGGAAATATACACAGCTGTAGAAATTTTGTGATAGTTTCATTTTTGGTAGACTCTGTAAAACAAAGGGAAAGAAAATATAAAAATGTGTTATGACAATATCAAGTTTTACGTAAGGCAGCTAGCCCTCAAAATTCTTCCACAAAAAGATTCCACATCACTCATCTATGTGCTTCAGAAATACATTGTGAATTAGAACATTTAACATCTCAGACATCTACTCATTCTAACTCAGGAAAACTCAAATCCAACAGTTTTTTTAGTAGCTCAGTGAGGTTTATCTAACAGATGTAATCTATTCATTAACTGTGCACATTTTACTCGGTTATACACAACGGATGATATATGGCTCAGAACTACCTCACTAATTTATTCTACTGACTGAAAGACCTGTACAGAATATCAAATGTTGTAAATTAGCAAAGCAAATGAACATAAGGGATTAAAACACCATAACAATTTGTTGCAAATGTCGACTGACGATCTGTTGCTAGTGTCCCTCCTTTGGGGAAGAGGGGTCAAGGATGAAGAAGGCTAACAACATACTGAGTTGCATTAGTAGGAGTGCTGCCAACAAATCAAGATAGGTGGTTATTTCCCTCTATTTAGCACTGGTGAGGCCACATTTGGAGCAGTGTGCGCAGTTTTGGGTTCCCCACTACAGAAAGGATGTGGACAAGTTGGGGAGAGTCCAGTGGAAGACAACAAAAATGGTGAGGGAGCTGGGAGACATGACTTCTGAGGAGAGGCAGGGGGTGGACTAGATCACCACCTAAGATCCTTTCCAACCCTAATTTTCTATGATTCTATACTCTGGAAGTTCACAAGTTCTACTGATTTTTAAGTTCAACCTAAAAATGACTTCATCTTGCTTCGTAAGAACTAACTGAACCTCAGATCAAAGGAGGTAAATATCGGCCTTATTACAGGGAAGTAATGACCATCTGCAAAACTCGAATCCAAACAACAGGTTAGAACCAAGACTTGGTCACTCGGGAAATTATGCCCATGTAGATCCACATGGAACAGTCTTTCCATGGCAGCCATAAAATCCTAGGCTGGAGCAGAGGAATCAGATTTATTACACTGATGTAACCAAGAGCAACCTACTACAGTAACACGTCTATATTGTTGCAAAGAGAAAGCTTAACCATGGATTCCATGGCCCAGCGAGAAAAACATGTATATGAACATATAGCTTCCTCAACTGCCTAAGACTCAATAAAAGCAGAAATGCTCATTATGATGCAGCTCTTGGGACAAAATTGAATGATACCCTAACAAAGCATTTAACTGGAAAAATCAGATTATAATTTTGGGTAACTACATTATTCTGCACCAGTTTAGGACAACATATACATTATGGTCAAATCACTTAAAAAAAAAACCGCCCACAGAAATCTTGTAAATAAAGATACTTCCTAAACCACAATGAATTTCAACTTTATGCAAATGGGTTCTTATCCTAAATACTTCAGTTCAGGATAGTTAGGTATTCAGGCATTTTGTACTGGCAAGAATTTTGTTTTTAATTTGCCTTTTTGTCCAGCAAATTAACCACCTATGAAGTGACCACTATCAAAACTAAGTAATCACCTAGTGTTTGAAATAAAGCCTGCTCCCTTGAAATTAAAATTGATTTATCTTGATAACATAGTATATTTTTAAAATCTGTTTTTTTGTTATTAAACTATTACAGTGTTAATGTTGCCAGAACTAATTCAGAAAAAGCAGGGCCTATGGAAAGCAGCCAAAGTTTCACACACTTACTTGCCAAAAGCCAACTATCCTTTTCCAGTTTCAGCCTCTGTAGCACCCTCTGCACATGCTCCAACTGTTTCTTTTCCTCCTCGAGAAGCTTGTCCTGAAGAGCTGTACAACGTTCTTTCTCTTTCTTCTTTTTATTTGGAGGCTACAAGTGTTAATGCATTTCACTTTAATATTTTGTTACCCCTTACTATATTAAAAAAAATGGTAGTTAGCATAATAAGAATCATGTATTCCTCTAGCAGCCTCTTTACTTGGGTGCATATCCCACTTTAATTAACAGATCATTATCTAATTTTAATCATTAAATATTCAGGGCCTCTATATTAAACTGAGAGCACAAATGACAATCTTATTTTCTAATCACAGACCTGCCTTATAGCCCTTATTCAGTAATGTCCATGGGCTTGTAAATGCAAGGATGCTCAGTAGTTAATCTAAATTAACGTAAAAATAATAATTAGAAGTGAATTAATAATTTAGAATTACAGTGGACTTAATTCAGTTTCACTCAATTCACGAAAGTTATTAAAACTGGATAAGCAAGCAGGCGAGTTCATTTATCTTGGTAATATGAGGTATTTAAGTGTAAGTGGGTTTCTGCTATTCTTTTTGGACAACACTATAAATCCATCTAAACCATGAGGAAAAGACTGTCCTGCCTGGAACAGTATGCATAGTCAGCTTATTGCTGCCACTCAGGGAGAGAACTAAAAAGAATTTGAAAAAATGTTATGTAACTGACTGTCAGTGATGTTAGTACCACAAGCAGAGACCAAATTTGTTCCACTCCCATGCTGAAGTAAATTTAAGCAAAGTGAACAGCCTTTTATGTGCTTCGTATTTCCTGTAATGCATTAAACCAGTTACCAGATGCACTATCAAAAAGAGCACCTGCAGTAAACCAAATCCTATATGCTGCTGTTTTGAAAATCCTAAGAAGAAATAGTACCAATACAAAAACTAAATATTATGCTGCTTCAAACTGAGATTACAACCATTACAAGGTTTCCTGAAAACCCATTTTTATCCTTAGAAATGTTTATAGGTTTGAACTGAAATGTTAGAGCCAATTTAAAATACTAAACTATTTTTTAGAGTTAGTAAGAAAAAACATACCATTTCCTGATTGTCATCTATAGCTTTCATCTGTACTTTAAGTTTATTGAGACAACAAAAATGGTGAGGGAGCTGGGAGACATGACTTCTGAGGAGAGGCAGGGGGTGGACTAGATCACCACCTAAGATCCTTTCCAACCCTAATTTTCTATGATTCTATACTCTGGAAGTTCACAAGTTCTACTGATTTTTAAGTTCAACCTAAAAATGACTTCATCTTGCTTCGTAAGAACTAACTGAACCTCAGATCAAAGGAGGTAAATATCGGCCTTATTACAGGGAAGTAATGACCATCTGCAAAACTCGAATCCAAACAACAGGTTAGAACCAAGACTTGGTCACTCGGGAAATTATGCCCATGTAGATCCACATGGAACAGTCTTTCCATGGCAGCCATAAAATCCTAGGCTGGAGCAGAGGAATCAGATTTATTACACTGATGTAACCAAGAGCAACCTACTACAGTAACACGTCTATATTGTTGCAAAGAGAAAGCTTAACCATGGATTCCATGGCCCAGCGAGAAAAACATGTATATGAACATATAGCTTCCTCAACTGCCTAAGACTCAATAAAAGCAGAAATGCTCATTATGATGCAGCTCTTGGGACAAAATTGAATGATACCCTAACAAAGCATTTAACTGGAAAAATCAGATTATAATTTTGGGTAACTACATTATTCTGCACCAGTTTAGGACAACATATACATTATGGTCAAATCACTTAAAAAAAAAACCGCCCACAGAAATCTTGTAAATAAAGATACTTCCTAAACCACAATGAATTTCAACTTTATGCAAATGGGTTCTTATCCTAAATACTTCAGTTCAGGATAGTTAGGTATTCAGGCATTTTGTACTGGCAAGAATTTTGTTTTTAATTTGCCTTTTTGTCCAGCAAATTAACCACCTATGAAGTGACCACTATCAAAACTAAGTAATCACCTAGTGTTTGAAATAAAGCCTGCTCCCTTGAAATTAAAATTGATTTATCTTGATAACATAGTATATTTTTAAAATCTGTTTTTTTGTTATTAAACTATTACAGTGTTAATGTTGCCAGAACTAATTCAGAAAAAGCAGGGCCTATGGAAAGCAGCCAAAGTTTCACACACTTACTTGCCAAAAGCCAACTATCCTTTTCCAGTTTCAGCCTCTGTAGCACCCTCTGCACATGCTCCAACTGTTTCTTTTCCTCCTCGAGAAGCTTGTCCTGAAGAGCTGTACAACGTTCTTTCTCTTTCTTCTTTTTATTTGGAGGCTACAAGTGTTAATGCATTTCACTTTAATATTTTGTTACCCCTTACTATATTAAAAAAAATGGTAGTTAGCATAATAAGAATCATGTATTCCTCTAGCAGCCTCTTTACTTGGGTGCATATCCCACTTTAATTAACAGATCATTATCTAATTTTAATCATTAAATATTCAGGGCCTCTATATTAAACTGAGAGCACAAATGACAATCTTATTTTCTAATCACAGACCTGCCTTATAGCCCTTATTCAGTAATGTCCATGGGCTTGTAAATGCAAGGATGCTCAGTAGTTAATCTAAATTAACGTAAAAATAATAATTAGAAGTGAATTAATAATTTAGAATTACAGTGGACTTAATTCAGTTTCACTCAATTCACGAAAGTTATTAAAACTGGATAAGCAAGCAGGCGAGTTCATTTATCTTGGTAATATGAGGTATTTAAGTGTAAGTGGGTTTCTGCTATTCTTTTTGGACAACACTATAAATCCATCTAAACCATGAGGAAAAGACTGTCCTGCCTGGAACAGTATGCATAGTCAGCTTATTGCTGCCACTCAGGGAGAGAACTAAAAAGAATTTGAAAAAATGTTATGTAACTGACTGTCAGTGATGTTAGTACCACAAGCAGAGACCAAATTTGTTCCACTCCCATGCTGAAGTAAATTTAAGCAAAGTGAACAGCCTTTTATGTGCTTCGTATTTCCTGTAATGCATTAAACCAGTTACCAGATGCACTATCAAAAAGAGCACCTGCAGTAAACCAAATCCTATATGCTGCTGTTTTGAAAATCCTAATAAGAAATAGTACCAATACAAAAACTAAATATTATGCTGCTTCAAACTGAGATTACAACCATTACAAGGTTTCCTGAAAACCCATTTTTATCCTTAGAAATGTTTATAGGTTTGAACTGAAATGTTAGAGCCAATTTAAAATACTAAACTATTTTTTAGAGTTAGTAAGAAAAAACATACCATTTCCTGATTGTCATCTATAGCTTTCATCTGTACTTTAAGTTTATTGACTTCTCTCTCATAGCTGTTATGCGGAACAGCAAGGTCATACATTGTCAGTGACCAGAACGTAGCATAGAACTGTGGACTGATGTCATCCCAAACCTTGGGAAGGTGCAAGGAGATCACAGCATCATGAACAGGAGCCATGACTATCTCACACGATGTGATGTATTTGTGAACTTTGTGCTGCTGTTTATTCCCCTTTTCGGCTTTTTTAAGTTCATCATATTTTGACTGAGGATTAAAAAGTTATTAGTAATTTGTAGCATTTGCCTATATCTAAATAATCAATATCTCTAAACAATTAAATTTCTTACATGAAGGCACTGAACACTCAAAGGAAAAAAATCCAACTTTTCTACATGGTAGAGTTCAATACCGATGCACACAATTTTATTTATATACATAAAATAGAAAAAAAAATGTCTGCGGATCTCTGAACAAACCTCTGGAGAACAAAATGATGCCACTGCAACAATTCAAGTCCCTGTTACAAACTAAAGGCACTAGAGCGTCTTAATGAAACAGATAAAAAGACTTGAGTTTCTGAAAGCCCACACAAAAAGTTTTACTCAGAAAGCTCAAACTGCTGCATCATTTTAGCTAAAGGCAAGCAGCTTCCACTACCAGTGGCAACATAGGGAATTAAAGCTGGGGGGGGAGAGCAGCCCCGGGAGGGAAGCAGCTGGCTCCGCCACTCCCGTGCCGGTCCATAGCACAAAAAAGTTGGGAACCACTGTCCTAAAAGACACAGCGAATTTCCAGTGAGAAGCTAAAAAAAGGCATACAGTTGTATCCAGCAGTTAGGTTATAACTTAACACTGCAGCTGCAGAAAGCAAAAAATAGACCCCCACAATCCTTTTACTTACCGAAATATGATGTGCATACATAGGCCTCGACAGGAAAAATGCAGCATCATGGGGTGTGTGAAATTCATTACAGAGAACATCAATAGAAGGCACTCGCTTAATGTAATCTTCTGTGCTTAGATTGGATGCTAAAAACCCACCAAACTGTACCAGAGTATCATGGCACTGAATTGAAAAACAAAGAATTACAGACTAGTCAGTGTTTGACAACAACTTTTAAAAAGATAAATCGCATGCGCTTGGGGAACAAACCACTGGTCACATAAGCTTCTTGCAAAAAAGAAATAGCAAATACTCTACCCTATTAGAAGTATGTAAACTTAGGGCTTACTCAATGGTTTTGTACCCCTTACCTAAAGATTCTTAGAGTTAGAATAATATAGCAAAATAACCTGTCAACTGTTGCTACATTAAGTCTTTAACAAGTCTCTCCTTTTTGTCAGCACCCTGAACTAAAAAACTAGAAGAAAAGAACGCTAAGAAAACAAATAAAAGCACAACAGTATCTACGTCATTTCCATTAAGAACCATCACAATCCATTCTAGACTCTGACATGTATTTTAAATCCTACAATGCTCCTTGGTGGAGAAGCATAATTGAATGGAGATGTCAATGGACTTTTTGTGCACAGTGTATTGTGACTGAGCCAATGGACTATAACAATACTTATCAATGTATAAATTGTCCATTGAAGATATTTTGAAGGAGGTCATAAAACAATTCTAACCGTACATACCTGATAGTTTCCAGTACAGATAATAAATTGTTATTTAATGCCTCTTAACATTGAGACCCAAAGTGGGAGACATGGAATCTCAGATGAGTGTATGATGACTTAAGACCTTCCTGTTTCTGACTCCAAAAAGATAAAAACAGATTTTTTTTTTTAAATTAAGTTTCCGATCAGATTATATGGTCAACGGAATGGCTGCAGAGAACAGCCTGAAACCTTTCAACGTAAAATTGTTTGCTCGTGTTCAGATTTCCTCATAAGAAGGAAAAAAACTTGTTTTAATCTTTCACCTACAAATAAGTCACTTGTCTTCTAGATTGAATTGGAAGCAATTATAAAAGCTGCTGGCTTATAATCAATTTAGAAGGCACGAATACATGGTCTCTGTTTAGTTCCTAAAAGTACTAAGTAGGTGAGGCAACTTGTCCACTTCTCCTCTGAAATGCAGGTGAGACTAGGAGGTCTCACGGGCCTTCACTGTCAAGTGTGTATTTCTTGGACTTCTATACATCATTTGTTTGTTCATACCCCCTGCTAGACTAGATTACATGATTTCCTTTTGACACCAAAATAGTTATATACTGTATAAGCAAAACATTTGAGAAAAAAAAAAAATCAAAATTAGACTAGGAGCCTCAGCCTTTCAAACTCTGTACAAAGTACACGGAACAATCTCAATCCACAAATTTACAAGGACACTTTTTTAGTAAACAACCTAAAAAAAAAAATTACATTTCTGCCTCTCTAATTATAAAGAAAAGATAGCCATTTTTATTAAAGGTGTGCAAAGCGGGCAGTATTCAATTCAGATTCGGCCCGATTCAGGGGACGGTGGTTCGATTTGCTGATTCAGATTACTGTCCCAATTCGATTTGGCCGAATCCGAAGATTTGATTCTGATTCGGAGAATCAGCGATTCAGACAGACACAGCTTTTTATGTTTTTTCTACATACCTCAAGGTAGCAGGCCTGGCTCGTGAATACTGAGATGGTGGGGCAGATGGAGCATCCCGCAGGAGCGCAGAGGGGTGCCCCACGCACTTGGCAGTGCCCCCACCCAAGCACCCTTCCAGCTTGGCGATCGGCCACGGGGGACCCCAGGTGCCCCCGACTCAGGAGGCACCAGTCGCGGAGCTGAGGGGTTCCCCCGCGCACTCGGTGGCAGACCCAGATGTGGACCAGAAGTATTTCTAGTCTACTTCCGGGTCCACCGCCAAGCACACAGGGGAATACCCCTCCCCCCTGCGCTCCTATGGGATGCTCCATCTGCTAGCTCAACATTCACGAGCTGCACATGGTACCTCGAGGTACGTAGAAAAAAACATATAAAGCTGTGTCTATGGCTGAATTGGTGAATCTCTCAATCTATTCAGAGGCTTCCGATTCGATTCGGAGAGATTAACAGATCTCCTGATTCAATTCGGAATCAGAGATTCAGCCGCCAAATCGGGCCGAATCTCCTCTGAATCAAATCGACTAAAGCTTTGTACAGCCCTAATTTTTATTATTATTTTTAAAGCAAACAGATTAATTTACCAATAAAAACCGCTGTGTGATATTTTTATCAAACTAACAGCCCAGAATTAAACCCTTACTTTAAAAAAGCAAACTTGTAATAGTTTGTGCTTACCTGATCATACAGCTTTCCTACCAACTTCAGATGTTTCTCTCCTCCTTCCTGAAAGATCACACCATTTCGCTGTTGAGCCATCAGCAGACACAGTGGAAGGGCAAGATCATGGTCCAATAATGCATCTTTCAATCTCTGAGAAGATTTTTTTGTGTTTCTGATCTGGCCAAAATATCCACCCTGCAAAGAAGCCAAGAAAACAAGAGGTTTAAAAACCGCTATTATAGAAAATAACACATATAGGCTAAGATTATGATTTTGGACCTTGTATGTAACATTTACGCAAATCACTTTTCATTCAATAGAACATTCCTGAAGATCTATCACTGCAAAGTAGTGTTTTGGGAGGTTTGTTGGGTTGGGTTTTTTTGCCTTCCCTCCATAATTTAAGGGATGGTCCAGTTCTTGACATACTTTACCTAGCAAATTCTCTGCCAATGCACTCACCCAAATATTGGTAGAACACTAGTTCTTCCTACTCTTGTCTTGTGGCACTATAGGATTCTTATGTACTTTTTTTAAATCATGTGCTTTTCGGTCATGCCATGCAAGATTGCCAGAACAGATGTTCTTCTGGACAAATCTTTTATTACATTCTGTCTAGTCCATCTGCAGGGATCTGAGGCCCAGCAAGTCTCCTCTAGTTCTACATTCCTAAGCACATATCTTAGCAAGCGACTTTTAATCTTTCTGCCTAAGTGCACTCCCAACTGCCCTTCACATTGCCCGAGGAGATAAATCAGAATACATATACTTTACGCAGGACTACAGCAAGTCAAAGATCTTGCTTATTTAGTACGGCATTTTAGATCTGTATCAGCTACCTCCTAGGATCATCTCTGTGTAATGCAAAAATTTGAATTTTTAGTTCACATTTCAGGTATCAGAGCTGCTTCCACATGAGATTAAGTGTCTTTAAATAGATGCATTACTGTTTAGGTGCTACTAGGATTTGCAATAAATTAACCTTCATTCTCACCTCAGCTTTTAGCTGTTCGCCACCAGTCATGGCCTCTAGCTGCTCCATTGTCATCTCTTCTGTAATTTCTATTCCAGCCATTTTTTGTACCACCTCTTTTAAAATAAGCAAATCAAAGCTGCACAGAACAAAAATTAGAACTACATAAATATGAGAGCTACTATGAAGAACATAAATTGTTATTTAAAATAATCAATACAAATGGAATGCAATTTGCATGTTAAAACTGCTGTAATAAGTAGGCAATACCTAATTTATTTTCAAAAGGTAATTAAGATCCAGAAACACTTAAACGCTGACACAAACGGATTTGGTAATGTTAACATGTGCAATATAATTACATTTAAAAGAAAGTAACTTCCATAGGATAAAGAACAGGACCTCAAAGATCTCTGCAAAAAGTAATACATTAGGACCCAGTTCTGCAAACAGTAATGGGTACAATGCTCATGATCTACAATGCCAAGAATAAAACGAGCATTTTCTGATGAAAATTGTTTTTTAAATTCTGTGCAGACTCTAAGGCACTTGCTGTCAGCATTTTTGTACTTGCTCTGAGTGTAGAGCTTGTTTTGCTATAGTAACCATGTGTTTAAATTAAGGTGCAAAAAGTAAGAAATGCCAACACAGCCACCACCTTCAGATTAACTTTGATATGCTCAATTCCAAAAGAAGGAGAGCAAATTAAATGGCCAAATAAGGACAAACCGCATCTTACAGTAAAAATCACACGTTAATATGTTTATAAAACTCTTCTATTGCAATTTCATACCCAAAATTCTGACATTACAAAACATTTTGTATCCAGTGTGATACATTCGATATAGTATCATAAGGCACATTTCACATCATCAAGAATTCTGTGATCAGATGATCTAGTTTTCAAGAAAAACAGTTGGCAGACTAACCGCATGCTTCTTCCAAAGACTAGTACTGTCACTCCAATCTCGTTTTAACCATTTACATCAACAATTTACCCTAGTTACCAAAATTAGATTTCCCCCCTGATTTGAATAACCAAGAAAATGGACTACTTGCTATGCGTTTATTGCTTTTTAAGAGAAATCAGAGTAGTACTATAATTGTCCCAAACAGACTTCTTAAAAGAGATCTTGCAAAAGCCTAAGAAATATTTGCTTAAAGCAAATGCTGATCTGAACTCCCCAAAACAAACCTCAGAGTATTTAATGATGTTTTTTGTTGTCATTTTTCAATCATGATGTATATACCCAGATTTCAGCTTTGGGAATCAACTGCATCCTTACTCCACACACTCCAATTTACCCAGCCATTAATGGAACAATTGAGTCCAACTATCAGGCTAAAAGCTATTTAATTTTATATTGCATCTTAAGTTAAATTTTGAAATAAACAATTAATACTTATATATTTGTGCAACATTATGGAACGAGAGCAACTATTACCTACCTTATTTCTGGTGGTCAGTGCAACTGTGCCATCACCAGATTACATAATAATATTATGGAACGAGAGAAACTATTACCTACCTTATTTCTGGTGGTCAATGCAACTGTGCCATCACCAGATTACATAATAAGGTGGTAACTGGTGCGCAGTGAAGGAAAAGTGTGATGGGAAGGGAAAAGACTGAAATTTTCAAAATCTCAAAACCCTAGAAAAGTGTGCTGAAATGCCTCTTCCTATCAGTGGTTCTTTTTAAGCAAAAGGGTAAGATCTTAACTACATTAAAGCATGAGTTGCTAATTAGGAATGTGAAAAGTTAAACAGTTAAAACCACTATATTTATACTGGTAATGCATTACAGTTAGCATTTAGCATGGAATACAATTCAGCAGGGAAGGGAAGCGGTGTAGTGGCCCAGCAAAGCAGCCAGGCAGGCATACCGCCCGCCTGCTGCCGCC
>NW_005842316.1:1540039-1572749 GCF_000455745.1 Alligator sinensis
GGAAAGAGGGAAAATCCCTTGCCAGCTGCTGCTACCCACAGCTTCACATGGACTATGTTATCTGGCAGGACTCACTGCCTCCCGCACACCAAATATCTGCTGCAACCAGCTCTGGGCAGCCACGCTGCGCCAGCCTAGGCAGGTGGCAGTAGACCAGGCACTCGCGAGTTTGCCAAGCAAAGCCAGGTCGGAGCCAGCCTGCTTCCCTCCAGCCTTCTGCAGTGCAGCTGGGAGCAGCAGCACAGCACAGCCGGGAGCCAGGCTGGAGCAGCGTTAGGCAGGCTCTCCCAAACCTGAGCAGACAGCAGCGCAGAGAAGAGATGGTACTTGAAGCTCTCTATCTGTCTGACTAGTATAATAACTACATCTTTATTAATAAAGATGTGCCTGTGTTTGTATTGGCAAAAGGCAGTTGCCAAATTAGTACATTTTGGAATACAGAAATATACAGCTTAACTACGTCAGACTTACCTTTTCCCAGCTTTTAATTGGTTTGCCACATACTGAAGAAGGCCAGCAAGTTCAATTGGATACTTTCGAAAAACTGCACCACAAAAACTAGCTAGACCTGAAGATGGAGGACAAAATAAAAAAACCCAAAAAGCCATGATTGAAAGCTGTATTAATCAACTTATTGTGAACTTTCTACTTACACTTTCATAAACAAGACAAGAATACATTTCTATTGCTTTTGCCATGTTGCTTTCTCCTTTGAAAAATACATAGGCAGTTCAAAATAACAGAAGTGATATATATTTTAAACATCAATTTATGAAAAAAACCTCAGAAATACTAACTTTGCAGCCAGCTAGAGATTGTAGTGTCATCATGCTTCATTCTTTCCTTCTCAGGATTTGCCAGTGCTTCAATGATGCAATCTTTTACAAAGTTAAAGAAAATACTTTTCCTTAAGTAAACTGCTGTAAGCATTAAGAACAACTTACCATACTTTATATTTTAAAGCACTTTACAAACATTATTCGAATCTGAAAACATGCCTGTAAGGCATCTCCATTTTGCGGAAAGAGATCTAGCAGTATCAAGATCGTTAGGTGACTTATCAAAGTAAGAGCTATATAGAACGGTACATTTAGCTGCAAAAATTGTAATGTGGGAGTCTTATACTTGAGTAGTTAGAAAGCAAATCATATATATATAAATTTTGGGATTAGGATTGCTGACAACATCCATTAAGATAAAAGACACTACTATCTAGATACCAGCAGTTACCATCTCATCATTTAGCAGGCACAAGAATCCTACACAGGCAGATGATTAAAGAGTAAACCACTGCCAAAACACAGCATTTCCTAATAATGCCAGAAAGGGGAAAAAAGGATGAAAGAGCTAGAAAGCAAGTTTCACAAAATGAGAACTATCACAAAAGATCAGCAAACGACAGAAAGATTTATAAAGCAGTGCAGCCACAACAAAACAATACCTACTGAAAGGATTGCTAATCCAGGATTAAGACACAAGTGTAGGCATACAATTAGCAGATGTAACTGTTTACACAAAGAGGATACATGCCAAGACATCATAGTTCAGTGAAGTGAGGTATTTCAATGAATCAACGACTGGTGTTATTAAATTATCATACTTCTGTATCTGTGATAAAATCTGAAAACAAAAAACATGATACAAATGTATTCACACTGGTAAGAGAGGGCTACTTACCCTTCATAGTAATTTATAAAATGTCATGGTTTACCTAGCATCTACTAAACTAAAAGGTCTTCCAGTTTTTTTCAAAGCAAGATCTTTAAAAACTGACTTTTACAACATTTTGAATGCCTTTATAGGTTCTCTCTATTTCTATATTACACTAGAAGTATTAGTGAACTGAACATGTCAAACCATTTCTAATTTTTTTTATTTTTTTTTTTAAATCGGGGACTATCTTTACATCACTTGCTATTAAATTAAAATCCCAACAAAACTGATAGCGATTAAGGGCCCTAATCTGAGTGTCCAATTTGAAAGTTTTTAAATGTGGGAAAGGGGAATGATCTTTACTTGCTGAAAATTAGGTCACATTAAAGCTTCGATTTGGCGATCCAAGAATCACTAGTCAATTCTTACAATTTGGGTATACTTCATACACCTATTGAATAACTATGCATAAAAAACCAACATAAATTTAGTATAGTAAAGTTAGGCTTCTTCCTCCCTGATTTAAGATATCATGCACAAAACAGGCAGGTTCCCCCTTTTAATACATACACTTACAATTCTGTAACCCTTCCTTATACTAGGCCTTGACAGCTCAAGAAAGGACTTGCATATTATCAGGAAAGACTGGGTCAATCTATCATTTAAATATACATCCAAACATAACAACATACATAATCAAATAAGATGGTTGGATTGCTGTGACTCAGCTTCCCAATTTGTCTTCCAGAAGGCTTCACATTTTCCTTGGTTAGACGCCTATAAAAGAGGAGATATTTCACTGCAATTAAAACCTCTATATCAGTGGTGCTCAAAGTCATCTGACCCACAGAGCTTCCCATGGGTCTAGACATTTTGCGGCAGAGGAGTGATGATAGCATTGGGAGCCCTGGAGCAATTAAGGCTGCCCCCACTCCCTCTGCCACCAATTTTTTTAGACCCATGGGAAGTCCCACAGGCTGGATAACATGGCCCCACATGCTGGATCAGGTTAGCACATAGGGCCAAGCCATTTCTGGACCCAGCCCCAGTGCAAGGAGTCAGAACCAGTACCTCGCCCTGGACCCAGCACTTGGGGTCAATCTGTGGGTCCTATCCAACACGAAGGGCTGGCCCCACATACCAGATCTGGCCCACAGGTGAGCTGTGTTCCACTCATCCAGTCTGTGCACTGGAAAGGCTGAGCACTACTTCTCTATACATTTCAATTTGTGTATCACCAACTTAGCATTTAGTGGTGATAAAGTAACACAATCATCAATTATGCAAAATAAATCCTGTTGAGAGGATATATTTGATCAAAAGATAGAGCAAAAATGCCATGGAAAATAAAAGGGGTATTTGATAATAGTGGAAACTCATCTACAGACTACTGGCCTGAACCCAGCTTGAACTGTGGAAATTTACATAGACTGTACAACCTATACAGAACAGAACTGGCATCCTCAATATACTGCCTAATACTTCTGCATGTCAATCACAACTGGCAATAACTGAATTGATATCTAGGTAGAAGGGTGAAGGACTGAAATGTCCTAGCGCTCAAAAAAACCTTCTCTACAATATAGGGCCATACAATACTAAAATTCTCCCCACACTGGCACAGCTTGTGTTATAGCTATCACCTAAATAGAGCACTTCAGTCTGATACTCTATACAAGCACACAGCTTGTTTTGGGGGGAAAAAAAGCACTTAACTTTTTGTCCCGGCTTCATTTCTGCAAACTTTTCTTTAAAAAATGAAAGCAATGAATTGGCATAATTAAACTCTTCTTATACTCAGCTAACTGAAGATGCATTCTTGGATTTCAGCATTTTTATCTCAAGAACATTTCCAATACTGAACTTGCAAACTTATCGCTGATCTTAAGCCTATGCAGAAACAAAGTAAATAGTACATATCAATATTAAAGCAGAAGGGTCACCACTTTAGATGCTATAGCTTTTCTTGTTTCCAGTCTAACTTGCAAAAATGTGTGGGCATCATTTCTGCTTTAGTGGTCAGAACATTACTGTTGGAGTGTCCTACTAATTTCTCAAGGACTTCATTGCTTTCGAAGCCAAATCAATTGCAGAACATAGTACAGTATTTGAGTCATTTTTAACATAAATTATTTTGTTCCATTTCAAATTAGCTTTACTAAAAACAATCATTTAGGGCATAATCAAATGAAAGTGTGGTCATCTGAAAACTAAAGCAAACAGCTGCAATTATTTAAAGAGAAAAAATTATGTTGTAATTTTTTAATTATTCAATTAACGGTGCATACAGAAAGAAAGTCTGCTTTCTCCGAGTTAATGCTACCTGAATACACTACCTTATATAGAAAAATATTCGTTTATGTCCTTCATATTCTAACTATATTTAAGTTGAAATTCCTGATTTTTCTGTACTGTTTTAACTTCTTGCATTTATATCCTTTATCATAATAAAACTTTTCTTTTTTCAAAATCTAGAAGTAAATTAGCATAAACCTGTAAGCAATTAGGCTTGAAGCCTGAAAGTTAACCTACTAGGTCAAATCCCTGTTCTATCACAGATTTCTTTTAACATTTAAAAAGCAAGTAAGCACAACCTAGGAGACCTATGTTCTGTGCCTAAGGGGGTTCAACACCCTAATCGGTCACGCACTAGGAAACAATGGGCTCGTCTACGCGTTGTCATACAGCAACACTGCTACAGCACCATGGTCTAGTACAACTCAAAGAACCTTGTCTGCCTGTGTCCTTAGATCAACACGGCTACAAACTAAACCCCTCAAAAGTATACATGTTCATTTGAGGATGATGACAAATGGATGCCCTCCAAGTATGGATTTGGATAAAGCTATACAATAGAAACTATTACAAATGTAAATGCCTACAGGAAAGGATTTCTGAGATTTTGCCAGGAATCAAGAGCATCTGAAATTATGTAAAATTGACTGTACCCAAAGAAAAACCTTTCATGAAGCAGAAAGCTCTTCTAAGCAAGGCAATTTAGTTCAAAGAAATGCACTCCCATGGATATTTTAAATAATTCCACTAGACAGTCTCGACAGCAGTGAAAACATTATTGTTGCACATTAATATGACAAATTATTTCTTTATTCATCATTTATACAAACTTTTTTATCAACCAGAAGACGTTAATTTAAAGAGTGCTTTCCTGTTCATAAAGGCTTTAATGACTCAATTGGTTTGTTAAAAGGGAGCACCTTTGTTGAGAATTAACTGTAGTGATATTTATCATATATAATACCTACATGAAACAGATGAACATTGCTTTCTAAAAATCCAATTGTTTTTAAACTGAAAAAAAAAAAAAAAAAATCAAGAAATTTGGCATAACTTACTTCATGATATATTTGGCTCTGTCTATAGTTTGAGCTTTAACTTTCACTAAAAGTGGGTGGCTGTTGTATGTTTCATTCTTCCACTGTCCATAGAGACGATACCTTGAAAGGTTAGAGCGAGAGAAAGAAAAAAGGTTCCTCATTAACACTGAAAATTAAAAAAACATGACAAAACAATAAAACAACAATATGCCAGGTAAAATGAAAACTGATCAGACACTACTCACCGGTATTGGTATGGAAAAGTTTTGAACATTCCCCAGAGTTCCTCGGACATGCATGCATTACAGTCCATCAAAGAAAGAGATGGAAGCAACACTTGGTCGGTAATACTTAACAAACAGCTAAACAAAATCTCCTGAGACAAAAAAAAATACAAAAGAGAGCCAACAAGCATATCAGAGACACTCCAGGAAACATAATTGTCAAAGTAAAATTATTTATCTTGATAAAGCTCTTAAAACACCATCATGGTTGGTACCACAAACCAAGGCTGTAACTTCCTTTTTAAATCAAAAGGAGTCATTGATGACACTAAAATGTTTCTAAATCAGAAAAAAAAACATGTTAGATACTCAAGGGGCCAGATTTCCCAATGATTAGCAGATACCTAGAATAAACCCTGTGATATTTTTAGCATGCTCCAACTTAACAATAGCTTCATTGTCCAGGATGTCAGTCATGACTGAATGGTATCCTGCCATTATAAGGTACACCCCGAGATATCACTGCTTAGGGAAATAATGGAGGAAGTCAAACAAATGAAATAGCCCAAATAATCTAAGAAGAGAACCTACATGAAATGAAGACAGTGAAAGCACACTGAAAACAAAAACAATTTTCTCTTCTACAAAAAGGTCTTTTGCAGGGGATGAGGACAAAGATACTCAGCTTGACAATGCTCCTTTGAAAGTGATGATTATCCCCTTTTCCTCTCACTTGAGCTCAGGCATTTTCAAAGGTCAGAAACAGCAGAATCATGAATGCTAGTGGAGTTCCTCAGGATCTCAAGAAAACGTTGACTTTTTCTTTTAAACTAAACAGTTATCAGGAACTCATGTTTACCCTCCTCTTTGGGCAGGGTTGCATAATCCTTCCCCTGACATAATACCTCAGGAGGACAGAAAAATGTGCAAAAAATGCAGTAGGAATAGATACCATACATAACTAACTGAGCTGTTTCAATATCAGAAATTTTGCAGGTGAATTCCTGTGGTTTATAACTAATTGGATGTTACTGAGAAATCACTAAATCTGACGGTAAATTAATCTTCCTGGATTACAGTATTCTATTATAGAGAAACTGCTCATCCAACTATAACAACATGTCTCTTATTTCTAATTTGTTTCCTTGATCTTCCTGTATTTTTCCCTAAAAAAAAAAAAAAAAAAAAAAAAAACAAACAAACAAAACTACAAAGCAGATCTCAGCCAAGATAGTATTGTTACAGAAAGACTAGCGAAACTAAAAATAATCATCTGAACGTGCAAAAAACCTGGAAGGAAGAGAGTCCACTAGGATGGAAATCTTCTTAAGGACTGTTTTTATACAAAGCACAGCCAATGAGATTACAAATCCATAGTGTGGATTTAACAGATGCTAAACGCACAGAATCTTCCTTTAAAGTATGGAAATGGTAATTCTAACAGAGCAATGCAGAGACTAGTTTAACAATGTATACCGAATTTTTATCCACAAATAAAGCAAAATTCATACAGAATGTGATAAATGTATTGACATGTAACATTTTCTCTAACTATAATGCATCATTAGATGTGCTTCTTCCTGCAGAGTTCTCTCTCATGAGTCAGAAAAAGCAGTACTGAGGATCTCTCAGATAAACTGAGATCCTGGAACAAGTACAAAGTTTCCTCCAAGTGATTTTTCTTTGGTCGGTACAAAATTAAAAAAGTACTAAGCAGTGAGAGTTAAGGAGGAGTTAATATACAGATCATTAAGGAGTTGTATATTAAAAACTGTATGACACTCCTAGAACCGTAGGGGCCGTCTCTAACAGAGATATTCATGCTACATGACTCTTCAGGACTAAACCCAAACTCACCATTTTCTCTTTTTCCTCTTGTTTGCTTCCATCAGACTGAAACTATAAAGAAAACAGCATTAATTTTAGAACTGTAAAACCTTATTACATTACTACTATTGACTAGGTATAAATGCAAATTGAATTCACTCCAAAAAAAAATCTATATCTGAAGACATAGGCCCACAAATGCTTAATCTTACTAGTGTGTATGGTTAAAATCCTCCCTTTATAGCTGTGTACCAGATAACTTAACCTTCTGATACAAGTTCATTTTATACTCAAACATGAGTATCATTAACACATTCACTGTACTCTAAATTAAATGTCAGTTATCTACCACTCTGCATCTTACATAAATATTTTGCTATAAGGATCTGCTAAAGAAAACTGAAAATTTAATAGAAAATGTTGAAATGCACAAATACTCTAATTATTAAAACTAAAAATGAAACCAGACTTTCAAAACTACTATTAAACTTTCCAGATCACCTAATGCTAAAAATTAATGCTATATACTTAGATTCTTTCATTACACTGAAGTCCAATAATATCCTAGCTCAATGGCAGAACTCCATGGACTTCACAGTGGCAAAGATGCTTCCCATCTACCATTACCCCTAATCTTTTAAAAGTTTTAAATCAAATGCAGCAAGTGTCACCAAAATTAACTCGTCCTTTTCAACACTATACATTTTGCTAGGAATGAATACATTCACTGAATAAATGTTCAGCTCACTTGTTTAGGAACACGCTAACAGTCAAAAACCAAATGCCAGTATTGGAAGCAAGCATTTGTGCATCACCATTTCTGGTGCATTTTTTTTAAAGCCACACACAGTGGATAGGGTTATTCAAACTAATGTTAATTAAAGCTGCATGCACATCAATAGCTGGGTGTGTTGATGCAATGGGCTGGGCTTGGGTTCTTTTATTTTTCCAAAAGTGTAAGATCATCCAAAACTGAGCATGAGCATCTTAAACTTTACAAGACTTTCATATGAGAAGAAAGTCAAAGATCTCAGATTGGCAACGACTTTCAAGTTTAAGACTGCACTAATTTGAAAACTGCATGAAGCATGCCTCCTGTCTTCCACTTTACACTGCAAAACACCTAATATGGAAAACATGCTGAATTCTACTATATCGCAGGTTTAAATTTTCTGGCATGGTAAACAACAAAGTACATTATTTAGGAGTTTACAAAAGAACCACTATGCTAATAAATGGAAAAAAAAACCTTTTTATATAGTTAGCATATGCGCTAGCTTTTTTTAAAGATTAATTTCAGTCCCTATCAGTTTTTTATAATATAGAAGTTATTGTGAGATTTCCATATTTTATTTTAAATTATGTATTTGTTTTCACAGCCGAAAAGAAAAATCAACAAGAGCCACCAGAAAATAGCAGCAAGTAGGTTCATCTTTTCAAAAATTAAAAAAAAAAATTTATATATACATGGAATAAAGTGGAGAGAGGTAATTAGCTGTGTTAGTCTGGTGTCAGGCAGAAGGAAGGGTAGAGATGTCATTACAGACTAATTAAATCAGAGGTGCATATGCAGCATCTGATAAAGTGAGCTCAACCTCACAAAGGCTTATAGACTAACTAAATCAGAGATCCGCAAGGTGCATCTCTATCCTGCCTCCTATGGAATAACGTACCTATTAGAATAACTGAACTGTGCATTGTTTTTGATTAATGGTATACAATGACTAAAAGAAATAAAATGTAAATGTCCCAATACTATACAATAAACTTAACTGCCTTACTGGAAGGAGATGCAACACAACTAACATTCAAACTATACAGTCTATCTAAAGCAACACAAATTACAGCCAAAAAATAAAGTGAACTTAATAGCTAGTCAAGCATTTTAGCCCTCATTATCAAATTTCCTTCTTTCTTCTGCCCCACTCACCTGAATGTGTATTATATTAACGTACCTTGAAGTACTTAAAATTTTACAGTTAACATTTGAACACCAAAGCTGGAGTGCAATATTAGAAGCTTGATTTTATAAACTACAGTATGGTTAATCAGCTGGCAGTCAAACCACCACCATGGGTTATCAATATTTCAATCATGTGTGTTAAATATAAATTTCATAACTACAGCTGTTGGTATAAACATGCTGATGAAAGTACTACATTAAAAATAAAGTTTCCCTTTGTTACCTTTACCATTCTGTCATCACTGCTGAGTTTCTTCGCAGTTCCCACCTAAAGCAAACAGCTATAATGTTGCTCATCCTTGTCATAAACATTATGCAACCAGCTATTATATTTGCAAGTTTCAAATACTGAATTTTCCAGGAAGGTCAAAGTATTTAACAAAACTGCAGATCTTAGACAGAAATATACTAGTCTTACATTTTTTAAAATCCACCCCCCTTCCAGCAGCCTTTTTAAGAATAATGATTAGCCTCTTCAAACAAATGAACCAACAGAATAAGCAGGTATTGTTTAAACTACCCAGTTAAAAAGTTTGCTTACTTAAATTAGGTTTTCTATCAACAATGCCAATTTTTAAAGTTGACTACAAGAAAAAAATGAAAAGGAAAAGCCCAACAATGCTATATCACCATATTTCTAAAGACAATTTAGTATTTTATCTTTCAATTACACAGAGATTAATTCAGCACCAAGTCTTGGACAGCATAGGTTATGTTTACCTGAATCATATATACATATTAAATTCTAAATCCAAATTTACAAATGCAAGGCTCTAAGTGATGAACAGCTCCATAATTTGCAATTATCAGAACTAATATGAACAGTGTAGAAAACAAGTCTCTGATTACATGGAATTTACTATACAAGACTATCATTCTGTTTTGCTAAGAATTAAATTATATGGTTATGTGCACGCTCATTAAAACAGAGTTGGCACTTCCTTCATTTTCTGTCTAAACTTAAGTGAAATGATATCTAATAAGTACCTCATGATTGCAATGCATCTGTTTAGTAGCTCATAAGTAATACAATAACTGCAGAATTCCTTTTACAAGAGGTTGGCGTTATAGTTTTGCTTGACTTGTCTGATAGGGCATTATCCTACTATCCGGACTAGCAACTTGGATAACTAAGAAAAATAGGTATTCACTAACAGCAGCCAAGACTGCACAAAATCTTTGGGGGATCAGGGGAAAAACAGACAAACAAACAAACAAAAACCCAAACCACTGAAACTACCAAAAACAAGTTGAAGGCAATGGGAAGAAGGAGGAGAGGAGACCTAGAAGACAGAATGGGAATAATTTGACAATGTTTTCTAAAGGTCCCTTCCAGCCCCTAAAAACTATGAAACTGTGAAATAAAAGGCCTGAAGAAGAGCATGACTCCGAACAGCACCCAGAGAATACAATCACAGCAGGCATTACCCTAGGTATACCTTTTCATAATTTATGACAGGTATTACATGAATGTTGTGCGCTCCAAGAAAAAAAAAAAAGAAAAAAGACTGACATCCAAAACGTTACTATATTGGATCCAAATCCACATACTTTATGACTGAGAACAGTGCTTCTCAGAGCGCCCCCACATCCTAGTGCGTCTTGAGATTCACTCAGGAGTGGGAACATAATTGAGAACAGTGCTTCTCAGAGCACCCCCGCATCCTAGTGTGTCTTGAGATTCACTCAGGAGTGGGAACATAAATCACAAGATAGATATAGAGATTTCAAACAGAAATCTAGTAGGGCTGTGCGAAGCTTCAGTTGCTGAATCTCCGAATCGAATCAGGAGACCCGTTAATGTTTCTGAATCAAATTGGAACTCTCCAAATTGATTTGGAGAGATTTGATGATTCAGACATAGACACAGCTTTAAACATTTTTTCTACATACCTCAAGGTATCAGGCAGCTCGTGAGATGGTGGATGGAGCTTTTCACAGAAGTGCAGGGGGGTCCCCAGAGCACTTAGCAGCAGATCCGGAAGTGGACCAGAAGCACTTCTGGGTGTGCCAGGGTGTGCACAGGGGGGTCCCCCCACGGCTGATCGCTGAGCCGGAAGGGCATGGGAGGGGCCCCTGTGCGCTCAGTGGCAGACCCCGAAGGGGACCAGAAGTACTTCCAGGTCTGCTGGGGAGCACGTGGCGGGCCCCCCTGCATTCCCCCAGCTTGGCAATTGGCTGCAGGGGGACCCCAGGTGCCCCAACCAGACCCAGGAGACACCAGCTGCTGAGCCACGGGGACCTGGTGGGGGGCCCAGTGCGCTATGCAGCAGACCCGGAAGCGCCGAATCGAAAATTGGGGACAGTAATCCAAATCAGTGAATCGAATCACTGTCCCTGATTCGGGCTGAATCCAAATCTTAAATCAAATACAGCCCATTTCATACACCCCTAAAATCAAGGGCACTGACAGCTGGCCAGGGGGGGGGGGGGAAGGAGGGGGGGGGGGGGGGAATGAGTGAGGAGCAGGGGAATGAATGGTGGGTGGGGGGAACGAATGGGGAGCAGGGGAATGAATTGAGAGCTGGGGGATCACATGCCTCAGCAGGGCTTTTTGATGCTTTTACCTAATAGCTGATTCAATCAGCTATTAGATAAAATCACCAAAAAAGCCCCACTAAAGTACCCAATTTATACAGACGCTGGGAAAGGCAGGTGCAACCCAAAAGAGGGTGTTGCCTCTTTTGTCCATGCACTGGGCTTGGGGTGCATGATCAGTTTAAAGTAATGCACCGTTTGGGATTTTTTTTTCCTCCATGTCTGCAAACAGCCCTAGAACATTAAAAAAAAATTCTGACCTGTTGTGGCCTTTTTGAGTTTTTTGCAACAGACGAACTGATCTATTATTTTTCTGAAGTAAAAAAAAAGCAAGTAAAAACTTAGAGCTGACATTTTCCTAAAGGTACCTCGAGTCTACCAAGGGGATTTTTTTTCCCTCCATGTCTGCAAACAGCCCTAGAAAATTAAAAAAAAAATTCTGACCTGTTGTGGCCTTTTTGAGTTTTTTGCAACAGACGAACTGATCTATTATTTTTCTGAAGTAAAAAAAAGCAAGTAAAAACTTAGAGCTGACATTTTCCTAAAGGTACCTCGAGTCTACCAAGGGGTGCCTCGAGCCTAAAAAGGTTGAGAACCACTGCTGTGTAAGGACCAACCTGCACACTAACAGAATTAATCAATTTTTAAACAGAATAGTTGAAAGCTTTACATAAAGTTCTCACTTTATAGAAGCTACTATAATCACATTTTTACCTAAAACGATATGCAAAGTTTACAGCATCTCATGTATCTTGACATGTAAAAAATAGTTGCGTTTCAATTTCATTATTTATATTGTCATCGCTAGAAATGTCTTAAATGTCCTTATGGTCAGCTTATAATACACAGCATTAAAAAATCCCCCACACCCATTTTTGTCTATTTTTCCAGCTCACGCAAGGACATTTCCCTCAATGATGGAGATTCCACAGCCTCTCTAGGTGTTCTGTTCCAGTGCTCAACCACTTTCATAGTTAGTTCTTCCCTATAACTAAACTAAACCTTCCTTGTTGCAATTTAGGATGCACATGTATGTTTCTATGGTTGCATACATATTCAGTTACTCTAGTACACCAGTAGATGAGATAAGATTTTACTAGGTTTTATTTTTGCTTCCACAGCTCAATTTCAGCAGAGGATGTCAGATTCATCAAGAGAACTTTTAAGTTCTGATGAATTTTGGATTTGACATCTAATGCTTGACCAATTCCCTGATGTCATTGAAGCTTTGAGAGGGAACAAGGCTTCCTTATTTCTCTGTTGTTATAAGCATCTTTGTTCCTTTGCTGGTGCTTTGAGATTTTTTTCTTATCACAATGAAGTGATACAGTAATGCTGAAATGAAAAACATTTATGTCACTGCAACTGTTTCCACAGTTCTACAACCGATATCTTTGCAGGTCAATGGAAAGTCATGTTTCATAATACTGATCCCAGAACAATAAAATCTGCCATTTCAACACATGCCAGCCACACTAAGTCAAACTTATCTTGTATTACCAGTCAAGTTAACAAAGCTACTGTTTATGGGGTTCAATTAGACTGACTGCCAGAAATCCATTATTACCCCATATCTGCGTCCACTACACTGTGCACCTTTTTCTTTTCTGAGTGAATGGACCAGGAGGAGACTGCAGGGGGTTTTTTTGCTTGTTTGTTTTTTAATACCAGTCTTCTTATAAAGTCTGATTGTTAAAAAAGAACAAAACCCAAGAACTACTGTCTCTTAACTGCCAGTTTTAAAAGTAAAATGGAGATGCACAATTTGCTTTTTTTTTCCCCCCACATAGTGACTTCACTGACCCTTTAAAAACAAGTTCAAAAGCTGTTGCAAAAAAGTTTACCACTCAGAAAGGAATGATTCTTCCTCCAGTATAATAATGTTTATGGAGAATCGACATTAATCTTCAATTTTACAGCTCATTAGTCTGCTCCACTACTACAACGTTATTGTAGCAGGTATTATATAATGCTTGCTTTAAGATTTGTGTTATTCAGAGAAGAGATGCTGTAAAAGTATCTATACATGTTAAACTGCAACAAGGGTGATTAAATACTGGAACAAATTGCCTAGAGAGGTTGTAGAATCTCTATCACTGTCATTTAAGGTAAAACAAGCAGTTGTCTGGGATGGCTTCAGCAGAGAGAACTTCCGAAGAGCTGCAGGTTGGCCACCCCTGTGCCAAGGCTTCAGCAAAACCTTAGCTCAACAGGGCCTCAGGTTCTAGCAGGTTCCCCTCTTCCTTGAGCCCTGCTTTTTCTTGTTTAATGAGGCCTCAGCTTCTAATCAAGTTTTCCTCCCTTTCACTCCCCTTTTCTAGACAGCAGGATCGGGTTTGGCTGGGCTGCCAAAAATATGACTGGCAAGGAGTTTCAAGGCCCTTTCAGATCACAACTGAAGATGTTAAGTCAAGCAACACCTTCCAGGAGCATATGGGAGTTTGAAGGCAGGAGCAAAAATAAAAGAGGACAACTAACTGGTACATGTACCCATGTAGTGAAATACAGTACACCTATATGCGTATCTGCGGTGACTGGTTTTCTTATGTGATCATTGGAATCCGACTGGTTTCTGCACTTATTCAATGTATAAGAGCAATATAACAGATGCAACCACTAAGCACTCCCCTCTGGTGTGATCAGCCAGGTGTCAGTGATTAAAGGATCTCTAGGTTATGCTCACTGGGCACATCTACAAAAAACATTTACTGCACAGCTGCCCAATTAGCTCCACAGTAAACTCTAAAGACTACATGCATGGCACTATTAGGCCACAGGAAACTAACTCTCTTTGCCACAGGTTGATATTTATAAATACAAGTACTATTCTGCAGCAGTGTTCTTTAGTGTGCAGCAAGGCACATGCAAACACAGACCCCGCTGGCTGGGGCACGAGGGTGCATTAGTGGGGGACTGCCTGCCAGCTAGCCCTGCAATGGAGTGCCTTTGTGTCCAGCTAGCCCCTCCACAGCACACAGACCCAGGTCAGAGCAACCCTGGACTGACATGCTGACCCCTAGGCTCCCTGCTAGCCAGGGCTGCTCCAACCCAGCTCAACATGCTGCAATCCCAAGCACACATGAAGAGACAGCTCCTGGGAGCAATAAACTCCGGTGCGATGAGTAACAGTTTATTGTTCCACATTAATTTCATGTGCAGATATGTCCACTGCATCTTTTCTAAGCTTAACAGTGCACTAAGCCAGGGATGAACCCGAAATGAGAGGCTAGTACCCAACCACGCAGCTACTTGCAATACACCTCTGTGCTGCCAGTTAAATAGCGGGTAAAAGGTTTTACTCTACTTCACTCCTGTTTTCACACCAGAACTACGTAAGAGACACTGGATTCATTAACTGAACCATATATTAAGTTCTGATGGCAGAAAACATCAATAATTTTGTATAAAAGAGCCCACATTGAACTTATGTGAAAAGATGTCTCCATAAGTAAAAAGCATGGTTTTCCAAGTAGTATCCTATATTTAAAATGCATTAGTGGGGCACAATACTGCTGTGTAGGAATAACTGAGCTATTCATATTTTGTTATAAAGCATCATAGGTTGTGCATTTCTCAGAAAGTATTGACTTTTTTGAGAAATATTTTATACATAAAAATATTTGGAGATGTTTGTCATATCTCTGAAAACTTGATTAAACCTTCTCTAAATACTATATTTACTTGCATCTACATGCACACCGAAATCAGCTCTTGAAAACTGGGGAGCATGTATTAAGTGGTGAAGACCATTTTGCAGTACTGCATCTTGCCAGAATTTACTGCACGGAGGCACAGGAGGATAAAGACACTGTTCTACAAGATGGCCACCAGCCGGGAAGCAGGAAAAGGCGGGGATAACTTTTTCAAGGGTATTGAGGTGATACTACATGGCCTCCCTACTTTTGTAATGGGATAAAACTTGTGATGGGATAACACTGGTACCAACATGAAAGAAGCTGTGAAAAGGTTCACATTAACCCTCACTCTCTTGCTTTTTGGCAAGGACAGAGAAGCTGGCAGCCATCTTGTAGCACAGCATCTTCAAGAAAAAGCCAGCTTTGGGCCACAACACTGGAATTTTTTTTTCTACGTTCTGGGCATGTCTACACTTCCTATTACCACATGACAATAAACTGCAGCAATACTGTACTAGTGTTTACTGCCCCCGTGCATGCCATTTGAACTTGCGCCTGGGACCGCAGCACACTGAGCTGGCAGAGTACCCTGGCTGGCAGGGAGCCCAGGGAGGGGTCAGCCTGCCAGGCTAGGGCTACTCAGACCTGGCTCAACATGCTGCAGAGGGGCTGGCTGCAACACAAAGGAGTTTCAGTGCAGGGCTAGCCCGCAGGCAGCCACCACACTGAATCATCCTCATGCCACAGCCAGCCATCAGCATCTACACATGTGCTGCTGTGCACTAAAAAAAAAAAATTCTGCAGCAGAGTTAAGTAGTTTCCTGTGGCCTAATAGGGCCACATGTGTAGACATGAGACGTTTACTGCACAGCTAATTAGGCAGCTCTGCAGTAAATGTCTCACGTAGACGTGCCCTCTTCCTTCCAAAAACAAGGCATCTTATTTAGGGGTGCACAGTATGTACGAAAATACGGCCGTGCAGTATGTAAGCTATTTAAGTGATGCTTTTTACCCAAGTAAATAGGATTGCTACACACAGAAAAGAGGGCATAGAAAACGCTCCATGTTCACACACTGGAATTCCCACTCCAGTGACTACATAATGTCTAGTTTTGTTTTAAAAGTATCTGGCAACAAATGAGAGGTGAAAGGGAAGTTGATGATTCAGGACACCAAAATAAAACTTGGTTCCTTGTTAGGGGAGTAACTGATCTAAAACCAGATCAGCTAGAAATATACAGTGAACTGTATAATCCTCAATTAAAGCGTGTGACAAAAAGGGATTTTGTTACATATTCAGTATTTAAATCCGTGGTTACAGAAAATCTAGATATTCCCAATGGGATTCTGATCATAGTAAACTATATCCTTCACTCTAAATTCAGTGGTGATAGCCTAATATCTGGTCTCAGTGATAATATGCAACACATTTTGATTTAAATCCCAATCTTTTACTCTAGAAGTCAGAAACAGATAGGTATACTATGAAAGCAAGTCAGCACCATGAGACCAGCAGAGGGAGCACAGCTAGAAAACAGCAGCATTTCAACTGGGAGAATAGAGGAAGCCTGTATTACTTTCAGAGGAAATATAAAGACATACACTAGCCCCTGTTCATTGGGATACCCAACAGATAGAGTATAAAGAAAAAACAAAAATAAAACTGGAACTGTATCAGAGTGCTAACATTTGCCCTCAGAAGCTTTTCCAATGCAAGAACTTCACTGCAATTTTATAATGCATTTTCATTAAAATCTACTCACAGATAGGATAACATTGCAAGAATGTTCCAAATTAGGTCAGCTGGTGGGTAGATGTGAAGGGCTGGAGTGAGGAACAAGGCATCAGCTTGATTGTATAGCTTGGGATACATGCATTTGGCATAATCTTTCATAAAACGTGAACTGGCAAAGTTTGTGGATGACACCAAACTATAAATGCAGGGGGGACTGGACCCAATGATCTGTAAGGTCCCTTCCAGCACCTAACATCAATGAAACTATTTACTTTTGCCATAAAAGCACATCTTTTATAGGTCCTAAAAATTAAAGATGAAAACTCATTTGGAAGATGTAAAGAATCTCTCTCTCTCTCTTTTTTTTACGTGGTTTGGATTCATTGTCCTGTTTCTGCATATGAACACACAACACAAACAATTTGGGAACAGGCTGGTTTAAAGTTTAGACAAGTTGCTGTACATATTACCAACCTCTTTCATAAATGCTTTTCCCAAGCGTACCACTTTTGCAAAAAGAATGGGATCATGGGAAAGATGAGGACCAAGATAACAAAGCATGTTGAACACTTCCTTTCTCAAGTCTTCAAAGCTTTCTGCTTGTTTTGGTGCTCTCTTGTTTGGCAAAGAGGAAATTGGTGACCCTTTAGCCCCTTTAGGTACTCCAACTCTGAAAGCACAAATTTTGATATTTTATAGAACAAGACACTCATGATGGTACAAGTGGCAAAACACAATCACCTATCTTACATTGTTTACATAATTTAGCTTCTATTCCTCACCAGAATTACAATGCAGTGCAGTATATTAGATTCCTACTGAACTAATACCCAAGACAGAATCCTGATCCCACTGCAGTCAATCCTCTTGGCATATGGACTCTGCTATGCCATGAAAGGGGAAAAAATTAACACGCACCACTAAGGCAGATGCAAACTACCTTAGAAAAAGCTTCTTTCTAAACATGATGAAATAAAAAGACACACCTTAATATTAGTCTTAAAGTAAATCTAAATGCATACTAATTGAAGTATTCTCTAACTTTAATAACACTTGACCTTTTAACTCTTAAATGTAAAGCTTGCTATAATAGAACAGACAGATAATATTAATGACTTAAGATCATCAAAAGGCAAAGATTTATTATTTGCATGGAACTCCTACTTACCACGTTACTTTTTTGTCTAAACCTGCTGCAGTGAAGTCATTATAATATACTAATGGCTTTACCTTCCAAGAAGTATTAAAATAAAACCAGAAAAAACTAGAAAAAAATTAATATTGGCATGGTGGCAGAACAAAATAATTCCAAGTCAAAACGTGATACACTGAACATGTAATTAACCTTGCCCAGCATAAGGCTATAGCATGTCAGTAATTTACCTCTCTCAAAAAAAAATGTAGGGTGATCTTTGATAAGGCAGTAAAGCAAAATATATGACTGACAGCCCTTCAATTATCACTGAATTGTCACTTCCTGCATTCATGAAGGAGGCTGGACCAGATGACACTTGAAGTCTGTTCCAACCCAATGATTTTATAAGCCCATCCCCAAAGAACTCCATGGCTTCTCAACCAAGGTACTTAGGTAGTGATGATGAGTAAAAAAAGAATGCCACTGGAATTCAGGTAAAAAAAAGGCGTGAGATATTTTTCTCCATAAGGGCTAGGGCAGAGGTTCCCCCAAACTGTGGTATATATACCCCTGGGGGTATGCAACGCATCTCAAAGGGGTACAGAGGAGAAATTCTGTAATGATAGATTTAATTTTCATTGTAAATAATTGATATATAAGGGGTTATCATATAAAATGTATGCTGGTAGGGGTATCCAGGCAGCTGGTAAATCTGGAAGGGGGTATACAGTAAGAAGGAACACTATAAGAAAAAGTTTAGGAACCTCTGGGCTAGGAGAACCACTGATCTGTCACCAAATGCAATAGGGAAGAGAAAACCTAAAATGCTAACTTGACTTACCCAGTCTTGTTTAAGGAACTCAAGGTTTCTCAAGATTTCTTACAGTGTTTTGTAAATATCTGTAACTCTTATTTCTTTTTAAGATAAAGGACCGTGGTCCTGTTTTCTTGTCACTATCCCAGAGCAGATTAAAGTAGGAGCCAAAGTGCCCAAAGGTAGGTGAAAATCTGGGATAGCTTATTTAAGTAAGCAGGGGACTCTGAGGCATTAGTTTGGGAGGCCAAGGCAGACACGTTCTGCAATCCCATTTCCCAAGGCAGTGTCTGGACAAAAAGTCTGAAAGTAGGACATGCCTTGGTCCCAAATCTAGTGGACTTGGAGGTGGTGAAACACAGAGACTGGGTCCACTAGCAACAGACTGTGGAGCAGGCTACGTTCTAACAGTTGTTCTTTGGTTATAGGTAACATGGATCAAATCTAGCTTAGATGAACATAAGTGTAAACTGTACTAGCTAATAGGTGTTGTACCTTCGCATATAGGGGCAAAATTAAGTGAGTATCAATAAGAAAAAACTGTCTTCTGCCCAAAACCCTCTTACAGACTGGTGTGCTGACAAAGCAATTCATTAGGTTTTTCCTACTCTCTTTAAACTGATATACTGAAAACTCTACTCTAAGCCAGTATTCTAAATGATCTCTACTATTATTAAGGAAAACAGATCAATCAACCTCATCTATTTTACTTACTTACACATTTTTTGTCTGGGAGTAAAACCCAACCACAGATTTCTTTCTTTCGATTAAAAGTTTCACAGTGCTGAGGTATTCAATATGAGGGCAAAAACCCATCTTGAATTCAAAAAGAAATGGAGGAGGAAGGGGGGCAGCCCCAAACCAGGACTGGAGTTGGAGTGACAGTGGCCACCTGGCCCTCACTCTGTCCCCTGCAGCCTCTGCCTCCTCACCATGGTGGACAGTAGGAGGCAAGGGGCCAGGGTCAGGCTACTTCCCCTTCCCCTGCCACTGCTTGCCCCACTGTAGCGGAGAAAGGGATGAATTTAAGATGATCTCCGAATAGTTAAGAGTCTATACATGGAAAATTATAGCAAATTTATAAATCTGCCATGTGTGTACTCCAATTCCTGGGGAGTTGTCTTAAAATCAAAGTAATCTTAGATTCAGGTAAATAAGATGTATTATTGTGTAGATAAAATACAGCATTTACGTCTGACTTCGTTTCTGTGGGCACAATTCACATGCAGCCAGAAGAATATATTAAAAGGGTCTACATGCCAGCTTCAACTAGACAGAAACTGAGGTGTACAAGATCTGCATATTCTCACAACCCCTAGAATCCTCATCTACTGGAGTAGGTACGGAGGCATTATTCAAACTCAGAAGTTGCAGTACTATTAGAATGCTTGTTTTGGGAGTGATACATCCAGCCTGAATGGTGAGTTTAGTACTTAATTTCCCTTCTTTTTTCTCCTCCTTGCACATAAAACCCAATGACTTGACATATATGTAGGGAGAAGCAAATTCACTTTAGGGAACTGCTTTGCATTTGCCCATGAGTTCAACTTCTCCACCCAAAAAAAAAAAAAAGCACACTGTTTCATTCTTGTCCTCATAAGTATTATGAATGTTTATCAGTGTGGACTCCATCAATGTGATTAATACATTCTCCTATACAGCTTCTCAACTTCTGGTAGCACAGTGCTTTTGTCTACCTTACCTCCGGTACAGAGGTTCAATGGTCACATGTACAAGCCGGCAAAGGGCAATGGCAATAGATTTGTGTGAAGTGGCATAAAATGGAGGCATCTGATCCATAATACTCTGTGCGTGCTGCCAGTCGCCAATTTTTAATAAAGCTTCCAATAAGCCAAGTTTCTGGTTGTCAGGTGGCTGAAAAACACAGCAAACAAATAATTGGAATGAAAAAATGTAGCGCACCTTTCAGTTTATTTTCTCTTAAACAGCAGAATAGCTGTAATCTATAAGATAGCAGAGTTAGTTTCCTGCACAATTTAACTGATTTTTATAGCACCTATATTTATTATATTTTACAACCCCCCCCAAAAAGCAGTTACATTTTTGTAAAATATGACAACACCTCTTCAACAATACAATAATTCAGTCCAAAAACTAACTCTGTACTTCTTCTTGAAGGAGTATATTTGCAGTTCCACAGTAGTATAATATCAAGCTACCCATCATTAGGTGCTGTACAAATTAGGTACAATGTACAACTATCACTGAAAGCGTGAAAAATCTATACGTTAAGTAAATTTGGTATACATAGTAAAATCGTCTTCTGAAAGACAAGGCCAAGAATCCATTTTCTAAGCCAGGGGCTAAATTTAAGAATGTTTCCCTTTCAATAGAAGATGAAACCTGCATCTCCTATATTGCTATATACAACAGCTTTTTTATGAGCACCCATTTTAAAGAAATAATATATTAAATTTAAAATCTATGACAAGTAAAACTTTAGTTCTCAATACGCTATTTTGCAATGTAGGCAATTTGGCAAGGGCTGAAAGGGAAACGGTGGCAAGTAAGAGTTCAGAATCAAGTTCTGTGCTTTTGTGACTTTGAAGACCTTATAATGCTTTAATGTGTTGGAAATGTACAGGACTTTTTAAAAGGAAATAGACTGTCAGTACACGTGTAGAGATAGACTGTCAGTATACTTGTATACCCTTGCACGTAGGATAGAAACTTCAGAGAAAATTGCTACATGAATGGAAAGTCCAATTAATGTTTTAATATTATAATCATGTAGCAAGATGAAAAATGTGCATCAGATAACCAAAAGGAATATCAATACAGTTTCACGTGTTATAATTCAAAATATTAACAGCACCTCATCAACATGCCTAGTTTGACAGCAAGGGCTGTCCTTTATAAATGGATGTGTAGTGTACAGTGCTAGTAAACTGGTATCCTGATCCAAACAGAATCAAGCAGTCAACACATAGTAAACAAATACACCTGATTTTAGGTAAATTGCATATCACTTACTATTAGGAGAATACATTTTGTAGTAAATACATTCCTACCCATTGGTGCATACATGCACGTCACAGCATAAAACTGTGTCACTGTAACACTGTCTCTGAGCGGACTGATCATCCACGATCAAGATTTATTCAAGATTAGATCAGTCATGTGTCAGTCCTGTGCCGTCTTGTGTCTCTCTCGCAATTGTAGCACATTTCCAAGACAGCAGTTATTATCTGCGTATTGCCAAAATGCTTCTGCCTTCACATCAGTGTTCTTTTCCAGGATTCTGTAGGGCTGTGCGAAACAGCTGTGTTTCGATTTGGTTTCAGATTTGGCCATTTCAGAGGTCAGAGAGTCACTTCAATGATTCAGATCAGATCACGGTCCTGTTTCGTTTCAGCTGAATCTGTTTTGAACAGGTTGCAAGGGCAGGTTCACAAAGCCCTACCAAGCTGGGCAGGGCTTGGGGCCAGGGGCTACAGGGCCCCAAGCGAGGAGCAGGATGGGGCCATGGGTGGCTCCTCTGGGGGTGGGGGAGGGCCGCTGCCCTCAGTGCAGGCAGGGAAACCCCTGCACAGATCTCTGACCCCTGTCACGCCAGGTCGCAGGATAGGGAAGCAGCGCAGAGCAGTGAGCAAGCCTGCTAGTCCCTGTTGTGAGGCTCAGCTCCGCAGGGAGCAGAGATCCACGCTGGGAGTCTCCTCGCCGCCCCTGCCTACCCTGAGTTGCCCCAGCGACATGGGGCTGCACAGGGTGGGCAGTGGTGGTGAGGAGACCCCAGCGCAGATCTCTGCTCCCTGCAGAGCCAGGTCACATGGCAGAGATTGCCTAGCCCCCAGTTCGATTCCCCAAGCACTTCCCAGCGGCTTGTGGGCCCCTGGATCGGCGCGCCAGGTTTCAGCAGGCTGCCGCTACAGATTAGGGCCAGAGACAGCACTGAGTGGGTTTGCTGAAACCCCTTGCACAGACTGGGGGCCCACATGCCCCAGGAAGAGCTGGAGGAATGATCAGAGGACTGAGGAAACTAACAGGGAGCTAGACGTCAATATCAAAGCAGTCCTTCCTGCCCCCTTTCCCCTTCCTCTGCTTAGTTTTTGTTTCCCTGCAAGCCCAGCTCTGAAGCTCCAAACTTCTCCGAAACATTTCCAAAACGTTTTGAAACCTTCCGTTTTGATGCGGATTTGGTGTTTTGGCTGATGAAACAGCCCCGAACACCTCCGAAACTAAACGACTTCCAAAATTTCACAGAGCAGAATATCAGGGCTGTAGAGTACAGCGTATGTTTTCACCACAGAGGAGTTCAATTCACAGCTTGGAGTTGCTGTCATAACTCAAGTTACCAGCTCCTCTGGTCTCTTGAGCATTTGACTGCGATCACCTTTGTTCTGAAATCTGCTGTCATTCAGAAAACTCAGCTCTGCAGGCAAAGTAGAACAGTGCTTTTTGCCAGCATTAAACAACTGACTTTTTACAATAACCTTTAAGGCAATAATTATTTCTAGCATGAGAAAAGGCAGCTAAATCTAAATAATGAGCATCTCTATTCCTGGTTTTAAAGTAATCTTTAGTTCACAGCAATTACAGTATGACTTCTCATTTCTTCATCCAACATCAGTTCTGGTTTAGAACAGATTTATTGGTATACTGGCTACTGGTGAGAATCACAATCAAAATACACAGAGGTATACTTAAAAAAATACCTCATGTTAATACAATGGAGCTGTGTTGCTAAAATCTTAGCAGAGAAACATTAATAGCACTAACTGGAAACAAGCATATGCAGATTCTCTCTCTATTCCCAGTTACAAGTGTTCCATCCCTTTTCTTCCCACCGTCTGTTCACAGTAGCACCAGATTTTGTTCTCTTTCAGTCTTTATATGACAATTGAAGAGAACATTTTAAAGTTCATATAAAAATATATAAACGTTGTGGAACACTTACTCCCAGTGATGAGACAAAAAAAACCCTAAAAATTGTTTAACCACAGAAATTGTGATACAGATTTTGAAAGCATCATTTCTGGGGTGATGAGTTTTTAGTGTTGAAAAAAATGACATCAGGAGAAGCCAAAGGGTATATATAACACAGGACCATGCAACTAACCAGTTCAAGTACAGATTTTGGTTTTTGATAAATAGCCTAGGTTTCATAGGGTAATTGCATATAAGGTATCAAAAGGATTTTTTTAAGTTGTTTTCACAGCAATGACTACATTGGCTTACAATTGTAATAAACCCCTTATGGGGGGGGGGGATGAGGAGGAGTACCTTTTCAGTTTTCTCCTCTTCCTTTTCCTTTTCCTTCTCTTTCTCTTCAGTCTTTTCAGAAGATAAAACCACCATTGTAAGTTTTCTAACAATTTGCTTAGCTTCCACAATCTCTCGTTTGTGTTCTTCGAGAATGGCATTATCTACTGGAAGAAGCTAAAAATATAACAGGGACAACTTTTAGATACGTTTGAAAATTAAAAGAAATTTTAAACTATGCTTTCTTCAAAAGAGTTTCAAGGGAAAAACCTACATCTCTTCTTCCACTTGAGTAGATCAAATAATTTTCTAGAAGGGAAGGGGTTTTTTTCTTCCCAGCAACACTCAAACACTGACACAAAGTACTTTTCTAAACTTTAGGAGTACTGAGGAATTATATGGTATGTTTTCCTCAGTCATTAATAATCCAAAAAAAGTTTTAATATCCAAATAAGACTACACCGTTCTTTGAGGATAAAATGTACAAAAAGAATTCAGTCACTTAAAGGAAATGAATAGCTACAAGGAATCATAAATTGTACTCTGTTAACAAAGTCTATAATACTACATAGAGGAAATACTTCATATTTCATCAAAACAAAGGAATACTAGCCAATCCAGTGACTCTATGTTTTGAGGAATGCTATTAATCAGGAAATACCTGTTAATTTGTTTTTTTGTGATTAAGTTCTTACAAGTCCTGTTTCTGAAAAAATAATGGTGAGTGAGTGGGAATGTGTGCACATGTATTCACATGTGTGCAGATGTGAGTGCATGTGCATATCTACTAGTATTTTTTCTGTGAATAAAAACCTGGAAAACTAATTCAACATAGCTCAATTAGTTCACTGCCTGGTTATGGTCTTAACCCTAATCACTAGATAAATTCTGTTATCAATTCTTGTGTGCTGTAGTGCTGAACAAAACTCGGCAGATAGTTTCTCAAATGTATTTATTTATCTAGCTGTATGGACTTAAGTAATCTACTTTTCTCAAAACTAAAAGGTAAAACACCAAACTCCTAACATGTAAATAATTATTCCTGTTGCATATCTGACAATTTTTAAAAGCAACACACACACAAATCATCTCTATAGCCAACACAAAGGAAAAAAAAAACAAACACACTGAACAAAATATTTAAAATGTCTTTCAAACCAAGTTGTCACACAAAGTTTACCTAAGTCTCCTAATATAAATATTTAGGTATCATGGGAATTTGGTTCACCCTGCTGCATAACCCTTGAAAAAGGCCTTTATGCTTATACAAGTTAAAGTAACTGAAGTTTCTAAAGAATGCTAGAAAACAAACGCTACATAGATACTTTCTAAAATGTCATGCACTTAAATTTTAAACTTAAGTTTTAGCACTGACAGGCCGATAGCAGTTAAAGACAAATTAACAACTTACATGTACATAAAGATCTTCCAAATCTATAAGATTATGTTGCAAAAGCACTGCAGCGACTCTGTACAAGGAGCAGGGTGTCTCGCCATTTGGTTCCTAAAAGGCAAAGTATTACTATTTATAGAAAAACCAAAAATGGGAATGTTTGCACAACACCGCACATAAAAGTATTTTTGAAGTGTAAATGGCCAATTTAAATGGAGAAAGAGATAGCTTAACAGAAATTCACTCTACTACCAAATTACCGAATATACTATAGTTAGCGTACACAGTCCTAATACTAGGCCAATCCTGAATGAAAAACATGAAAATCCTGATTACTAGGTCTTCAGTTAAGAGTGAAATTTTGTATCAAACATCAGTCATTTCATTTAATCAGTTATTTATTAGAATGTATATAAATTTCTTCATTAATGAAAATATTTGCAGAATTCATTTACAAGTTCACAGGGTGGATAAATGTGTCCACAGTTTTCAAATGCATTCTATAACACTTAGTTCAGTCCTGTATCTCAAGAGCTGCATTTCCATTTTGAAATATTACATACTGTTAAAAAATTAAGTGAAACAACATGTTCCACATTAAATAAGTTCAAAGAGAGAGAGAACCTGCAGTTTGACTCAAAACCATAGCATCTGTTACTTCTAAAAGTAGAATTTTATATTACAACTGTACTTTGTTTATTTTCCTTACTAACACAAGCATCCAAACCCTACATATTGCAAACCCATACAAGGTATAAGAACTAGCAAGAAAGAAAAAGGTACTAGGGTACTGAAAATGCATTACCTGATAAAATTTGAATTTAAACCCAAGGATATGACAGAGGGTTTGAGGTTCACACATATACATGTAGGACTCTATCAGTGGTACAAAGAAATCATCATACTCTGGCCTGCACTCATACACCTCCAAGATAATATCCAAAACTCTGTTGGGATCCAGGTTAAAACATCCTATGGGGAAGAAAATAAAGTTCCATTCATTTCTGCTACTTCTCACTTCCTATAAACCAATACACACCCAAAAATGAAATTAAAAAATTGCAGAAGTACTATTAAAAAGAAAATCCTTTTAGCTACATGCTTTAAAGAGATACCAGTTACACCGTACGAAAATATTCTGTCATTTACACATAATCATGTGTGTGGTTTGGTTTTATAATTTTAAATTGACCTTGACATCAATATTAAAACATGACAATTCTGAAATTTAGAAACAGAACTGAGATGTAGATGACATGAAAAACTAGAAATCTCCAATTCCTTATATTATACGACTGAAGTCCACCAAGAAAAAAATCACCACACTGATGACCCTGAGGCCCCTAGCAGACATTAATTTAATCATGTGACTGGGATGTGAGGAATTGTATGCCTGATCCCAAAAATCACACGTCCTATCGTCCAAGTTTTTTCCACTGAAAAATAATTCAGTAGATCCTATTAGAACTCACTTACTGCGAGGTAACTCATCACAGATCAGCTTTCATTTACCAGGGGGTGAGAGGCGGCACAAGAGCTGGTTATTTTATGATGAAGCTACACCTTCCTTTAATTAGCTGGAACTTATTCATGTGCCCAGACTCTTTTGCAAGGAAAAAGTTTAGCTATATTTTTTTCAGTAAATTTCTTACCTATTAAAGATTTGATATTTTCTAGGATTAAATCACTGGTGATATTTCCAGATAAATCTTGTCCCAGTTCAGCAATCAGTTTTGCATAGCCTTCATTCTCTTCTCTTAAGAGATTAAATTTCTGCTGCTTATAACTGCAATTAGAAAGTAAACATAAAATCAGGATACACAGTTGAACACAATGCTGCATAAAGAATAGTTAATATTTACCCACTTAACCTGTACAAAAACTTATTAATTCCAATTCTGGGTATACTTCTCTTTTCATGATTTCCAGCTAGTACAAAAATCTAGTAGTTATTTACAATACTAATCTTGCAACATCTCCATATTTACCTTTAACTATAGTCCCACTAAAATCAAAAGAATTAGGCATATGCTTATAATTAAGCTGGTTTCTAGGTCCTTGCTCACAAGAGATCAAAAGTGTTGAGTACCTAAAAACCTAAAGGGCCTAAACTAATTTTAAATGTTCCACAGAGACACTGAAAATAGAGCACCAGACATGCAGAGGCAGAACCACTAATTTACATTCCAAGGCCCTTACATTAGATTGCTCAGGGAAACGTCAAATCTATGCTTACTTGATGCAATAGCAGTAATTTACTTGCAAGTTAACAATCAGCAAAAAAAAAAAAAAAAAAGGTTAAATATTTATTTGAAATTTGAAACCATTTTAGCAAATACTACAGTAATTGGCAGTAATAAAAACAAATGAGACTTCAGCTAGGAAAAATGCACCAAGCTAGAGGTTCTTTTATTATCCGACATTTAAGCACAAAACATTTTGCTTTAAAAAGACCATTAAGTATTTCATAGAAATGTAAAATCAGAATGAAAATTACACTTGGTAGATACACACACAGAAGTGTAAACATACATCAATAAGCAGGGATGTAGGGATTTAAAAATACAGATTTTTTATATTAATTTGCCTTCCTTCCCAAAAAAGCGCACACATTCCAATGTTCTAATAATACATGAAATAATATATGGTGTGCATTTCTGAAAGTGAAGCAAATTAATAGAAATATAATCAAATATATTTATATCCAGCGCTCTCACACACTTACAAAAGTTTGGTCTTGATTTTGACAGATTTCTGATTGAACTGCTGAGATTGCTTGATAAGTCCTAAAGATTCCAATGTTTCTGGGTCTAGTCGCTCCTTTAGGACAGTGTCTGAAACGAAGTACTGCGCAAAAAAATGTAATTTACATATCATTTGATAATCATATTAAGCTAAACAGCATTGCACCCTGACCTTGAGTTATCTATGCAATTTTTCACCTATGAAAGTAAGGCAATACACATTTGAAACCCAGTTTGCATGGTAGGTTTTAAGAATGCTGAAAGCAGCTAAGGAGTTACTGAACCAAAATTAGAATTCTAAAAACATGGAAAATCTACAGAGCACTGCAGAAGTCACTCATAATAGCCTTTTAAAAAGGCATTTGGCATTAAGAGATTCGATTTTTTAAAATTTTATTACTAAAGCACTAGATTGACCTCTTCTGCTTTTAAGAGACAAGTGCTTAATTTCACACAATGAAGTTCTTTACAACTTTTATTGCTTTATTGTACATGGCGGTGAAGGCCAATTCATAGACGCTAACATCTACTCTAGATATTCCTGAATCATTATTTGGAAAAAAAAAAACAAAAAAACCCAATAGAAAATCATCTGTTACAAATAATTAAAATAACTGCTAAAATTTAACATTTTCTTTTCTATTTTATTGAAGTTGCTATTGGTACAGCAAATACTTACTGGAAAAACAGAACATTTTTAGACTGAAGGAAAGTATCTCTATGGCTATAATTAGGAACTTGGAAGTAAAGTCTCAATCCACATTGAAATACAAATATCTGGATCAAAAGTACTCGAGACAAACTTTGTTTCCAAGAATTATTGTTTCTGACCGTCATAACATGGTGGGAGCTGAGTTTTGAGAGCTCAAAACCTCTACTTTGTTAGGGCATAAGACAGAATCCTAAATTTTGATCCAAATTTAGTTTGCTGGCCCTCGCTGTCCCAACAGCAAAATCAAAACTGCATACTTAACCATGCAAGGGAAAGGAAAGTTCTTTAAAAATCCCATCTAATCATATACTGTATCTGCAGCACAAAGTAAGCAGAATCAGAGGCAGAGGCATCTGCAAAAAGATCCCAAGATGTGGTCTACAATTAAACAAAACCTCAGAATGACTGTTATAAAGAATATTTTCAGCTGTATAGTAATTTAAGTGTTCAGGTGATCATTAGGAAATTAGGTATTTTGAACAATCATAAATATGAAAAAGAAACCTAAACAAAAATTAGCTGATAGAGTCTCAGCAAAAATCTGAATGCAAAATGCATGCAATTATACAGTATCTTACATAAACTGAACTCACAATACCAAGAGAAAGACCTTCTGTTTATCCCAATAAGGCATATGACAAGCACAAATTGACCATAATCATGCTGCATAATTTTTCTTTTGTTCAGCTACATGAAGGAGGGAGAAGGTACATAATTCTTTATAGAAAAATATACTTATAGCTAAACTTAGTTATAGAGTTTTTTGGTTTTGCACATTTCATTTTTATTATGGTCTCAAAACAATGATAAATTAAATTGTTCAAATCTTCCTTTTACCATTCTTGCCTTGTGGAAAAGAAAGAACTTAAGTTTTAGAAGAAAATGTGCACACACTTGTGCTCAAACTGGAACTTACTAATGACTACTTGTTTTGTGCAATTATAATGCATCCACTTCAAGTAATTACTTGTTTTCTGAGTGTAAATGATGTTTCATAAGACTCGTTATCTCTGATGAGACAACTCGTCTATCTCGTCCAGTAAGCTACTTTAACTCTCATTAAAACTACCTGGCAGCAAAGCTGAAGAGCATTTCCAAAGCTGTAGCCTTATTGTTTCAGCAATAAAATGTGGGGTTTGAAATGTTCAAGTCAGCAGCTGCATACACATGTTTAAATGATCTGGGAGAATTCTTCCAGGTTTGTTCTCCTGGTAGAAAAAACTCACCCTGAAACACCTGAACAGACATTCAAATTCCAAGTCCCAGAAGAGGAGAGAGCTTGCAGTGCTGATGTTGCACAGCCATGAACACATCTCAGGATCCCTCAGTCTGCCCAGAGACAGATGGCAGCAGTGCGCAAGGCAGCCCTGATTGATTGACCCAGATTCCTCAGGGTCAGACTGCATCTCCCCGCAGTACAAAGCAGAACTGTGAAGACAGCACGTTCTGCTCCCTGCCTGGCTGGAGCGGTAGAGTCCACTGAGCAACTCAAGTCTCCTGGGTTGGCAGCATGGGGAGCAAAGCATCCTGTGATGCTGAAGGACTGTGCTGTAGCCTATGGGGAGGTGGTGTACAAAGTTCTCTCTCGCAGAAGAAATTCACCTGGGAATGATTTAACCCTGATTGTTTCCAATTTATTTTTCTCCCCTAGCAGTCATTTTTGCTCTAGGAGAAAAATCCTGAACACCTGTACACTCATGGTTTCTCCTAGGAAAGCTGAGACTCTCCCAAGAGAAACTTAATGTTTGTCTGTACATTGCCAGTATCTCTAAGCAGTTATTTTAAGATACACTCAACAACATGCTACATTAATACTTTTTCTTCAAAAAGTCTCCAATATAAAGACACAACATCCAATTTTCCTGTCATGTTTTGACACAACAGGTTTTTAACTGAACAAAAACTAAAAGTGCAACTTACCAAACAAGCTAACACCAGTTGTGTAAAATGATCTCTCTTGCTTTTTTCTTCTAAACAACCTGTTTCAATATCTATGAAAGGAATGGGTCGGAGAAAGAGAAGGAGAAAAAGAGAGAGACATATCACTGATCATGGAAACATGCATTTCTGGTTTCTTTCTAATCTCTCCACCCCAATGCAGAGGACCTTTTCTACCTGTTATGCTGCAAACCAATAAAAAAATACATCTGTATAATGTATTAATGTTGAGGATTCTGTTATGAATAAGTAACTTTCTAATTTTGTATCAGTCTAGCCAATCAGACTTACTGTGATGGTTAAAGCTGACATACTGGATAAAATAAATTTATACTGCATACCTATAAATCTAGTCATTCTGAGTACTTATGGGAAAAGATGGAGATGAGTGAAAAACAAAACAGCATTCCTTATTTTCTAGTCTTCCTACAGGTCTGACTAGGGCCTATAGCCAACAGTAAATAATATAAAGAGGAACGGATAAGCAAATAATAGAAGGAGTTAGGAAAATCAACAGAGAAAACCTATTGCCACTATAAATAAAATGTCACTGTCTGAAGATAGAAAAAGAGCTTGCCAGTTTCTTTAAATCATATGTCTGCTTTCCCTCTGCTTTAACCCAGTGTTTTCATTTTTTATTTTTGTAGTCAGCTGCTGAATGCTACTCAGGCAGTTAATCAGTTCCTGTGGGAAGATAACAATCCATAACATAAAATAAACTACTCTTGCCCAGAGCAGTTCAAACTTCTGAAATTACTGGAATTACTGGAGAGGAACAGGGAAAACTTACAAGACAAGAGAGGAGCCAAAAAGCACACAAACACAGTAACAGAAAAAATGGCAAGAAGGCACATACAGGCAGACTGCCCACTCACTCATAACAGAGGCTTTAATTATAATACTTCAGAACCAGAACCACAATCTGTTAATTCAATTTGACAAAGTCTGAGCTGGGTATTCATAAGCATAGCGGAGGACTGCTTTAATACTCTGATCTTATTAATGAATACCTGGATATATTTATTGTTATAGAATTATGCAAGCATGTAATGGTAAACCACAAAAATGTATCCTAAATTCATCTTTATCTTTTGGATCACATTCTTGTCTTTTGTCTTCAGGCTATCCTGCTCTCAGTACAAGCTTATTCTTAAATGATCTTCTGAGCCTAGCTAAAAAAAAACAAACAAAAAAAAACAACAAAAAAAAAACACACCCCAAAAAACCCACCTCTTACAAGTGACAGAAATATCTATGGTTGTATTACAGCACATTTAACACACTTCACAAAGTCCCCCGTTAAAATTTCACGTATTGTTCTGCAACTCTTTTTCCATAATTGAGGCTTTAGAATGCAGAATAAGAAACAATGTGTTAAATGTGATATTACACAAAACAGGGATTTTCAAAAGGCAAAATAAACAATGGGCACATGAGGAAAGCATTTTCTTTTCACTCAAATATGCTAAAAAATAAACAAATACAGGATGAAGAAATGAAATGCAGATAAAAAGCATAATCTCTTCAGAAGCGACATATTTCATTAAGTAGTTTGAAAACTCTTGTAGTAGTTCCTTAAATCAAGTGACCCTTCTGATACAATGTATTCATGACCAAGTATCCAGATTTTCTGTTCACCACAGATTTTCTTCTTTTAAAGAGAAAAACACAGATACTCCCCTTTAAAGGAGAAAAACGCGGGAATGGTGGGTTTCCCCTTACAGACTAGAATGCGAGCAGTGGGAGGAGGGCAATCAGGCAGGGGGCGCCATATGTATGTGTGCACGCACACATGCAAGTAGCAACTAGGCAGCCTTGAAAGGAGTTCCTGCAGCTCCCTG
>NW_005842316.1:1572780-1579094 GCF_000455745.1 Alligator sinensis
AGAGGTGGGGAAGAGATTGAGGCCCCCTCAGTGTGGGGAGGAGAGAGTTGGGTAGGGTTGGAGCTATTGCCCAGCTAGGGCAGTGCAAGAAGCCTGGGGCCCAGGGACAGGATGGGAATGCACAGACGCAGGGCCCAGGTAGGGAGTGGGACAAAGCCACAGGCGGCTCATCCAGGGGCCAGCAGGGGGGCTGGCTCTCCACCACTGCGCATATTTCGGGGTAGCTCACTGATTGCCAACTAACCCCTTGTCCACAACTTTCCTGTTCTCTCCCAGTAGGACTATATATCTTAGGGCAAAAACCACTCTCCTCCACATAAATGGAGTTAAAACAGGTAGTTACCTGCCAGTGTAGAGGATGCTTTCTTACCTTATTCTGAACTGCTAGCCTGTAAGTGATGCTATCTTTCCCACTCTAATCCCATACCTTTGGCCCCCAGGGTGCTCTGCATTTTCTCCTTGGATAACCTCCAGAGTGAAAGCCCATTATTTTTAAGACAATGGTCCCTTCCAATAATTCTCTGAAGGTACTGTGAAACATATTCCACTCTTCACTAATGCTCATCCACATACCAGATGATAACCATATAATACAAGCAGTTACTCAGACCCCCTCTACACATCACAGGTATCATGCAGTTAACTATACAATTACTTCGAGACCAGCAACACATGCAAAATAGTTATCACATAATAAAAAGCTCCAACCAGCTATAAAATTAGACCTCAAAAGTGTCTACTAACTTCATAGCTGGTTGCTGCTGAACTTTAATTTGCACATACAGTAAGGTGGCCCCTGGAGTTGGGAGACCTATCAGCTAACGGGGCTACCAAATGCAGGGGTGCACTATGCCCAGCATGAAACCCCCAAGCCTTGGGGATGGCAGCTCCTATGATTCCCGATGTCTGAGAGTGCCTGAAATGCCAGATGCACACAGGGCTCTCAGCCCTGGCTACAACTCGCACACAGCTGGGACCAAGAGTCCCACAACTGACAGGTAATAATAAGGCATGATTGGATCTAATGTGCAATCTCACAATCATGCATCTTGCTACACATGTGTAGCATAGCAGGATAGGAGATTGTGTGGATCATGCATTAGATCCAATCGTGTCTTTACCAGAATGTGTAGGGGGGGGTCTCCGCAATGGATCGAAATGTTCTAACCCCATTCACAAATCAGGTGATAGGACTTGAGGGATTCCAATTTTTTTCAGTTTGTTTTAAAAAGCTAGGAAACAGTACAAAATCATACTGTGAAAAAACCAACACATCACAATTATAAGGTCAAATGCTTAAAAGTTAAGGTATGCCAGAATAATCAGCCGATATTGATCTGATCGTGGATATGCCGCCCAGGAGCTTGGAAGGTAGTGTCTGGCTGGTAAGTCTGGGGGGAAGGACATGAGGGGAGGGAAGAGGCATGGGGGGGCAGATTGAGGCCCCCGTGGTGAGGGAGGAAGTGGGGCTGGAGCTAGGGCAGGCACTGCCCAGCTGGGGTGAGGCCCGGGACAGAGCCACAAATGGCTTGTTGGGTGGGGGAGGCGGGGAGGAGAGGGCAGCTCCCACTGCTGCACGCACCCCCAGAGAAGGGATGGGGGCCATGTGTCCCCTGGATCTGTGCATGGGGTGAGGGCAGGCTGCTGCTGTGGGCTAGAGCTGGGGCAGTGCCAGGTTCTTCCTGGAGGGGGAGTTGGGCTGGGGCTCAGGGCAGACAGGGTGGCAGCAGCACTGGAAGGAGGGTTTGGCACATTTTGGGGTGGCTGCAGCCCATCCCATAGCCCCTCTTCCAGCACCACTGCTGCCCAGCTCAGGCTCAGCTCCAGCCCAAGCTGCCCCTCTTCCCCCCCGCCGCAAAGAGTCCAGTGCTACCCCCAGCCTTAGCCTCCAGCAGCTACCCGCCCTCGCCCTGCACACAGATCCAAGGAGCACATGACCCCCATGCCTCCCTTGGGGGTGCACATAGTGGTGGGAGCCACTGCCTGCCCCCCCTCCCTCCCCCCTCCGGAGCCATTCCCGGCTCCATCCCACACCTCACTCCGTCCCAACTGGGCAGCACCTGCAACTGCCTGAGCCCCACTCCCTCCCTCACCACAGGGGTCCCCCGCAACAGACTTACTGGCTAGACACTGCTCTCCAAGCTTCCAGGCAGCATTCCTGGCCCCAGGCATGCTGAGGCTACGTACATACACACAGCCTTTATTGATAACATTACCAGCCGCATCAGCCAAAACAAGATGACTGCCGATAATGTCAACTGTCCTTTTATTGGTGCCGATATGATATGAACCGATGCATTGGTACACCTTTAAAGAAATTATCATATTATTTCTGCAGGGCACCAGCCTCATTCAGTGCACAGGGAGAAGATTTGGGGATGAATCTAAGCAGTATAGTGAATGGTGAATCTAAGCAGTATAGGGAATGGTGAATCTAAGCAGTATAGGGAATGGTGTGTCTAAGAATTTAGCATTATTTGTTACAGAAGTTAAAAGACAGTTAACACAGCATAGGATGGTAGAAAGTAAAAAAAAATGCTTCCCAGTTCCATGTTGCCATGGAGAGCTTGATTACATTCTAGCCTCTGCCAGAGTTCTTACATGAAGGTAGTCACTTTATCAGTTTGATCACAAGGTCCTGGTATACCATTTGTTATCTGACTTCCCAATTTGAGATGCTAGTCTGCCTGTGGAAGTACTAAGCACTCGCATTGCAAAGGAGGTCAATGAGAACTGTGATCTGAATGCAAAGTACCATTATTATACCAAGTACTCGAAAAAACTGATACGTGGAATCTGACTCTCTGGGGACCCAAAAATTTGTGGATACTTTACCCTCAATCAAGGTGTCCTTCACTTCATTATTTGCATAACTGAAAGATTACACAGGACCATGCAGTAATTGAGTTCAGTGGGAACTGTGACAATAAATGTACTAATTTTTGTGACTCTGCCCTGAAATACCAAAGTGATGAACACTATATAAAGGCCATATAAAAGTTAAAAAATTCTGTCTTCAGATAAGGATTGAAGACAACATATTAAATAGGGGTCTATGGATCACTGGGGCAAACAAGCATTGGTAATTACGTAGGTGCTCTCTGGAAGTGTACACGTGTTATGCTTCTACTGGAAGAGTTGCTACATTTTTGGTAGAAACTAGGAGCATACAAACACTTTTCCTCTGGGAGAAAAATCTTCCATTGTCAAAATGGAAGATGTTGCTTGTGCAAGAAAATCTCTTGTGAGAAAGAATGCTCTAGTCCCACCGCTCCCCACTCCCAGACAGGTCCAGGAGGGTAAGGGAACAGCCGCCACTACTCCTTCCTTCTTCCCCCAACTGAGCACTGCCTAGCTTGGAACTTTTGTTCCACTGCTCCCACAGCTCTCCTCCCTGCTAATCTCCCAGACCAGGGTGATCCTGGGGTTCAAGAGCAATGGAGCAGCCACTGTGCCTCCCATCTTCCCCAGATCACAATCACCCTGCTCTGATGAAAACACAGAGAGCAGGGGAAAGGGGATAGACACAGGCTGTACACCTGTATGCTCACTCTCTAGGAAAGATTTCTACCAGTATAAATGAACACCTGTTCGTGACTTCCATCTTCTATAATGAATGAGGCAAGATTCCCCATGGAAAACCTTATGTGATCATAATTAATTAAAAACTGCATTGCAGTGCATAACCAATGCCATTAAAATTGCACAATCAACCCAAATTCTGACATTTCCTAACCCTTGTGCTCAGCTTTGCAACAGTAATGTTCTTTCAGGCATGCAATATCTTATCTAGGATGTTGAAGGATGGGAGATGCCAAAGGGGAAATAAATAAAGGTCTTATTAAAAACAAGACAAATGATGACTCATCTTTCTATTATAAAATATAACATAAGAAGTTTTAGAGGATGAAGGGAAGGAAGTTTTCGGTCATCTTATATATTGTAAAAGAACAGCAGAGATTTTTTTTCTGTTGCATATTCTTGTGAAAGTCTGTTCAAATAGCTTACTAACATTTTTCTGCCACTATTTTCCCAGCTGCCCTAAAGTATTTTTGAATAATAGGTAAATCTAAGCCCCACTTCATTAACAACAGTTAACACAAATAATGCTATAGTAGCAGCTTTATTATTTACAAACTGCACTGGTATTACCAGTTTATAACAGCTTTTGGTTAGAAAAAACTGTAATTAAGAGTTCACATAATCTGTAAAGTAATTAATTCTATAGCCTACTGATATACATATTTAAAAGCAAACTTCTGTACCTCTCTTTGATACATATGGTATCACTAACTTTAACAAGCCTATGGATTAAATGAAGGTTGCGCACACAGGACAGAAGTTTACATATTGAACTCTTCCTTTGGAGTATTAAAATGAATGTTGGGTGTGAAACTATCACCAAATCTTTGGTACATAGTTAAGAATACTAAAATGGTTAAAGCCAGTAATCTGAATCCCCTTTTTAGAAGTTTGGATTGCCTGATGCACTGCATCAACACATTCTGAATTAGTATTACTGGTAAAAACTTCAAATCTGCTTGTCCAAGTGAACCCCACAATCAGATTTGGGGTAATGACAACTTGTAAATAATTTATTTGGCCCTTGGGAAAGCATGAGAAGTGCTTTTTATATTCCTGTATATTCATTTATAGAAAGAGATGTACTATAACTATGAATTGTTTAAGAATGTGTAGTGGCGATAATGCAGTATACAACATAAACATTTAAATTGCTTTCTTGCACTACTGGCTATACTGAACTGCATTTTAAAAGGCTATTTTCTATGGAGATGCTAAGACAGAAACATTTCCATTAACCTGTTATATCGCTGAAAAAAAATTAAACAAACATACCTAATATGCAGAATACATCAGCTAGAATGGAGGGCATATCTTCCCGAAATTCCTAAGAAGAAGGGAAAAATAGTAAGAATAGAAATTCCACTTGCTGCTATTACAATATTTTTAGCCCACAGGTTTAGTAAAGAACCTGACACTTGATAAAAACATAAATTTAAATCTACTAACTTTGCCTATGTTAAGTCAGTGAACTAGAGCAGTTTAATTATAAAATGTTTAATATATAATGATATATGAAAGACCATAGCAGCCATTACCAATGGAACTGAAAATATATCAAAAATTGTAAAAATCAATCAATCAATCAATCTTGACAGCTGAAATAAACTCAAGTCTGAAGGCAATACGTTTTAGAAGTGCACTGTATTAGAAATGTCTTTGGTAAAGATTGAAAAGACACTTTAGTGCCTGCTGTCAGGTGCTTCCAGGAAGGGAAACAACTTTGGGAACCACATTTTCCATAACCACTCAGCAGAAAGATACACGACTACACATGTAAAATTTCCCAGAATTCAGTAAACACTTCAAAGGCCATGATTTGGTAAATGACATTTTGCTTTTCACCAGAGGATCCTCAATGTATTTTCTATAACTTCCTTTTTTTGTTTTGTTTTAGGAAATTGTTGATTACAGCGCATTTTAACTGAACGGATGATTTTAACTGAACAGTTTATGTGAAAAAGGAGAAGTTAAAAAAGCAAGTCTGACCACCAAAACAAAAAAAATTGTTCTCTCTCCAACAGACTCAACCTTGTTGAAGTCAATCCACAACATTTGTGTCATTGATAATGGAACTGAGCATGCCTATGTTAAGTAGGATGGAATAAGTCTATCTAGAATACTAGAAAAAATAAATGATGATACAGGTTTTAATAATCAATAGTTTAAGGACTGCAAGACCAGAAAATATAATTCACTGCCAAAAGTTGCCATTTTTAACCCAGTTATCACTAGACTTGAGGGAGTGGTTTCATTCTTTATATAACATTTCAAATGAGTCAGTCGTGATGTTTAAAGAAACGTTTGATGCATCCTAACATTTTTAGTATCACTAGCAATCACTTTCATAAAGCTACTATTGCTTAACGGAAATCAAAGAGCGAACTTAAATTCTTGACAGGACTTAACAAGCAGATGCAATAAAACATTTTGTCCTTTGAACATTTCTCTCCCTTGCTGCCATGTTCTATTTTCTTAAAAATTTCTACTCAGCTTCCTCATCTGCTCTTTTCCTGAGCAGAAGTCTGTTCAGAATTAACTTTAACAGTTTCATTTACTTTACAGATGAAGAAAGGCGACAACTTCCTATAAATAAACTTAAACATCCCAGACATGAGAAATATAGTTCATATTAGTTTTCTGCTGAAAAAAGCAGGAACTGACAACCTCAACAAGTTCTACTCCAACTGAAAGATGTAGCTGCAATTTTGGTTTCTCTGACTAAGGTTCAG
>NW_005842316.1:1579125-1590125 GCF_000455745.1 Alligator sinensis
AAACCAACAGAGTGTGGTACATGCACAATTCTCTGTCTTTGAAAAGAATATGAAAGTATGAATCATAAGTGGCAGATATTACTTACAAACTGCTTAATGCCATACTGGAGAAGATTCAGATATTAGGGTAATAAAAGTAATATAAAGAACTTAGATAAAGTAAAAGAAAGTTGGGCTGGACATAAAATCATGGGAATTAAGAAAGAATCCCTCACTAATTCAGTAAATGTTTGAAGAAAAAGAAATGGAAAAGTAGGAAGGAAAATTATATCTCCCTTCAAATTTTTAACATGTATTAAACAATTTGAAGGCACTGTTTAAAGCAGTGAATTTTTAAAAAGCAATTTAATGCATGTTTACACAGGCACATTGCACTGTTTCATCCCATATGCCAAGAAGAGGCTATATATAGTGTTTCATTTTAGAAATCAGCCTTGGAGAAGACATTAGGTAGCATAATATTCATACTGGTCCAGCAAGTCAAATACAAATGGATAACGATTATAAAAACACCATGGGCTGACCGAAACTACCATAAATTAAAAAAAAAAAATCTTTAAAGAAGTGAAAGAGCAATTGCTCCTTACATTAAAAGCCAGCTGAAAAATATTAAGTGTAGGGACTCTAATTTTAAAGTCACATCCAATAAGGAAAGAGGATACAGTTGTTACAGAACATCTATCCAATTTACTTACAATGTTAAGGCTAAAAATAACTTCACTAAAAAGTTAAGGAATTAAACTTGCACATATGGGCCATATTTACACCAACTTTCTATAAGCAACAAGGCTAAATAAAATACTCAAAAGTAAATAGCAAAACTAGATACTTACTATGACATCACTGAGAACATTAGCAGCTTGGTCATGCTTTAGGTTTCCCCTGACAACATGATATGCAAGCTCATATAGAGCCTGCTGGATGTCTGCTAAAGATAAAACAGTTTAAGAACAGGTTAAATAATCTGTGGTTTAGCTCTTCGGTACTTCTAACAAGGATACTATAGTTAATGATCAGAGAGAATATGCTGCTGCTGTTTTTTTTAAATCTCCTTCAACCATAAGCTTATTTGTATTATAGCAGTAACGAGAATTTCCAACTGAGAAGTGGACTCTCAATGGTCAAGGCACTGTACAACGGCACAGTGAAAAATGGTCTTTTACCTAGAGCTGCATTCTGAAAGAGTTCTCAAAATCATGGATCTTCTTAATCTAACCCAACTAAACCAATCAGCTTGAGATCGCAAACCTCTAACCTAAAGTTATGTTAACTGTGAAATGGCTTACTTTCAGGGTTGGGCAAAAAAATCCTCTAAAAAAACGTTTAACTTTGACACAGTACTTTTTAGGGGTGCATCGATAAAGATTTTCTTAGCTGATACCAATGGCCGATTTATTAACCAGTTATATCGGCCAATACCGATCCAATAGCCAATTTACAGGAATGCAGCCAAGCAGTTTGGAGAACAGCATCCGGACAATAAGTCTGTGAAGGGAAGGGGCAGGGGGGAAGGAAGAAAAGGGGCATGGGCAGATGAAGGCCCCAACGGTGAGGAAGGAAGTGGGGCAGGGGCAGGGGCAAGCGCTGCCCACCCAGAGTGGTGAATGCGAGTCCAGGAGCAGAACAGAGCTGCGCATGGCTTGTCCAGGGGTGTGCAGGGGAGTGGGGGCAGCTCCCTGCCACTGCATGCACCCTCCGAGGGAGACATGCGGGCATGTGCCCCCTGGATTTGTGCACAGTGAGCAGGCTGCCCACTGCAGGCTCAGGGCCAGGGGCTGCAATGGCCTCTTCCCCACAAGGGGCTGACTGGGGCCGCACTGAGAGGAGTGGCTACATGTAATTATGGGATTGTTATAGCCCATGCCATAGCCACCCCTCCCAGCACCACCCCGAACACAGCCATGGCCTAGCTCCCCTGCCAGGAAGAGACTGGTGCAGCCTCTGGCCCCAAGCCCACAGTGAGCAGCATGCCCTCACCCCATGCACAAATCCGGGGGGGGACACGAGACGACGACACACATGCCCCCCATGCCTTCCCTGGAGGTGTGCACAGCGGCAGTGAGCCTCCTTCCCTTCCCCACCATGCCCTCCCTCCCAACCTACCCACACCCTCCCAGATGAGCCGCCGAGGGCTCTGTCCTACTCCCAGGGTTGCATTCACTGCCCTGGCAGGGCAGCCCCTGCCCCATTCCCTTCCTCACCACGGGGATCTCAAGGTATCATCCCCCACTCCACCTCCCCCCCACAGACCTACCAGCAGGAGGCAGCTCTCCAAGCTGCCTGGCTGCATTCCTGACGGTGCACTTGCTGCGGCTGTGTGCACGCACACGGCGTTTAATCGGTGGCATTATCAGCTACACCAGTCAAAAATATCAAATCGCCAATGTTAATTTCCCCTTTATTGGTGCCAATCTGATATGCCACCAATATATCAGTGCACTTCTAATATTTTTAATGACGGAACTCCAATTCATCAAGGTTTAAATCAATCTCTAAACAACGGAAATCAAGATGACACTAATGTGGAGGATATTCAACATTACCCTACTACACGTTTCTTTCACCTTCTTTTGAAGTGCATAGTAATGGTCATCATCAGAAACATAGTCATGAACCTCAAGTAGGAGCCAGCACAGCAACTCCTATCCTCTGAGTCTCTAGTTTGAATCATTTATTGGTAGTATTATGATTACAACTGTACATTTTGTTTGAACTTCAAATGCTTAATTACTTCCCAGAATCTAATTAGGTTTTTCAGGCAAGAGCAAACATAAAATAAGCTCCTAAACTAGGTAAAATTCAGGGAAAGTTTGAAATTCAAATTTACTGGTGGGGGGAGGGGGAGAAAAAAAAAATCAATACAGGAAAGGGATTGCCTAGAATTCAACAGATTTTAAGGCCATCAAGCTTACAAAGCTTAAAACAATGTCTTATGCTAGACATACATGGGGACTATTTTTTGTAATTTTAATTATTTTTTAAGATTAAATGATTTAATTCAGCTAAGTTATTTATAACGACCCTTTGCTTTTCACAATAAAGAATTCCCCCTGCTTTTATAGTTTCCTAAAACTACTCCTCTAACGAGATCCCCAGACGTCATCCAAACAAAGCAAACACCTCCATGGTCTCAGTTACATGGAGCAGCTTCTTCCAAGGGAGGAGAGCAGAAATGAAACAAATATGCAATTTCTCTCATTTATGTTTCAAAACTGTTGCTATCGTTTGTTACTGGCCATTTTAGTTATCCATATTCTATGTTTAAATTTAATTTTTTCCCCTCCTGGAATTTGGAACTGAGAATTATTTCTCAACATTCGGTAAACTGAATACATGCACGAATGTTTGCTCTCTGAATTACGTAGCTACCTCGATACATGTCAAGAATTTCTTGCACACAAATTTGAGAGAGAACATTTGTTGAGGGAACAGTTGTTTTCTAAAAAACGAAAGCCGTGTGTCCGGAACTTGGCACTGAACAGGAAGGATAGTTTCCTTCTTCTCTAACTCGTGGACTAGAGTAGTTGTCTACCACTAGCTTGGCATTGCTCTCTCATCAGGATTTGGGGTACAGTGAATCTGTGCAAGTAACTTTTGCTATTTGTATATTTTCCCTCCTTAGAGTGCATTAATAATCACAGAAGTCACAAAGGCACATGGACCCATGGAACGATTGGATTTTATACACATATCCTCTACAAGATTATTGAAGCTCTCTTTCAAGAAGAAAAAAAAAAATCAATTTACCTCTGAAATTCATATCATGGCTTTTACTGTCACTGAGAGTGCGGCATAGCTGCAAACTGAAATAAGAGAAATATTGTTTGAAATTCAAAATTACAAAAATCAGGACCAAATGTCAGCTACAAAAATGCACTGCCCCATACACTTGGATAATACTGACTATAAAATAAGTTCAAAACTCAACAGAAAATTTGATAACAAAGCCAGAACAGTCAGTGCTGAACAACAGGATCTCCCTCCAATATACAACCAGGGCTTCCAGACCTCGTCTTTATACTTTCTCAGTTTCAGTTTGAGTAGCAGAAAACTGAGAAATTAAGGCAACATAAAGACATAAATGAAGGCAAGGGAGTATTATGTTAACACATGATTAAACGATGACAAGCAGGTAGCCTTGTGATGGATGTTATTGAACTGTGAACCATATGAATACCTAGAATGTGTTTATTTTTTAATACAAAAGTACCAGCATGATTTCCTTATGAACATTTTCAGTAAGCACACTGATAAAGCCTTTATGTTTACCTTAAAGTAAAAATACAGAAAAAGAAGTACATACTGATCAGTTTTACCCTCCAGATGCCCACAGTATTTTGTAGAAACCCATTAAAGAAAATGCAAGTCTACCCAAACAGCCTTCTAAATTGTCATTGTATCCTGTATGCATTGTAAAAAACAAAAATGGATGGTGGATGATTAAAAAAAAAAAAAAAAAAAAAATCTTAAAATATGCACAGTGTTAATTGAAATGTCTGTGCAACAGACTTTTGTAGGCAAGCCAGATTTTGATTCAAGGAAGTTCCTCAAGGCAGCAGTGATCACGTGTTCTCACTGAGACATCAGGCTTTAGGATTGTAATTTATATTTAAAAGCAGCAACCTACAAATAAAATGGTAACTCTCTACATTTATAAAACTATAAAAAAAAAAGAGTACACAAATCAGATTCCTGACATTTCATGAAACACACACATGTTAAACTTACAAATCCTTGTATGGTACATCCCACTCCAACATTTTTTAGGAATGTGAACAATGAATCAGTCCTGTGCCATTTCTCTGTAGTAGAAGGTATAATTATGATATTCTCTCCTACTGGAAATTATCACTGTATTCTCTTAGTTGATTTATATAAACCTATATATATTCTCCTAGTTGATTTATATAAACCTATATGGTGAAATACTAACAATGCCTGATATCATGACAACAATAACACTTTTTTTTTTTTTTTTTTTTAAACAGAGTGCTCCTTTAGCAAGTAGCCAGTCAGTTATGTTGTTTGTAACCAGTATACCACTGCCTTGCAATCTGGCCCAAACAGCTGTTCCATCAATCAAAGGAAACCATTTAACAACCAAAAGGTGTACATGCTGAGTAAGGCATTAAGAAAATGGGTAGTTTCATATTTAAATATAATGCAATCAGCAGGCACAGAGAGCAACTATGTTGTAGGAGCTTTGCTGCTGCAAAAAGTGATAGTCTAGCCCAAACTGTCTTACAGTTACAGAACAGAATACAGTAGATTGTTTCTAACTTAATCCATAACATATATGGAAGTCTAGCTCTAAAGGTAGTTGAAAGGGCGGTCTATTTTATTCTTTCACCACTGCTGATTTTTTTCTATTCATTATAAAACTAAGATCAATAGGTTTTTTAAATTTTTACAGAAAATGGTGCATCAAGCATACTATTTTTAAGTCATTAGATCTCAATCTAATCTAGGCCTACTTCAGTTTTTCTTAAATGCTACATGCATTCACTGCTATGCTCTGTTTAAAGCTAATGAAATTAAACTCTAGATCTGACAACAGGATTCATCTGGGCAAACCTTCAGCCCACACACGCAAAGGTTTTCTGACATCAGCAATGACAAGTCACAACTGTACTGTTAATAGGTCCTACCAGACCAAAGCATACCTAATTCAGGAGTAAGGATTTCAATTTGTTCTGTACAGGCAGCAGTAAATTCTTCCCAAATAATCAGGACACTAAGAATAATATTGTGTGCAGAAGAAGCAGAAACCCGATTTTTAATCTTCATCCCACAGAGTATTCACAGATAAAAGCTACAACATAAACATGAAGCCTCAACCTCAATCATATTCTACCACCATCAAACCGACTTATACATTGAAAAGAAACTATATACAAAGAACTCCTTATTACAACAGCAACTTAGATTGTTAAAATAAAAACAAAAAATCCCACAATTTCTTTTTAGCACTTACTAGCTACAAAACTCTCTTCTGAGGAACTGTCTACATGGAAAAGTTATACTAGTGAATTTAAACCAGAATGATCCTACCATGTAGGTGCTCTTGCTCCAACAGAGAAGCCTTTTATTCAAATTAGGTTACATTGTCTGGGAGGAGTTTGAGCTAAAATGAAAATATTTTTTTTTTTGCTAGAGCAAGAGCATTCCAGAGAGAGCAGGGAAGTGGGTGGTAATAAAACTTTCCCTTGTAGACAAAGTCTAAGACACTGAAAATACAAACCAGGTCACATCTACACTAGTATTGCTCTACCAGCATAAATATACCAAAGTACTTCTAGTGTGAGCAAATGCACACCAGAAAAGCTACTCTTTGGATTGGGAGAGCAGTACATACAAAAAGCCATGCTAGAAGTGAAGTTTTACCCACATCCCTGAGTTTGACATCTTTGAGCACCCTAAATTTAAGAACACTTTAAAATGAAAACATACTAAGCACCATAGTATTTTTTTCTTTTTTTAATGGTAAGAAGAAGAAAGCAAATGGAGAAAGGAGCAAGGCCTGGGCCAACAGAAGGCATATACAGCAAGAACAGACTCCAGTAGCTGCAAAGATGCCATGAAAATTGCACATAACGGCCTGGTTTAAATGATGTCAACAAAATTGGTTACTTTTATGGTTAAGGAACACAGGAGGCAAAGCATAAGTCAAATAAATGCAATGAATGCAAGACAGATAAAAGCCCTTTCTAAGGAAATTTTTAAATGAGTAAATTATTTTAAAATAACTGAATAGCATAAATAATGTAAGTCCTAATGTCACTATTAAAGTGATGCACCCCATTATTTTTTAAGGAAAGGGACTGACAATTCAAAATAGTCCCCCCCACAAAAAAATTCCCCCCCAATACACCTATACCAAAGAGCTGTATTGCAAGAACATATTACATATGTAGTGTGAAAGAGATATAAGGTTTACAGGAGATAAAAGGTGGGTGTGAGGGTGGGGGAAGGTGGAATAAACAATCTTTTTTAATACTCAAACCCAAAAGTTTTCTCCAACTAGGTCAATTTTAACCTTGTGTTTTTATGTCACAAAAGTTAAGTAAATATTGAAGGGACTAAAGCCAAGACTTTTGGAACAAAAAGCCAAGTATTTTAATATTTTTTTTATGCTTTGAAAGGAAAGTAGGTCTCACTTCAATTTACTGGTACTGCCTCCAACCAGTGCACACAAACATTAAACCCCCTTAGGAATTTTTTATAATTTTTGTAGTGCACTGAACAAATCTAAAGTCTATCCATGCTTTCATTCCACTAAAGCATGTGTTCATTCATTTGCAACAGGTCTTAAAACTGTATTATACATTTTGAATTTAACTTAAAAATCAGAAGGCTCAGTAATTTCAAAAAATAAAACCCACAGACTCCCTGATGAACAATACTAAGGGATAGGGTAGTCTCTTTAATGATACCACGAACACAGACAGAACCATGAACTTCGTAAGAAGCTGTAAGCAGTCCTTATAAATAACTTTCTATCTACAGATCTCAAGTCTTTTACAGAGAATTGTTATCTCCATGTTACAGGCAAATACGAAGAACAGAAGTGAAGGCTACAGAGGCAGAATTGGACTCAGACCTCTTAGCACAAAATACAATGTCCTATCCACTGAAAAACACTCCTGCCTACCCTGAAGAAAAATTGTATATGGTAATAATCAACAGAAAGGTCCAAACCTACAAAGATAGGTAACTTTACTGATGCGGGTAGTCCTTTTGTCAACACAGTAACAGCACAGCTCTTCCATGCAGAATGGCAGAGCTGGGACCAGAACTCTGTTTTTCTGACCCTTAGTGCTGTGCATAAAGCACTAACCAAGACTATTCATACTCTTCCTGTGAGTGGTCACAGACAAGCTTAAGGTGTCTGCGGGATGGATTCTCAAACACTGGACTCAAAGGGTTGATAAATTATTTTAGTTTATTTTGAAGATAAACAAAATGCATAAGCTGCTGGCCAAAGAAGGCTTATTAAAGCTACACTGAAAGAGCAGGATACATTGTAGCGTATCAGAAAACAAATCAAGATGCCATTATTCGTATTTATTATTTGAGTCATGTCCAGAAGTCCTAGTTACAGAGCAGGATCTCACTGTGCTAGGTGCTGTACAGATACAGAGCAGCAAAAAAGCAGTCTCTAAGCCAATGAGCTCACAATTTAAAGACAAGATACATATACAGATGAAAAAGTTCAAGGAAACAATATTGGTCAGCTCAACAGGAAAACTGCCAGAGACGGACTGAGCCAAACAGCATAGAAAATGTAAAGAGGACATACTATTACATGTCAGAAATTAGCTCATTAAAACAACCTTACTTTTTTTTTTACTACTCTAAATAATAATTTTAAAACATGGATGCCTGTGACCACTCAGACTACTCCATGTGATATTATTACGCTAAATAGCGACAATCCACAGATACGTCCAGAATTGTTATCATCAGTTACCTGACGTCAGTGCTAAAGTTAATATTGCTTTTCTTTAAAATATACAAAATTTATAGGTGATTATATAGTTCAAAACAGTTTACAGGTGCTGCATTTTGGAGCGTATTAGAACGCTCCATTGTCACATTTGGCATTTTTGCTTATCAAAACAAGTTAAAAACAAAAGTTTTTGTAGCTGTAGAAACTAAGATAATGTTATAAGAGCCATCAACATATAAGTTCTAGATCTAGAGCATAACAGATCCCTACCCTTTTATTCAATGTTATATATGAGAAAGCACCAACCCCCGCTCAGTTTCAAAGAATAACTAACTGACTACTACCTCCTTACTAGATGTTATGGAAAGCAAGCACAGGGACAGAATCAACAAGAAGTGGTCACAGTCAAAACGCTAGGCAAGACCAACTGTTCAACCTGCTTCAGTTTAGCAATTAAGGTCACCAATTTACAGCATATGAAGTAACATATTTAGATAACTAATAACTTCACTAACATACCATTTCAAACTGATTTTGTCAGACTTCATATGCTACCCTACAGACAAGCAATTAAAATTGTCCTGTCTACCCTCAGCTTTTCTTCCTGTTGACCAACTCTTGGTCGTCTTGTTCATTTCCGGTTTTTCGTTAAGTAAAGGCTGATATTTTGCATTTCTTGTGAGAGGTCTCACCATGTTTAAATACAGAATTCCAAACTGCTTGGAAACTAAAAGCCTCCTCTTTTAAAAAAATAAACTAAAGATCTGTCACTTAACTTTACCTGCTAGAATTGTAAGGTTAATCCTTGTTATACCTCTCTCTTTCCTACTGTTACACAATTTAATTTAATTCAGTCAGTGGTTCCTGAATGTTTTGAACCATCATATTGACCCTCAAAATTTCACATGCCATCCACCCTTTACAAGCAAACTTTTAACTGAAAAGAGAGCAAAAGCAGTGCATTGCAATTTAGGAGCCTTAAATTTAGGCTGCAAGCTCTTTTAAAGCTGAAATCATGTCTTCAAATAGAAATAAAATAGAACTGCATTTGGAAAACTGATTGAGTTACTAATCCTTCATCTCTAGTATTATTTTATTTTGGAGTGTCAACACATTCAATAATTAATTTTCTTGTTAGCAGAGGTGGTAAATCAGTGTTTCAAAATGATAGCAGTTTCTGAAATCACTTGGTAAAGACTTTAAACAAAACCAGACTTTTTCATTGTTCACTGAATCTTCACAAATATCTGATTGTCTTTTTTCACTTTAAAAAAAGTTTTACACAAATGTTTAAAACACTGGATGAAACTATGTTGTACAACCTCATTACCCAAGCACACAGATAATCAGAGAGATCACTTTCAGTTTAAGGCGTCTTTTTTAAAGGAGTCCTTAAACACAGTTGGCAAACAAAATTTAAACACAGTTTAAACGCTGTCCCAGTTAAACTGGTATATCATCGTGAATGGACCAAAATCTTGTATACATGTTATCTGCAAGTACCAAGGGTTAGGTCAGAGTACATTTTAAAAAGTTAAGACAAACTAGTGTGTGTTAAACAAATGGCCTACAATTTGAGCTCTTCAGTAGGCAAAGGCCAGGCTAACCTGATCTCTTCAACAGCAACTGCTGAAAATTCAACTGATGCACAATCTTAAGATAATTATAATGAAGATATGATCACGTCAAGTCAGTTAGTTCAATATCCAGTCATATGAAACAGCCCCTAACTCAAATGGATGACTTAAAGCAGCAGTTCCCAATGTGTGGTACGTAGCAGACAACCCGTCAGCGGTACATGTTAACAGATGTACAATAATTACGTCATATTTTAACATGCAATTTTTATATATGGTATGCATTAAGAGATGTACAATAATTACTTCATATTTTAACATGCATTTTTTATATATGGTATGCATTAAGAGATGTACTATAATTACTTCATATTTTAACATGCGTTTTTACCTATATGGTATGCATTAAGAGATGTACTATAATTATATCATAATATGTATTTTATAGAAATACGATGAAACTTTGCTTGTGGTACTTAAGGTCGAACTGAAAAATTTGCTGGATGGTACTTAAGGTTGTATTGTTTTAAATCAGTGGTGTGCTGTCAGAGTTCGGGAACAGTGGATTTAAAGTGTAAATATATCTACACCTACGCTTTCTATGCAACCGGGTGGGCTATATCCATTCGTAAGCATCTCTCTAACCACTTTTCTCCTCCACCGACAGCAGAACATAAGTGATCTGTAACAAAAGGGCCCCAATCCTATCTACCCCAGGACATAATCCGGCTCAATCTGATTATGAATTCAGCTGTCAAGACGTAATCCAAGACAGGAGAAGTTAAAAAGTAATTTGAACTTTAGCGTCGCTTTAGACTCTGAGTGCTGCCAGAGACCTACGATTTCTCCCTCGTCTAGTTTTTTGGTCTCCCCAAAACAAAAAAAGTTTGGACGAGACCAAGGCTCGCACAATGCGGGGACCTGACGACCAGGCTACTCCTCCCCCGTCCAAAATGGAGGCAGGGCGAGCCAGC